>NC_092166.1:23508830-23855330 GCF_045791955.1 Oncorhynchus clarkii lewisi | reverse complement strand
CAGCTCAGCCAATGTAAGATAGCTACATTGTAACGACTGTTCTTCTGAAAACAATATATTATTAAAGCTCTTGATGAAACTTCTAAACTATTAACAACACAAAAATAGATCTGTAAATTAATGTGATAGGGTAATTCTAGTAGACTTACCGGAGTTCTCTTCTGAAGACTTATTTATGTGACTGCTCTATGTAAAGGCCACGTATGTTCTAAAAGCCGACGTCGACATCGGGTAAA
Source organism: Oncorhynchus clarkii lewisi (assembly GCF_045791955.1). NCBI lineage: Eukaryota > Metazoa > Chordata > Actinopteri > Salmoniformes > Salmonidae > Oncorhynchus > Oncorhynchus clarkii. The sequence goes on along the minus strand of NC_092166.1, from coordinate 23,855,094 downwards.
TACGCATGCGCTCAAGGGTAACTCGGATGTGAAGGATGACGCCAACTCTGACGCACGCGAAATAGGAAAAGTAGCGACATTATTCGGGGGTGTAAACCGAGCTTTCGTGTCCTGAGTAAATCTAGTAAATGCACTTACTTATGAATCAAATAATGCCTAATGGAATAGCTAAGCTACATGCTCTCCTGAGAACCTCTATATGAATGTTGTAAACCACCGTGCCCGTGATAATTCCGAAACCAATGTACTTCTGTGAACATAATGCTAAGAAAGAAAGGGAGTGCCTGTTAACCTTAAAATACATGGTATTGGTATAGGCAGCTTGTATGAATCCAATTAAATCCCCTCCTGCCCAGATAGGAATATTTTTTACTAACATGTACATGGCTAAAAAGGACTGTCCTCATGCACACACCCTTAAATCAAACGTAAATCCACCTATTCCTCTACAATGTATGGAAACCATTTCTAGAGGGAGTCATTCGGGCATGGACTTTGAAGCTGTGCAAGATTGAATGCAGTCACTCACTCACTAGATGGTAGTAAGGTGCCATGTACTGCATATGGCTGTATTTCAGAAAACAGTGGTAGCAATTTCAGCAAACGCCTTGTTCAAGATCTTGAGTCATTGTTCCTGCCCTTAAAAATTGACCTTGGTACTACTATGGTACTTTCATTCATACCATGGTATAGTTTGAATCATGGAAATGTACTGTGGTTTTAACTTTGAAGGATGATGTTACTGCCATGCATTTTTACCATGGTATAGATGTGGATCATGGAAATACCATGGTAATCCACAATAATGATAAATGGTAGCAAAAATGATCATATGGTACAATCTTTATTAATTGTGCGTTACCATAGTACAATGGCAGTATAATGCATTAAATAAATAAACTCTCCAAGGTCAAAAGAGTTTGGTTGGTATTATATTGGTGAATTTATTTACCAGTATGGGCAAGTTTCTGATAAAGTCAGAGACCGGCTACTTTTGTTGGTCCTAGTTTGACTGTAACATTAAATATAAAGGGAAATAGTTGCTGTGAAAAAGGGGAAATACTTTCTGTATAGTGTTGTTTTTTGCTCATGTTTGGGTTCCCTGTGTTGCCAACCTGAAATGTGGGAAAATGTGAGATATATGGCAGCCTAATCTTTGGCATTTTGTAATCATTTACAGTATTTATAGTCAAGTTTTTTTTTTTGCCGCTCTAGTGGTTGCTTCACGTGCTCTTACTCTACATTGGCCCTGCCTAGTCAGTTGAATGAGGGAGCCGAGTTAATTAAAAACGGAAGAGGGAAGTACCAGATAAAATAGATATTTTAAACGTTTTCATCACGGTGAGCGAGTTATAGAGCACATGATATGAAACACAAAGTTAAGCAGAGTGTGATGATATACTTGTTGTTATTTCTTGATAATGTTTTGATAGTTTAGTTAATTTATAAAAGTCTGTTAGCATAGAAGCTGACGTCGGCTAAAGTTAGCTTTAGTCAAGCTAATGACAGGGTCAACGAACGTTGTTAACAAAGAGAAACATTGTACAACTCCCTAGAAAGGCCAAAACCTAGGAAGAAACCTAGAGAGGAACCAGGCTATGAGGGGTGGCCAGTCCTCTTCTGGCTGTGCCGGGTGGAGATTATATCAGAACATGGCCAAGATGTTCAAATGTTGATAAATGACCAGCACGGTCACATAATAATAATCACAGTAGTTGTCGAGGGTGCAACAAGTCAGCACCTCAGGAAGACCCAGAAGCACTGGATAAACTATTTTAAATCTTCAAGGTTTTAGACTCCCTTCATTCTTCTCACCATACCCTATTCAGGTCCCAAGGTTTAAGAGGGTACACTACACTACCATGTGTGTTGTGGGTTTTCACTATGAGCTAAAGGGGTAACGTTACTAAGCCCATGCTTTGCCATTCCAGAGCTAGTAGTGAATGTTGCATTATTTGAGTACCATAAATTACTACGTTTTGGTGACTTTACCTGAAAAATGGTGGGACACAGACAATCATAATACATTGTAAACAACTACCATGCTTTCATGTTTCACTACATGCTGCTAGTACAAAAACATTATTTTTTTCATTGTACTACCTTGATGCATGTTTTTTGGTCACTACCATGGCAGGAAAATACAATGGTATTTCCACCAGTACCATGGTATTTTCCTGCCATGGTAGTGACTAAAAATGCATGATAGTACCATGGTAGTTTTTTCATTGTACTACCATGGTATATTTCTGTAAGGTTATACATGTCCAGTACAAAAGTTCTGTATTATGGCTTGCACAATTACCATATAACTGAGTAACCAACAGTTATGGATGAGAACGGTCATGAAAATGAAATAACCTTCATAAACATGGAAATCACTTTTTGCTGTTTTTGAAAGAACAGTTGACTGAAGACGGACACAGGCCTTCATGGGGTTGGATCCGTTTCTGTGGTAACATGGACTTAATAATGTGCTGAAACAAGCAAGGTGTTGTAGCAAATGAGCACACATAGAAAGGTGCCAGCAAAGTGCAGCAGCAGCACACATAAATATAATCTATGGAAGCACATGCAGTCAGGAGCAGAGGAGAGAATTTTTTTTAAATATATATATACAGAACCAGTCAAAAGTTTGGAGACACCTACTCATTCAAAGGTTTTTCTTTATTTTTACTATTTTCTACACTGTAGAATAATAGAGAATACATCACAACTATGAAATAACACATATGGAATCATGTAGTAACCAAAAAATTGTTAAACAAATCAAAATATATTTTAGATTCTTCAAAGTAGCCATGATGACAGCTTTGCACACTCTTGGCATTCTCTCAACCAGCATCATGAGATAGTCACCTGGAATTAATTTAAATTAACAGATGTGCCTTGTAAAAAGTAAATTAATGGAATTTCTTTCCTTAATGTGTTTGAGCCAATCAATTGTGTTGTGATTAGGAAAGGTTGGTATACAGAAGAAACCCCTATTTGGTAAAAGACCAAGTCCATAGAACAGCTCAAATAAGCAAAGAGAAACAACAATCCATCAAGACATGAAGGTCAGTCAAGCCGGAAAATGTCTAGTGCAGTCGCAAAAACCATCAAGCGCTATGATGAAACTGTCTCTCATGAGGACTGCTACAGGAAAGGAAGACCCAGAGTTACTTCTGCTGCAGAGGATAAGTTCATTAGAATTTCCAGTCTCAGAAATTTCAGCTCAAATAAATGCTTCACAGAGTTCAAGTAACAGACAGTAACAGATCTCAACATCAACTGTTCAGAGGATCCTGAGTGAATCAGGTCTTCATGGTCAAATTTCTACAAAGAAACCACTACTAAAGGACACCAATAAGAAGAAGAGACTTGCTTGGGCCAAGAAACACAAGCAATGGACATTAGACTGGTGGAAATCTGTCTTTGGTCTGATGAGTCCAAATTTGAGATTTTTGGTTCCAATTGCTGTGTCTTTGTGAGACGCAGAGTAGGGGAATGGATGATCTCTGCATGTCTGGTTCCCACCGCGATGCATGGAGGAGGAGGTGTGATGGCGCTTTGCTGGTGACACTGTCAGTGATTTATTTAGAATTCAAGGCACACTTAACCCGCATGGCTACCACAGCATTCTGCATTGATACGCCATCGCATCTGGTTTGCGCTTATTGGGACTATCATTTGTTTTTCAACAGGACAATGACCCAAAACACACCTCCTGGCTGTGTAAGGGCTATTTGACCAAGAAGGGGAGTGCTGCATCAGATGACTTGGCCTCCACAATCACCCGACCTCAACCTAATTGAGATGAGTTGGACCACAGAGTGAAGGAAAAGCAGCCAACAAGTGCTCAGAATCCAGGTGTGTCCAAACTTTTGGCTGGTACTGTATATATTTGTTTGCTATTTGAACGGTTTGTACGGAGACGGTTATTACGGTCATTTGGCTGCCCAATTATCGCAATCCAAAAATACCATGACTGTCACAGCCCTATTCTGTATACAGCATTCATACGCATAGCAGGCCTTATAGGCTACTGCACAATATGCATGTGTAAGCATTCAAGCCAATCTCTTGACATTTTTTTCAGACAATTGACATATATTTATATGAATATTCCAAGGATAATGTTCAGTCCTATGTTTTCCCAAGCATTTGGCACCTGAGTTCCCATAGTTTCTGAGCCATCTTGTCATCCCTGGCAGCCCTTGTACAGCTGGAGGATTTACAGTCACTGTTTGAACAATACAAATTAAAACCAGTAAGTAAACTTGGAGTCACCCAATTATATGGTGTGTAGTCCTCCCACTATGACTCGGGAAACCATGCAGTTTATTAGGCTACAGATTAAAGTTATAATGAACTTCACTGGGTGGTGAAGATCTTGATGCTCCTTTCAAGAAATGATGAGGGTCTTATTCTGGTGACATGAGGATTGATTCTTGACCGCCATTTAACAATAATAATAATTTAATTATATAGACTAGCCTACCCACACTGTATCTGTGAGCAGTTGGCGAAGATGAGAAGAAGGAACTGAGGTCAACGTTGATAGCTTGCTACTACTATAATTGATTTTATCAAAAACAATATGTTTCTTGCACATGATATATTTATCAGTGTTATTGACCTCATTATAAGCCAGATTCAAGTAATTTACATTGTGATGCTGTAACTTAAAGCAGCAGCTGTAGCACAATCAAATGGAAATGGACAGCTCATGGTGCTGAAAGAAGGCAAATTCCAGTAGGCATAATTAATTTAAACTGTCTTCATTTTAATTAGACTTTACTAACAACAAGAGAGCTTTGTGTTGAAGCCTGTTTCTTCATATTCTTCCTGTTTGGCAGATGAAATTAGGCTATAGGCTGCTATATCCATAGATTTGTCTGTCATTTGTCTGAGTTTTTTATCCTAAAAAACTCCCCTAGTCCTTGCCGATGACAAGCATACCCATAACATGATGCAGCCACCGCTTGAAAATATGAAGAGAAGTACTCATAGTGATGTGTTGTGTTGGATTTGCCCCCAACATAACGCTTTGTATTCAGGACAAATAGTTCATTTAAAAAAAAGTGTTTTTTTGCAGTATTACTTTAGTGCCTTATTGCAAACAGGATGCATGTTTTGGCATATTTTTATTCTGTATAGGCTTCCTTCTTTTCACTCTGTTATTTATGTTAGTATTGTGGAGTAACTATAATGTTGTTGATCCATCCTCAGTTATCACCTATCACAGCCATTCAACTCGGTTTTAAAATCATCAGGCCAAAATCACAATTTGCCTCATCAGGCTAATTTCTACCAGCATGTTAAATGTGCAACCAGAGGGAGAAAAAAACTCTAGACCACCTTTACTCCACACACAGAGACGCGTACAAAGCTCTCTCTCGCCCTCCATTTGGCAAATCTGACCATAATTCTATCCTGATTCCTACTTACAAGCAAAAATTAAAGCAGGAAGCACCAGTGACTCGGTCAATAAAAAAGTGGTCAGATGAAGCATATGCTAAACTACAGGACTGTTTTGCTAGCACAGACTGGAATATGTTCCAGGATTCTTCCGATGGCATTGAGGAGTACACCACATCAGTCACTGGCTTCATAAACAAGCCATGGATTATAGGCAATATCCGCACTGAGCTAATGGATAGAGATGCCACTTCAAGGAGCGGGACTCTAACCCGGAAGCTTTTAAGAAATCCTGCTATGCCCTCCGACGAACCATCGAACAGGCAAAGCGTCAGTACAGGACTAAGATCGAATCGTACACCGGCTTCGACGCTCGTCGAATGTGGCAGGGCTTGCAAACTATAATAGACTACAAAGGGAAGCACAGCCGAGAACTGCCCAGTGACATGAGCCTACCAGACGAGCTAAATTACTTCTATGCTCGCTTCGAGGCAAGTAACACTTGGACTCCCGAGTGGTGCAGCGGTCTAAGGCACTGCATCTCAGTGCAAGAGGTGTCACTATAGTACCTGGTTTGAATCCAGGCTGTATCACATCCGGCCGTGACTGAGAGTCGCAGAGGGCGGCGCACAATTGGCCCAGCGTCATCCGGACACCGTGCACCTGGCGACCTTGCTTAGCGCGCCAATTGTGCGTCACCCCACTGACCTCTCGGTCACGACCGGCTGCTACAGAGCCTGGGCGCGAACCCAGAGTCTCTGGTGGCACAGCTAGCGCTGCAATGCAGTGCCCTAGACCACTGCGCCACCCAACATGTTTCAAGCAGACCACCATAATCCCTTTGCCCAAGAACACTAAAGTAACCTGCCTGAATGACTACCGACCCGTTGCACTCACGTCTGTAGCCATGACGTGCTTTGAACGGCTGGTCATGGATCACATGAACACCATTATCCCAGAAACCCTAGACCCATTGAAATTTGCATACCGCACTAACACTTCACATTGCCCTTTCCCACATAGACAAAAGGAACACCTATGTGAGAATGCTATTCAGAGCTCATCACTAAGCTAAAGATCCTGGGACTAAACAACTCCCTCTGCAACTGGATCCTGGACTTCCTGACGTGCCTCCCTCGGAATAAGGGTAGGTAACAACACAGGGGATCCTCAACACGGGCCCCTCAGGGGTGAGTGCTCAGTCCCCTCCTGTACTCCCTGTTGACTCATGACTGCACGGCCAGGCACGACTCCAACACCATCATTAAGTTTGCCGATGTCACAACAGTGGTAGGCCTGATCATTGACAACAACAAGATAGCCTATAGGGAGGAGGTCAGACATCTGGCCGCGTGGTGCCAGGACAACAATGGAGATGATTGTGGACTACAGGAAAAGGAGGAAAAGGAGCACGCCCCCATTCTCATCGAGGGGCTGTAGTGGAGCAGGTTGAGCGCTTCAAGTTCCTTGGTGTCCACATCACCAACAAACTAACATGGTCCAAGCACACCAAGACAGTTGTGAAGAGGGCACAACAAAAACTATTCCCCCTCAGCAGACTGAAAAGATTTGGCCTGGGTCCTCAGATCCTCAAAAGGTTTTACAGCTGAACCACCACTGGTTGCATCACTGCCTGGTATGGCTACTGCTTGGCCTCCGACCGCAAGGCACTCCAGAGGGTAGTGCGAACGGCCCAATACATCCCTGGGGCCAAGCTTCCTGCCATCCAGGACTTCTATACCATGCGGTATCAGAGGAAGGCCCCAAAAATTGTCAAAGACTCCACCCACCCTAGTCATAGACTGTTCTCTCTGCTACCGCATGGTAAGCGGTACCAGAGCGCCAAGTCTAGGTCCAAGAGGCTTCTAAGCAGCTTCTACCCTCAAGCCGCACAACTCCTGAACATCTAATAAAATGGCTACCCAGACTATTTGCATTGCCCCGCCCACCCCCTTTTACACTGCTGCTACTCTGTTATTATCTATGCATAGTGACTTTAATAACTCTACCTTCATGTACATATTACCTCAATTACCTAGACTAACCGGTGCCCCCGCACATTGACTCTTTACCGGTACCCCCTGTATATAGCCTCACTATTGTTATTTTACTGCTACTCTTTAATTATTTGTTACTTTTTTTTCTTATTCTTATTTTTTTGTAGGTATTTTTTTTAAACTGCATTTTTGGTTAAGGTCTTGTAAGTAAGCATTTCACTGTAAGGTTTCACTGTTGTATTCGGCGCATGTGACAAAAAACATTTGATTTGATCGTGGTGAAATCCCTGAGCTGTTTCCTTCCTCTCCGGTCAACTGAGTCAGGAAGGGCGTCTGTATCTTTGTATTGATACACAATACAAAGTGTAATTAATAACTGCACCATGCTCAAAGGAATATTCAATGTGTTCTTTATTTTTACCCATCAACTAATAGGTGCCCTTTGTGAACCATTGGAAAACCTCCCTGGTCTTTGTGCTTGAAATTCACTGTAACAACTGAGGGACTTTACATATAATTTGTATGTGTGGGGTACAGAGATGGGGCAGTCGTTTAAAAGTAATGTTAAACACTATTATTGCACACAGTCAGTCCATGCATCTTATTATGTGATGTGTTAAGTACATCTTTACTTCTGAATTCATTTAGGCTTGCCATACAAAAGGTTTTAATACTTAATTAATTTGTAAACATTTCTAAAAACATAATTCCACTTTGACATAATTGGGTATTGTATGTAGATCATTGACACAAAATGTAAATTTAATACATTTTAAATTCAGGCCGTAATACAGCAGAATGTGGAAAACGTCAAGGGGTGTGAATACTTTCTGAAGGCACTGTACATAGCTACTTCAATTACCTCGTTCCCCGCACATCGACTCGGTACTGGTTCTCACTGTATATAACTATGTTCTTTTTTCTCGTTATTGTTATTCATTATTCATTGTGTATTTATTCCTCATGTCACTTTTTATATTGTATTTTTGTATCTTTAACTCTGTAGTTTGTCTACCTATGTTTACAGAGCATGTGACAAGAAAATGTGATTTAATTTTAATCTAGGGTTAGGGTTGTGGTTAAAGCTAGGGTTAGCGTGAACTGGAATGTGGTCATAAAGCTAGGATTAGAGTTGTGGTTGAATTGTGAAAATAATGATTCCTCTCAGATTATTGGTGATACAAAGGAATCAGGAAGTGTTTGGTGCTTCCCCAAGCCTGACAATGTAGAAAGGTGACTTCCTTGTGTTAGTAATCTATTTCACATCAATAAAGGGTTGTGACATACGTCTCCTATAATTCAGACGGTTTATCAGTGTCATGAGCTACAAGGCAGGTTGAGCACCTTCTCAGAAGATGTTCTACATTCAGATTCTGCGTCCTCCACCTCTCAGTTACAGGTACATTACTGTAGCATTGACATTATATAAACTAAAAAGGAATGACTGTAAACCCTATCTTTGGTATTCAGACAATATTTACTTTGATGTCTCACCTGTCAATAATAGGACATATTTGGTTATAATTCTGTAGATAATGATGTACTTCACTAGAAATTTGATATCAAACAAAGATATGGGATCTCCACACATACTGTAGTATTGGCCACAAACAGAAAAACCATTCTGAGTTAATAATTATCCAACTGCTCCACCTGACAAGTTGTATCTGCATACCAATGGCTCTGCTGGAGAGGTCAGTTCTAAGGTGTGTGTGCAGCCAGTGAATACTCTGAAACGGACAACCTTATGTTAGGTCAACGGTATGCCTATGTTTTTCTCTCATTTCTTGCTTCAGAAGAGGGTCAGGTGAATTTGTGGTTTTATTTAATCAGGTATTTTCTGTTTTATTCATTTCCCATGTATTCCCGTAGCCAGTTTATTTTAGTGAGCTTTTCAGATGACTGAGATCATGACTATTAATCACGTTTGTAAGTGCTGTTTAGCTATGTACATATTCTATGAGTATTGTATATATATATAGTCCATTTTCCATACAGTTGCCTACTATTTCCATACTGTACTATTGACACACTTTTACTCCCACAGCATCCATATCTTCTATATTTAATTTAGGTCATTTAGCTGACACTCTTATCCAGAGGGACATACAGTTGGTGCATTAAACTAAGGTAAGACGACATGGCCCCCTAACCTAACATTACATTTATAAGAATACTGTATGTATCTAAATAATGTTACATGTCTTACTTCAAATTCTCCTTATTTCACAATTCATGACACCAAGAGGAGAGGATGGGGAATGGGACAAATGTCGACAATGCCATACCTAAATCATACAGAGATGCATTGCTGTCAATATACACTATTGTGCTCGTTGGAGGGACCATCAGCATGTCCCTCATGATCAACATCATCAAGTCCAACGTCCGCTCGGTGACCACTACAGCCGTTCTGAATCTGATTGTGGTCCACTTCGTCTTCCTCCTGACTGTGCCCTTCCGCCTTTATTTCTATGCGGCCGGCGAGTGGCATCTTGGTCCTAACTTCTGCAAGGTGGTCAGTGCCATGATCCACGCCCACATGTACTTAGCCTTCGTCTTCTATGTGATCATTCTGGTGATCCGCTACCTGAGTTTCTTCAGGAGGTTCAATCAGGTGGAGTTCTACAGGAGGCTGCACGCCCTGGGGGCCAGTGCTGCTGTCTGGGGCCTCATGCTCATTGTGGTGGTCCCTTTGACTGCTGTGAAGTATGGATCATCTACAGATAATAATACAACAACCAATGACAACCAGTGCTTCAATTTCGGAAGGATCTTTGACGAGAAACATACTGTGGCTGTGCTGAATTACATCATCTGTGCTCTCATCATCGTGGTTACATTGGCCCTGGCCTGTTGCCAAGTGTGGATTTTGGGCTGTGTGTACAGAACTCACAGGGCGATGATCTTCTCTCAACAGGAGTTTTGGGCTCAGATCAAAAGTCTTTGCTTTATGCTGGTCATTATAGTATGCTTTGTTCCATACAATGTATTCAGGATTTACTATGTGAGTAATTATAATGTCAGTCTCCAAATGAAGAATGAGTTTGCCCTTGCTGTCACGACGTTCAGCTGCTTTGACATGTTGACTTTTATAGGGAGGGGGTCGTTCAGACCCTGTGATACAACATGTTGTGTATCATAAGAATAACATAAGAATGTACTTTTTCTTATGATATGTGATGTAAAGAATGTAACATGAGAATAGGACTCTATTTGCACCTTAATTAATACCAAATTATAAAACTGTACAGACTCTTTGATCTACTTACTTCACAGCAAACAATATCAGAAGTAACAGTTACTTCAGTATATACCTCTTTCTAGCAGTTCCCTAAGTGGGATACGTCCTTCAGGTTAAATCAGAAAAGACATGAAAACAAATAGTGGAGCTGTGTTTATTGTTCTTGTTGTACAGTTCTGGAACATGATACAAAGTATTTACATACTCCCACCACATGGATGGGTTTCTACAAATTAGCTAAAATGATTCTGATTTAACAGTCACCTACAATTTGGCATACTGTAACACATTAGCATAACAAACATACAGTGAATGATCAAACATTTTGTGAATGATCAAATTTTGATAAACCATGCATTCTTTATCATCTTTTTTTACAACTACATTTTCAAGTGAATTATATGTTTCATTAAAATGTACTCTGTTTGTTCAGTGTTTCACATTTGCCTTCCTTTTGGGAAAACATTTCCATATTAATTAGGAAGGAATAATATAGTAACAATTGATCTACATAAACTCAGCAAAAAAAAGAACTGTCCTCTCGCTGTCAACAGCGTTTATTTTCAGCAAACTTAACATGTGTAAATATTTATATGAACATAACAAGATTCAACAACTGATACATAAACTGAACAAGTTCCACATACATGTGACTAACAGAAATGTAATAATGTGTCACTGAACAAGGGGGGGGGGGGTCAAAATCAAAAGTAACAATATCTGGTGTGGCCACCAGCTGCATTAAGTACTGCAGTGCAATCTCCTCATGAACTGCACCAGATTTGCCAGTTCTTGCTGTGAGATGCCCCACTCTTCCACCAAGGCACCTGCAAGTTCCTGGGCATTTCTGGGGGGGAATGGCCCTAGCCCTCACCCTCCGATTCAACAGGTCCCAGACGTGCTCAATGGGATTGAGATCCGAGCTCTTCGTTGGCCATGGCAGAACACTGACATTCCTGTCTTGCAGGAAATCACGCACAGAACGAGCCGTATGGCTGGTGGCATTGTCATGTTGGAGGGTCATGTCAGGATGAGCCAGCAGGAAGGGTACCACATGAGGGAGGAGGATGTCTTCCCTGTAACACACAGCGTTGAGATTGATTCCAATGTCAACAAGCTCAGTCCGATGATGCTGTGACACACCGCCCCAGACCATGACGGACCCTTCACCTCCAAATCGTTCCAGCACCAGAGTACAGGCCTCGATGTAACGCTCATTCCTTCGACAATAAATGCGAATCCGACCATCACTCCTGGTGAGACAAAACCGCGACTAGTCAGTGAAGAGCACTTCTTCCAGTCCTGTCTGGTCCAGCGACGGTGGGTTTGTGCCCATAGGCGATGTTGTTGCCGGTGATGTCTGGTGAGGACCTGCCTTACAACAGGCCTACAAGCCCTCAGTCCAACCTATTGAGGACAGTCTGAGCACTGATGGAGGGATTGTGCATTCCTGGTGTAACTCGGGCAATTGTTGTTGCATTCCTGTACCTGTCCCGCAGGTGTGATGTTCGGATGTACTGATCCTGTGCAGGTGTTGTTACACGTGGTCTGCCACTGTGAGGATGATCAGCTGTCTGTCCTGTTTCCGCTGTCTTAAGCGTCTCACAGTACAGTACAGACATTGCAATTTATTGCCCTGGCCCCATCTGCAGTCCTCATGCCTTCTTACAGCATGGCAGGTTCACGCAGATGAGCAGGGACCCTGGGCATCTTTCTTTTGGTGTTTTTCAGAGCCAGTAGAAAGGCCTCTTTAGTGTCCTAAGTTTTCATAACTGTGACCTTAATTTCCTACCGTCTGTAAGCTGTTCCAGACCGCTCCACAGGTGCATGTTCAGTAATTGTTTATGGTTCATTGAACAAACATGGGAAACAGTGTTTAAACCCTTTACAATGAAGATCTGTGAAGTTATTTTGATTTTTACAAATTATCTTTGAAAGACAGGGTCCTGAAAAAGGGACGTTTCTTTTTTTTGCTGAGTTTAGTATGACTGCATCAGTGAAATTGCCCATCAGCGACTTTTTAAAGCATGTTACATAGAAAGTATAGGCATACACAATGCGTAACAGGGTTGGGGTCAATTCCAGACAATTTAGGAAGTACACTGAAATTCCAAATCTCTACGAAACTTTTCAATTAGGAAAATTTGGGCTTGGAATTGGATTCTGAGGGGCCTCCTGGGTGGCGCAGTGGTCTAAGACACTGCATTGCAGTGCATTGTGCCACTTGAAATTCTGGGTTTGAGTCCAGGCTCTGTCGTAGCCGGCCATGACCAGGAGACCCATGGGGCGGCGCGCAATTGGCCCAGCGTCGTCCGGGTTATGGGAGGGTTCGGCCAGCAGGGATGTCCTTGTCCCATCACGCACTAGCGACTCCTGTGGCGGGCCGGGCGTAGTGCGCGCTGACACGGTTGCCAAGTGTACGGTGTTTCCTCCAACACATTGGTGCTGCTGGCTTCCGCTTTAGGTGGGCATTGTGTCAAGAAGCAGTGTAGCTTCTTGACACAAGGACGCACGGCTCTCGACCTTCGCCTCTGCCGAGTCCGTACGGGTGTTGCAGCGATGAGACAATTGGATACCACGAAATTAGGGAGAATAAAAACAAAAAACGATTGGAATTTGATTTACTGTCTGAATAGATTGAAATGGAATTGACCCCAACCCTGGTGCATAATGCCATCATATAATTTGGTAAGCATTTATTACACATACACACCCACTTTAGTGGTGCTTGGCTTCAACAACAGCACTGCAAAATGTTAAACTAACTTGGAATTAAAAAAGTGTATCTTAAAGTACTGGTTGCTACATCTGTGGTCGGCATCAATAGTGATACAGTCTCAGGTGTAAACTACAACTCCAAACAAAGCATACAAAAAAGTTTAAAATTGTGTACGTGCATTTTTAAAGAAACACTGCGCAAATTAAGATGTTGACAGACCTAGTGTAATCTATTCTGTAAATAATGCCGATATCCAAGGTAGTGGTGTTGTTTAATAAAAACCTGTGATCAATGACGTATACTGTATAACATATACGATAAAAAAAAATGGGGCGGTGTCTGGATGATGTTTCTGAAGGAAGTATGAGATCAAAATGCTCAAATCCTTTCAGTCACCACAGCAACCACAAACTGTAGTCCACCTGTAGTTTCTACTACCTGGAAACCCACTGTCAACCAGCACCATTATAACCGATCTTTATATGCTCTTTGCAGTTCCTTGCATCCTCTAGTAAGTTAGATGGATCCTGAAATATTACTTAAATCACTATTTGCCAACCTCAGTCTGGCTTTAGCCCTAATCCATTGTTAAATACGGGGATGTTTGGCCCAATCTCCATATTAAAAACATGTGTCTCACCCAGCCAAGGGCGTCGAATTCTACACAGTTTAATGATTTCCCGTTGACTACAGTTTTTCTTTCAAAACGAACTACACCGTTTGTGTGACTTTGGGAGACTGTGGTGGTGAGTGCAGGCCCAACTCAGTGTTTAGGCCTGAAAGTTTCCCCGATTCTTCTGCCCTGACTGTGGCAGAGCGTTTGTGGACGATTCCTGACTTTCTTCCATGTCAGCTCCTGCTCCAATATAAAGAATATGGAAAATGTAAAGAATATGTTATCTTCATGCTGCAACACAGTGACAGCTACAGTAAATACAATAATGATAGCTCTTAGTATTGAAACATCATGGCTACGTCTCAAATGGCATCCCATTCCCTATATAGTGCACTATGTTTGACCAAGGGCCATACTGCATCTGGGTCAGAAGTAGTGCACTATATGGAATCAGGTAGGCCCTGGTCAAAACAAAAACACTATAATAACGCAGCCCATGAAACAGGATCATTTGAATGAAGATCTCACCGGTTGGATTGATGTTGAGTTGAGATAGGCTCAGGGGGAGATCTCTGGCGTTTGGGTCAGTGGGGCTTTGGAGGATATCATGCAGGGCATTCCTTCGTCCAGTTCTACCGGAGGCTATGAAGTCTGCATACGTCACTTCAACTTCGGTCATCGCTGACACATGTTCACATAGCCACTCCTGAAACAAGTGTCATTCACAGTCAATCAGTCAACCATATAGGATGCACTCAATGCACACATTCTTCGGCCTGTATAGCAGATCATACACATCTTTTGTCCATCATTGTTCCTCAAAGGATGGCTCCAAACAGCAGACCTGAACCTGGTTTCCCAAAAGCATCTTAAGGCCAATTTCACCATTAGATTGGCTAAATTCATTGTTAGACCCATAGGATCCTAAGGTTCTAAGATGTTTTTTATAGCGATTTTGGAATGTAAATATTGGTTGGGCAAACTCCCCCCAATTTGTTTTGATACTTGCCAGCAAAGCAGCTACATAACACAACACTAAATACATTAATTGCACTATAACGGTGACATACGTTGCCCACAAACTGTTAGGGCCTACATAAAGCCATCCTAACAGCAGAGCTTTTATCCTAACCACTACGCTCTGTATTTTCCGCTGGCTGCCCCACCACCAAAGAAAGAACTGAGCTAGTCTGAAACACTTGCATTTTGGTGATTCCTTAAGAAAAGCAAAAAAGAGACCATGTTTGCATGCGGCTTTATTAACTCCATTTTTTTTTTTACATTGTTGCAAACTGATATGTGACACATCGATGCCTAAATAAATAAATACAAATTAGGGGCTCTGCCCCACCTGCCCTGAATGACGGGTCGCCAATGAAATATGCTTTTGGGAAACCGGGCCCTGATCAGCATATCTAATGCTCATAATTTCCTTGAAAAACAGTGCAATACATGCGGTGACATGCTCGTTGTTAGTCCGATATCAGGATCTTACCTTGAGTAATCTGTCATCCTACGACTGTAAAATCCGAGCCACATTTTTGAGCGAGTGACAAAGGGAATCTAGTCTAGTGGGCCTACAAAGGAATCAAATTGACCGTACACGACGCGGATCATCTACAAAACCCCACAGGATTATTTACACTCTAGGTAAATATCTGGATTTAGATAGCCTACTCACACCGGTTTATAGCCTATTGCCTTTACATACGATGTACGGTTATTGTACGCGCATCAATACTATACATGTAAAACCCCAGTCGTTGCCTTACATTCCTTGATTGACAGGTTTTCTGCTGCTCTGACCAATAAACACCATCGTAACGCACATCCACAAGATCATTGGATAGGGCGAACAAAAGGGATGAGATTTTGGAGCATCACAGCCGAATCAAAAACAAACGAATGTTCTGCCTCCTATATTCAATTCAAAGGGCTTTATTGGCATGGGAAACATATGTTAACAATGCCAACGCAAGTGAAGTAGATAATATACAAAAGTTAAATAATCAAAAAGTAACAGTAAACATTACACTCACAGAAGTTCCAGTTGAATAAAGACATTACAAATGTAACGATGTGCAAACGGTTAAAGTAAAAAATGGAAAATAAATTAACATAAACATGGGTTGTATTTACAATGGTGTTTGTTCTTCACTGGTTACCCTTTTCTTGTGGCAACAGGTCACAAATATTGCTGCTGTAATGGCACACTGGTATTTCACCCAGTAGATATGGGAGTTTATCAAAATTGGGTTTGTTTTCGAATTATTTGTGGATCTGTGTAATCTGAGGGAAATATAGGTCTCTAATATGGTCATACAGTTGAAGTCAGAAGTTTACATACACTTAGGTTGGAGTCATTAAAACTCGTTTTTCAACCACTCCACAAATTTCTTGTTAACAAACTATAGTTTGTGCATGACACAAGTAACTTTTCCAACAATTGTTTACAGACAGATTATTTCACTTATAATTCACTGCATCACAATTCCAGTGGGTCAGAAGTTTACATACACTAAATTGACTGTGCCTTTAAACAGCTTGGAAAATTCCAGAAAAGGATGTCATTGCGTTAGAAGCTTCTGATAGGCTAATTGACATAATTTGAGTCAATTGGAGGTGTACCTGTGGATGTATTTCAAGGCCTACCTTCAATCTCAGTGCCTCATTGGAAAATCAAAAGAAATCAGCCAAGACCTCAGAAAAATAATTGTAGACCTCCACAAGTCTGGTTCATCCTTGGGAGCAATTTCCAAACATCTGAAGGTACCATGTTCATCTGTACAAACAATAGTACACAAGTATAAACACCATGGGACCACGCAGCCGTCATACCGCTCAGGAAGGAGACGCGTTCTGTCTTCTAGAGATGAACGTACTTTGGTGCGAAAAGTGCAAATCAATCCTGGAACAACAGCAAAGGACCTTGTGAAGATGCTGGAGGAAACAGGTACAAAAGTATCTATATCCACAGTCGAACGAGTCCTATATCAACATAACTTGAAAGGCCAATCAGCAAGGAAGAAGCCACTCCTCCAAAACTGCCATGAAAAAAGCCAGACTATGGTTTGCAACTGCAGATGGGGACAAAGATCGTACTTTTTGGAGAAATGTAATCTGGTCTGATGAAACAAAAATAGAACTGTTTGGCTATAATGATTGTTATGTTTGGAGGAAAAAGGGGAAGGCTTGCAAGCTGAAGAACACCATCCCAACCGTGAAGCACGGGGGTGGCAGCATCATGTTGTGGGGGTGCTTTGCTGCAGGAGGGACTGGTGCACTTCACAAAATAGATGGCATCTTGAGGAAAACAAAGTATGTGGATATATTGAAGCAACATCTCAAGACATCAGTTGTGAAGTTAAAGCTTGGTCGCAAATGTGTCTTCCAAATGGACAATGACCCCAAGCACACTTCCAAAGTTGGGGGAAAATGGCCTCAATCCCACTGAAAAAGCATGTGCGAGCAAGGAGGCCTACAAACCTGACTCAGTTACACCAGCTCTGTCAGGAGGAATGGGCCAAAATTCTCATTCTTTAAATAAAGTGGTGATCCAAACGGACCTAAAACAGGGAATTATTACTAGGATTAAATGTCAGGAATGGTGAAAAACTGAGTTTAAATGCATTTGGAAAAGGTACATGTAAACTCCTGACTTCAACTGTACATTTGGCAGGAGGTTAGGAAGTGCAGCTCGGTTTCCACCTCATTTTTTGGGGCAGTGTGCACATAGCCTGTCTTCTCTTGAGAGCCAGGTCTGCCTACAGCAGCCTTTCTCAATAGCAAGGCTATGCTCACTGAGTGTACATAGTCAAAGCTTTCCTTAAGTTTGGGTCAGTCACAGTGGTCAGGTATTCTATCAGTGTACTCTCCTGTTTATGGCCAAATAGCATTCTAGTTTGCTCTGTTTTTTTTGTTAATTACTTGACAGATTGGAAATAAATATATTTTTGTTTTCTCATGGTTGGGTCTATATCGTGTTGCTGTCCTGGGGCTCTGTGGGGTCTGTTTGTGAACAGAGCCCCAGAACCAGATTGCTTAGGGGACTCTTCCCCAGGTTAATCTCTCTGTAGGTGATGGCTTTGTTATGGAAGGTTTGTGAATCGCTTCCTTTTAGGTGGTTGTAGAATTTAATGGCTCTTTTCTGGATTTTGATAATTTGCGGGTGTCGGCCTAAATAGGCTCCTCATGCATTATTTAGTGTTTTACGTTGTACACTGAGGATATATTTTTGCAGAATTCTGAATGCAGAGTCTCAATTTGGTGTTTGTCCCATTTTGTGAATCCAGACCTCACAACCATAAAGGGAATGGGTTCGATAACTGATTCAAGTATTTTTAGCCAGATCCGAATTGGTATGTCGAATTTGATGTTCCTTTTGAGGGCATAGAATGCCCTTCTTGCCCGGTCTCTCAGATCGTTATCAGGATCCGCTGGACTTACAGAAAACGTTTGACCTCTGTCATTGCCAACAAAGGGTATATAACAAAGTATTGGAGATAAACTTTTGTTATTGACAAAATACTTATTTTCCACCATAATTTGCAAATAAATTCATTAAAAATCCTACAATGTGATTATCTGGATTTTTTTCTAATTTTGTCTGTCATAGTTGAATTGTACCTATGATGAAAATTACAGGCCTCATCTTTTTAAGTGGGAGAACTTGCACAATTGGTGTCTGACTAAATATTTTTTTGCCCCACTGTATGTATGTGTACGTACACACACACACACACACACACACACACACACACACACATACATACATACATACATACATACATACATACATACATACATACATACATAGTGAGATAATGTCATCCCTGCAGTAATCAATGAGCCCACTAGATGGTGGCATATTGTCCATGCAGCTTTTCAGTACAGCACATTATGACCAAGGTAGGGTTTTATTATAGCTTTTCATCACATTACTGCCAAGCTGGGCACTGGGGAAACCCAGAGATGGGGAACTTAAGTTTAGCACTCTATACAATAGCAGCGCTCCACTGTAAAATACCAATAACCACCTCTGGTGTCCATCTTATTTACAGCACACCTTTTTGAGGCTATACATTAACATTTGTCAGAATGTTTGAAAACATGTTTTTGTTTTTATTTCTCTGACTGTGACTCAAGCTGCCTATGTAAAAGGATGAGCTACAATGCAATAGAGCAGTGGTGCCTCTCTCTCTCGTTCATAGATTTAGTAAGATTGTGTTTGGGTTGGGGGGGGGGGGATGTGCATTGGGGGCTAAATCCCTGGCATTTCATCCTATAATCTTCTCATCAAGATCACGTGTGAATGAGTTTTCTATATCCACCAGAAAGTGGACATTGATCCAAAACGGAAGCACTTGGGCTCAGACTTTGCTATCCTCTTGGTGGGAAGGCCTCCGAGCCGGGGAGACTGGCTCAGCTGGGGATTACAGCCTGGTTTCATCTATCAGGTCTGCGTCCAAAATGGCACCCTATTACCTATGTAGTGTATGACTTTTTCTATCAGAACCCTATAGTCCCTGGTCAAAGTAGTGCACTAGGGAATAGCGTGCCATGTGGAACGCACCCCAGGCTAGCGCAGGGGGGAGCAAGGCTCACATGACATCACCACCCCATGCATGGTCTACTGGGCTGTTCTGTTGCTAAGGTTCACCAAGGAACGCAATTATCACACAATGCTCATTTGTGTGCAATTGGATTGTTTGACGTGTTGTGTACTATGGGAAATGGATGGTGGAATATTTAGCCTTTAGATTCGGGTGTGTGTGCGTGCGTGTGTGTGCGTGCATGCATGTGTGCATGCGTGCGTGCAATAGTTTTTCCTCTTACTGTGTATTGTTCTCCTGAGTCCACTGACTGTCTCTCTATTGTTTCTCTGTCAAGGTTTATCAGAGGCTACTCCTCTGACACTGTCTGAACCCTCCCCATGCATCCTAAGTGACTGATGATGCTACTGCAACCTCAAGTGAGATACAAATCAAAAGGTAGAGCCTATCTTTGCTGCCAGATGTCCTTTCAACTCAGCAGCATTTTTTCCATACCAGAACAACATACAGTACAACGTTATTTGGGTATTTCTTTAATCACAACTGGCAATTACAGTGGGGCAAAAAAGTATTTAGTCAGCCACCAATTGTGCAAGTTCTCCCACTTAAAAAGATGAGGCCTGTAATTTTCATCATAGGTACACTTCAACTATGACAGACAAAATGAGAAGCAAAAAATCCAGAAAATCACATTGTAGGATTTTTTATGAATTTATTTGCAAATTATGGTGGAAAATAAGTATTTGGTCACCTACAAACAAGCAAGATTTCTGGCTCTCACAGACCTGTAACTTCTTCTTTAAGAGGCTCCTCTGTCCTCCACTCGTTACCTGTATTAATGGCACCTGTTTGAACTTGTTATCAGTATAAAAGACACCTGTCCACAACCTCAAACAGTCACACTCCAAACTCCACTATGGCCAAGACCAAAGAGCTGTCAAAAGACACCAGAAACAAAATTGTAGACCTGCAGCAGGCTGGGAAGACTGAATCTGCAATAGGTAAGCAGCTTGGTTTGAAGAAATCAACTGTGGGAGCAATTATTAGGAAATGGAAGACATACAAGACCACTGATAATCTCCCTCGATTTGGGGCTCCATGCAAGATCTCACCCTGTGGGGTCAAAATGATCACAAGAACGGTGAGAAAAAATCCCAGAATCACACGGGGGGACCTAGTGAATGACCTGCAGAGAGCTGGGACCAAAGTAACAAAGCCTACCAACAGTAACACACTACGCCGCCAGGGACTCAAATCCTACAGTGCCAGACGTGTCCCCCTGCTTAAGCCAGTACATGTCCAGGCCCGTCTGAAGATTGCTAGAGAGCATTTGGATGATCCAGAAGAAGATTGGGAGAATGTCATATGGTCAGATGAAACCAAAATAGAACTTTTTGGTAAAAACTCAACTCGTCGTGTTTGGAGGACAAAGAATGCTGAGTTGTATCCAAAGAACACCATACCTACTGTGAAGCATCGGGGTGGAAACATCATGCTTTGGGGCTGTTTTTCTGCAAAGGAACCAGGACGACTGATCCGTGTAAAGGAACGAATGAATGGGGCCATGTATCGTGAGATTTTGAGTGAAAACCTACTTCCATCAGCAAGGGCATTGAAGATGAAATGTGGCTGGGTCTTTCAGCATGACAATGGTCCCAAACACATCGCGCGGGCAACGAAGGTGTGGCTTCGTAAGAAGCATTTCAAGGTCCTGGAGTGGCCTAGCCAGTCTCCAGATCTCAACCCCATAGAAAATCTTTGGAGGGAGTTGAAAGTCAGTGTTGCCCAGCAACAGCCCCAAAACATCACTGCTCTAGAGGAGATCTGCATGGAGGAATGGGCCAAAATACCAGCAACAGTGTGTGAAAACCTTGTGAAGACTTACAGAAAATGTTTGACCTCTGTCATTGCCAACAAAGGGTATATAACAAAGTATTGGAGATAAACTTTTGTTATTGACAAAATACTTATTTTCCAACATAATTTGCAAATAAATTAATTAAAAATCCTACAATGTGATTATCTGGATTTTTTTTCTCATTTTGTCTGTCATAGTTGAAGTGTACCTATGATGAAAATTACAGGCCTCTCATCTTTTTAAGTGGGAGAACTTGCACAATTGGTGGCTGACTAAATACTTTTTTGCCCCACTGTATGTTGGGCTATAAGAGCGGTGCATGGTGTGTGATACCTGAGAGAAGAGAGTGAGCTCAGGTGTGCTTATTCACCCCTAGGGACAGGATGACACACTACTGATAACAACAATGAGCAGCAGCCAGAGAATGACTGCCTTCTTCCTCCATGTTGAATTATTATGTTATATCTTGATAGGTACCTTCAACAATACTGATGAACATCGTTTGCTGTAGAACGTGCTTTGGTATTTATGTTGCACGTTTAGAGGTGACAGAAAATGCTAAAATATGATATTGTTTTCACCAAGCGTCCCCTGCATGCCATGTGTACCTTTGTTTGAATTTAATGTGACCTTTTGTTTGACCTTTTTTTATGACCTTTTATATTAATGATTTTTCTTAGGAAAACAGGTGCAACATGTGCGCTCCCAGGCTACTGTATGTGAATTGTGTCTTGGGGCCATTCAGTGGTTTCACCTTGACAGTGTGTGCTGAAGGAATTACAAACCTCTACATAATGCACATTTATTTCAAACGGGGTTACATTGTGAGTGGGTGGTACGAATTTTGATCAACCTCCAAAACCTCCACATCCACTCCCCCAGACCCAAATAGTTTAACATTACTGATCTTGCAATCTGCCTCTGTGGTGTGCCCTTTTGCCTCAGAGGAAGTGATGTGGCGACTGGCCCACGTTTGTACAGTAGTCGTGTTGCTGCTCTATGCCAAAAGGGCCCCAGGACAGATGATGTCACCTAAACTAGGTTGAGAAAATGGAGGGATGACTACTAGAGTGGAGAAGAAAATAGATGCTTAGACATTTGTTTTACTTATAGAACATTAAAAAAAGTAAGAAATATATTTGTCAATCCCATTGTATGTATGGACACATAGCCCCATATAGTTTCAATAGATGTCCTCCATATGGGGCTAAATTGACCCCCAATTTATAATTTCAATTAAAAGTAGCAATATATACAGAAATATTTATTTCAAAAAGTAAAAACTAGTAGGCCTGAGAAGAAAAGACTAAACTCATGTCAGATTATACCTATTCACTTGATGGCTGTGTAGCGTAGGCTACAGATGGCTTGAAATGTGGGGAGAGAAGAGATGCTCATCCTTGCATCACCAGGAGATGTCGTTGCCTGTACCCGTACCTAAACAGCACAACGTTGTCTGACAGCAAGGGGAATGTTAAAGACAAGGGAGCATTGGAGAGAGCAAGCGCCGCTGCCTTCTCTGCTGCACAGTGCACAACCCAGTGAACGGGTCTCCCTAGACTGCCCGTACCTATAGCGGTCTCTCTTGGCCATTCGGTGGATGCTGTCTTTTCGGGCAACACCAACGTCGGGCGTAAAGTGTGTTTTCGGACAATTCGTAAGGAATGCTTTACATATTTTACATGGTTTGAATTTTGGTTACCAATCGAGGGGAGTCGAGAACAACGCGGTTCCCCGGCATATTTTACAGTAAGCGCAATGTCATTCCAATTGCTTTTCCAGCTGTCATACACTCCAAACAATTACAAAATAGGATGCATTTGTCAGTCGAGACGGGAAGGGAGGAACAATCGCCAGCTCTGGCTTGCCTTTGCATACATTTTTCACCCCTTTGTTACTCTGCCAGATGTTTTTCCAGGGTCCGAAAGTAATATTTCAGATTTATTGTGGGCTATAGCATGCATTGATTGTGGACTGAAAATGGAATCCATTTGAGGACGATTCGCTAGCTAAAGCGGGGATGCTCTGAGAAAACACCCTATTACTTTCCGATTGACCTAAATTTGAACGATATATTTATAAGATTATACTGGTCGACATCAGATCGCATTAGATGACCGTCATTCTTTTGTCTGTAATGCAATGCTGTAGGAAAGGTGGAAAGGTGAGATTAAATGTCTCATTTTCATAGCTGATGATGACTGCCAATGAATAAGATTCATTCATTCTTAAATTTCTAGGCTATGCATTATTAGGTATTCTATGACTAGCAGGTCTTTCATCACCAAATGTAGCCTAGCTGCATAATTTCTGTCTATTTGAATAGGGTGCCTTGCCTCAGTTAGATCAACTCCATATAAAATTGCCCTCTTTTTTTTTATTTGCATGTGATGCTTGGCGTTTGATCGTGTTTTGACTGCAATGCCTGGCATGAATATTTAAAGAATAGACAAATAGACTTGTTTCCGAAACTCGTTTTTTCTATCAGGAATAATAACATTGATGATGTTAAGTTGAAGGTATAAGTCATGTTGAAACCATATACATCATTGAATGAATGAGTTAATGGTTGCCCAGGCCTATAGGTAAGGCTAGGCATTTATAGTTCAATATTCTACATCAGGCCTGTTTGTGTGTAAAGGGATGAGAAGCTCACATGGTCAAAATTCTATAGATTTTATGGACAAATCAACCTCATAAGCCCTGATAAATTGTTTCTATTTAGATACAATAGGACACATCCTGCGGTCAGATGTATATGATGTTTGTCTCCCCAGGGCCACACAATGACTATTGGCCCTCACTGGGTCATCAACAACAATGATAGTGTAGTAGTTCCTATCTAGATCACTAAGAGAGGAAGCCTTAATTATGGACAGGATGATATGATACATTTTTGTAAATATAATTAAAATGGTTAAGTGATTGAGAAAAAAGGGTCAAAGGTCAAAAGATCTGCCTTCCAATTGCCCCACCTCCGGTTGTGTTATGATTTTGACAGTGGTTGGAGATATAAGCCACAAGGGTAGGGGTTGTGGTGGTCATATGGTAAGTTTCCCATTCATCTGTGGGCAAACGTGTCCTCGATACAAGGAAAACATTCCACTTATAGTTGACTGGGAGATAGGGTTCTGAAAGCAGTGTCACCCAATTTGTTATCAATTTGAATCATCCATTGTTTGACCTGATAAGCTTGCATGATAAGCGTTGTTTTTCTTCAAGGGAAATGTGTTGAATGGGTTGTCGTCTGAGTGCAGGTTGCTGTATTCCAATCTTCAAAGCTGCAGATTGATATCATAGCCTGTCTGTCTCAGCCCCTGCCCCCAGCCCCCAGCCCCCGCCTCAGTTCCTTGTGTTGATGGAAGATAATGGACATAGGCCTAGGTCATCAATTCCATGAAAGGCTGTAGTAGTACAACAACAAAAAAATCTAACATTTCAAACTAGCAGAATGCTGTTATTATCATTACATATTTAAGTGCTGCACGAAATGGAGCACATTAGCATTGGTAATAAAAAAAGATAGTTTGTGTTATTAGTAACCAGTGGTTTTCAGTCATTTAGCCTATATGTTCATAGGCAGCAGGTAGCCTAGTGGTCAGAGTGTTGGGCCAGTAACCGAAAGGTGCTAGATCGAATCCCCGATGTTCTGCCCCTGAACAAGGCAGCCAACCCACTGTTCCTAGGCCGTCATTGTAAGTAAGAATTTGTTCTTAACTGACTTGCCTAGTAAAATAACAAACATTTTTTGGGGAATAATCTGTCTTACTGCTGATTAGTGGTGTTGCTGGCTGGCCCTATCTGTGAAGGCTAATTGAAACTCCAAAGAAAATCTTGCACTGACTAGAGGAACCAATGCATCATAGGTGCTGGAGGAGTTTTGATTTAAGTAGATTTTTCTGAAATACCATTTGTCACCTACTACATACACCCCCCTACGTATTTATTTGGACAGTGAAGCTAAAACTATTAATTTGGCTCTATACTCCAACATTTTGGATTTAAGATACAATGTTTCACTGAGGCTACAGTACAGAATGTCACCTTTTATTTGAGGTTATTTTCATACATATCTATTTTACTATTTAGAAATGAAAGCACTATGTATCTAGTAGTCCTCTTATTTAACTGTGTCATAAGTATTTGGACAAATTCACTTACGTGTATTAAAGTAGTCAAAAGTGTAGTATATGGCCCCATATTACTAGCGCACAATGATTACACCAAGCTTGTGACTACAAACGTGTTGATCTTTGTGCCTCTGTAACTTTCTCACTCATCATTATTCACAATTCATTCATGATTATCCATAATCCATTATTCATAATCCACATTAATGTAGATGTTTCTTATTTACAATAAAAGTGATTCCAAAATGACACAATACATCATTTACCATTCATTCCTATTGGGCACAAAATAATCGGAAACACAACCAAAACAAACTTCAAATTCATCCAACAAGTTTGTTTGAGTCATTGTGTGCTAGGAATATCGGACCATATGTTAACCTTTTCACTACTTCAATACAAATAAGTGAATTTGTCGAAATACTAACAACATCTTCAAATAGGTGGACTAGATACA
This sequence comes from Oncorhynchus clarkii lewisi, assembly GCF_045791955.1. Taxonomy (NCBI): domain Eukaryota; kingdom Metazoa; phylum Chordata; class Actinopteri; order Salmoniformes; family Salmonidae; genus Oncorhynchus; species Oncorhynchus clarkii. Next base: position 23,829,118 of record NC_092166.1, on the reverse strand, counting down.
TAAAGTGCTTTAATTTCTAAACGATAAAACAGATACGGATGAAAATACCCTCAAATAAAAAGTTGCATTATGTGCTTTTGCCTCATATGAAACATTTGATCTCAAATCCAAAATGCTGGATTATAGAGACAAATTTAATTGAACAAGTTTTAGCTTCACTGTCCAAATAAATACGTAGGGGAGTGTAGATTTTTCTGTTAGCCCACTGGGCGTAGGCCTATGCCTCAAAGGCTGCGTCTACACAGGCAGCCCAATTCAGATTTTTTTCAGAGCTGATTTGATTGGTCAGCAGACCAATTAGTGGGGAAAAGATCAGAATTGGGCTGACTGTGTAAATACAGCCAAAGCCACACTTTATCGCTTTCCAAATCAATCAATACCTTTTAATGGTTGCCAAGTTGTTGCCATGATGGCTTTTGGCTGTTTGTGTCAGTTGTAGTAGATTTAGCCTAATGAACCGTCTATTATGGATTGAAAGAGACTGTGATTACTATTGCCCTGTATATAAGGTCAGGGCCACCCTTTAGCCACGCTTCCCTTTAGCTCACTGTTGTAATGTGCTTTGCCATAATGCTGTCCTTAAGTCACTTGAGTTGTGAAGTGGAAAATTACAACCACGGTTCGACTCAGTTATTTATTACTGATCACCCTTTAGAACACTTCCTTTTTCACTCTGTCCCCGTCTTGTTTCCTCTCCTTTTTTAATTCTACATTTCTCGGAGTTTGGATTGTTGGAGGAACAGAGTGTTTTAGGGGAAGGGAGGGGAGGTAGGGCTAGGGGGGGTCTCTTATTGCCTCCCCGTTTCTCTTCTCTCTCCCCGTTTCTCTTCTCTCTCCCTCCCCGTTTCTCCTCTCTCTCCCTCCCCGTTTCTCCTCTCTCTCCCTCCCCGTTTCTCCTCTCTCTCCCTCCCCGTTTCTCCTCTCTCTCCCTTCCCGTTTCTCCTCTCTCTCCCTCCCCGTTTCTCCTCTCTCTCCCTCCCCGTTTCTCGTCTCTCTCCCTCCCCGTTTCTCTCCTCTCTCCCTCCCCGTTTCTCTCCCTCCCCGTTTCTCTCCTCTCTCCCTCCCCGTTTCTCTCCTCTCTCCCTCCCCGTTTCTCTCCCTCCCCGTTTCTCTTCTCTCTCCCTCCCCGTTTCTCCTCTCTCTCCCTCCCCGTTTCTCCTCTCTCTCCCTCCCCGTTTCTCCTCTGTGTGTCTCTGTCTGTCTCTGTCTCCCAGTACGAAGTGCAGTCAGGTCTGTGGATATCAAAGAGGACTTCAGCAATTGTTTGGACTTAAAACCTCTCTTTTCATTAGCCTCCCTCTCCAAAGGCTGCTCTGACACGGACTAATCACCACATATTTGTACACGAGGCTGAACATTATAGCATTAGAAACCCAGAATATAGTGCTTATAATTAGTGGAGTACAGTGGAAGGATTCTTTAAATACGCAATAGAGAAATTAAGTTGTACTTCTATTCTAACATATGTTTTTTTAATCTCATTAATATTTGTATTGTTATTGTGGAGAATAATCTTTTAAAAACAAGTGTTGTCAATCCTTCAGGGATTTACACATTTCAGTTTAAATCAGCTTTGATCTTTACTAAGATGCTGAAAAAAAAAAATATCTGAAAACATTCATCACACTAGGGACATACCAGGGTAAAGTGATGTTTGTGTTTTATATCGCTGTTGAGATACATAATGAAGGCTAGCTAGGGATAAGGTATGTAGAGTAAAGACAAAGTAACTGCAGACATATACAGCTCAAGTCGGAAGTTTACATAAACTAGTTTTAATGACTCCAACCTAAGTGTTTCAACAACTCCACACATTTCTTGTTAACAAACTATAGTTTTGGCAAGTCGGTTAGGACATCTACTTTGTGCTTGACACAAGTCATTTTTCCAACAATTGTTTACAGACCGATTATTTCACTTATCATTCACTGTATCACAATTCCAGTGGGTCAGAAGTTTACATACACTAAGTAGACTGTGCCTTTAAACAGCTTGGAAAATTCCAGAAAATGATGTCATGGCTTTAGAAGCTTCTGATAGGCTAATTGACATAATTTGAGTCAATTGGAGGTGTACCTGTGGATGTATTTCAAGGCCTACCTTCAAACTCAGTGCCTCTTTGCTTGGCATTATGGGAACATCAAAAGAAATCAGCCAGAACCTCAGAATGTTTTTGCTACACTTCCACAAGCCTGGTTCATCCTTGGGAGTAATTTCCAAACGCCTGAAGGTACCACGTTCAATCTGTACAAAGAATAGTACGCAAGTATAAACACCATGGGATCATGTAGCCGTCATACCGCTCAGGAATGAGACGCGTTCTGTCTCCTAGAGATGAACGTACTTTGGTGCGAAAAGTGCAAATCAATTCCCGAACAGCAGCAAAGGACCTTGTGAAGATGCTGGAGGAAACAGGTACAAAAGTATCTATATCCACAGTTAAACGAGTCCTATATCGACCTAACTTGAAAGGTTGCTCAGCAAGGAAGAAGCCCCTGCTCCAAAACCGCCATAAAAAAGCCAGACTACGGTTTGCAACTGCATATGGGGACAAAGATCGTACTTTTGGAGAAATGTCCTCTGGTCTGATGAAACAAAAATAGAACTGTTTGGCCATAATGACCATTGCTATGTTTGGAGGAAAAAGGGGGAGGATTGCAAGCCAAAGAACACCATCCCAACCGTGAAGCACGGAGGTGGCAGCATCATGTTGTGGGGGTGCTTTGCTGCAGGAGGGACTGGTGCACTTCACAAACTAGATGGCATCATGGGGAAGGAGAATTATGTGGATGTATTGAAGCAACATCAAGACATCAGTCGGGAAGTTAAAGCATGGTCACATATGGGTCTTCCAAATGGACAATGACCCCAAGCATACTTCCACAGTTATGTCAAAATGGTTTAAGGACAACAAAGTCAAGGTATTAGAGTGGCCATCACAAAGCCCTGACCTCAATCCTATAGAAAATGTGTGGACAGAACTGAAAAAGCATTTGTGAGCAAGGAGGCCTACAAACCTGACTCAGTTACACCAGCTCTGTCAGGAGGAATGGGCCAAAATTCACCCAACTTATTGTGGGAAGCTTATGGAAGGCTACCTGAAATGTTTGACCCAAGTTAAACAATTTAAAGGCAATGCTACCAAATACTAATTGAGTGCATGTAAACTTCTGACCCACTGGGAATGTGATGAAAGAAATAAAAGCTGAAATAAATCATTCTTGCTACTATTATTCTGACATTTCACATACTTAAAAATAAAGTGGTGATCCTAACTGACCTAAGACAGGGAATTTTTACAAGGATTAAATCAGGAATTGGGAAAAACTGAGTTTAAATGTATTTGGCTAAGGTGTATGTAAACTTCCGACTTCAACTGTAGCTGGTATACTGAGATATCCTCTCTTATGCTACTTACCTCATGTACGTAGAGGAGTTGGTTTGCCAAACTATACTCGTGTCATAAGTAACCTTGCCTGAGACCTGAAGACTCGTATTAGCTCCCAGACCTAATGCCTTGGCTTTGGCTCAGCTGGATAAGGAGGTCTTGAGTTGTGCAGATATAACTCAGTATCCTATATCTGGCCGGTTTACATGTGCATGAGGATAAGCAAGTCATTTTTTCACATATCATTTCACCAATTCAGCTACTCGTGGATGGGCAGGGACGGATATAGCTTAGCGCTCCAAATGTTCTGGATTTTCAGATTCAAGTCAGGAGAGACATGCTGTGCTCAGTGAACATTTTCACTTGTGATGATAAAATCCTCTGACACATGAAATGTGAGCGACAGCAGTGCTCCTACACTCTATTTTTAGACTTATGGACCACACCTACTCCAGGGCATGTTTGTCATCATTTGACATCATTTTTTCATTTGTTAAGTAAAAAAAAAAAACTAAGAACAGGAGAATACCCAACTAACTGCATCTTCCATTAGGCCTACTACCATAAGTACTATTAGAACTAGCTACTGTTATTTCATGCAGAGTATATGCAAGCTACTTTTTCCCCTCTGTAGTTGTTTGAAAGGAAGCATGACTTTTTCAGATCTTTCTGATGTGTGATTTCTATTTATACTGATCTCCATCCATCTTTTATGTCATCACCACTTCTTTTGTTGTTCATGAGGAAAATCCAGTATATGGTACATAGATGTGAGAACAGTACCATAGTGTAGTTTGATACTTTGATGCTAACACAGATAATTATTTGGTTGTGTCATCTCTACTGCAGGCCTTCAAAAGTAAATCTGATTTATTATGGATGTACTGTACTGGCAAGCAAAGTTGTGCTACTGAGAATATCAGTGAAAAACACAGGTTTGTTGTTGATTCAGCTTTCTTTCAATTCCATTCTACATCTGAAGTCTTGAAATGTAATGTTTTACCAGTCAAGCAGTAGTATGTTAGCAGCACAACGTCAGGGGGTCTCAATCCTGATGTTCCACCTGGAACAGCCAAGCCATGTACTGTAACATCAATAGCTGGGTGGCAGTTACACCCGTTTAACCCAGGTCTTTACTCTGTGATCACTACCTTTTGAATCATTTGTGTGTTGAAGTCACTCAGCAAAACTCGTGCTTGCTCAGTAGATCTAAATGCATAATGTTGATGATATTTTTTAGATCTTATTTAGATCAACAGTAGCAGATGGTCCTGAGACAAGGTTAGACCGATTATTATAATAAAGACTCACTTTAGTGGGTTTAAAGCTCATTTTTAGTTGGACAGTGTCTAAAAGTGGGACGGTGTCTTTGGGTCTAGATGTCTTCCCAGCTCCACAAATACAGATGTTGCTGTCCTTTTACTTTATGACACCCAGCCCACAAATAGCACATCAACATTGGTTGGCTGTGGTATTGCTTTGAGAGAAGGGGGTGTTTTATGCTACATGTCAAAGGAAATATTCATAGGCATCATGTTACACAGATGTAACAGTGTCATGCCCGTAGCACAGAACCGATCAGCAGATTGACTTTGGTATTGAGCTGCATATCCATCAATAACAAACAGGGTGTATTTGGAATGTGTCCCTGCTTCAAGGTCAACTTATTCACTGTATAGTGCAGTGCATGGATGGACTGTGCGTGTGCGGATGTGGCAATGCTGTGGATGATGCCACAGGGACGTGAGAAGCTTTGTACTTCCTCCTCTCCTCCCCCACGCCGAGGTCCTCTCCTTTATTCCCTGCTGTCATGTCATCAGATGACCAGCAGGGGTCACCTCTGGTAACATTCGCTACAACCAATTATGCAGATGGCGCAACCATGTCAATGATCACATTATCTTAACATGCAGATAGATATGCATGGTGGTGTAATGTCTAATAATGTCCTATAAAATTATGTTTACGCAAGAGGGTTGATATGGGTTACAATGCATATCCTCTTTAGTAAGACATCCAACCAATGTAATGGACGCTGATTGGGTATTCTTCTGTTATCGTGCCGTGGTACAGATATTGTAAATGTCAGTGGCTGTGTGTGAGGTAGGTTTACTCACTAGGCTAGTAGGGACTCTGCTGCACCACAGTCACATGTAAAGTCAACATTCACCAGTGAGGCTGATGCCTTGGGAAGGAAAAACAACCAGGCCATGCAGCTCCTGTAGCTATACTACTGGCTTCACAGCCCCAACCTCACATTGGACGATTAAGCACTTGACTGCCACAATCTCAACATAGCCAAGGGTTGGTTTGGTTCATAGTAGTAGTAGTAGTACAGTAGGTCATGAGGTTAAAAGCCTTTGAGCACTAGCTAACCCTCCGGCCTCATCATCACTGGAGAACACAGTATTTACAGGAACTCACATTAAAATGCATGACATCAGGTGCAAACCACCCATGATGCACTAGAACACACTATCATGATGGGGCTGTCATAGCAGCTTGAATGCCTAACTGATTGAAGTCATTTTTGGGGTCATACAGAATACACAATAAATATTGGGCACATTAATGCTACATTACATAACATCAAATTGTTATTAGATTGTTGTATCTGTGTGTCTAATTTTTATTGTGTAATTGCTGCTGTGGTCAAAAAGAGACCTTGGTCTCAATGGGACTCCCTGCCTAAATAAAGATTAAATAATGATCAAGGTAGTAAATGAAAGAAACAGGAATAATTTTGATTTAAGTAATTGTTTGGCAATGCCAGCTAGCTTATTTATTACAGATGTTGGATCTTAATTTGATCACCCTGTTGCTAGGGCTGGGAATTGCAATACGATATTATTAACATACTTAGGTGCCGATATGATATGTATTGCGATTCTCACAATTCTTAATGTATTGGGATTCTACGTTCCAAACACATCGCTCACCATGTCGGTTGCAGAGGGACAAGAAATAGCCATGAGAAAATGTGTTTTGTTCAGTCAGTGCTGAAAACATGTTGGCTCACCATTTAAAAAAAATAAGATGGAGAACAAGCTTGAGAAATACAAGAGTTTTTGGTGCAGGTACATCTAACTACCGCTAGTTAACGCTACTTAGCAAAACATTTAAAGTATATATATATATTTTACAAATCAATAATTGGGAGTAAAAATATCAATATAATATCGTAAAAAAATATGCAGAAGAATTGAAAATGTAAAATGTGTAGCTTATTGTGGTTTAAAAAGGCTTCTGAAGTTTGTCAATACCAATTTGAAATTTCAGACTTGATTTTCCCTTGCGAAAAAATTATCAAAACCTACAAAAAAATGTAATTAATTATAATCCACATTTCCTGTTGCTGCAGGATTATTTTCCTGCTGTAGCAAACTGGCTCAAATTAAGATTCTACATCTGTACGAGTGAAAATGTGGTGTTTGTTTAATGAAATTAGCCTGTCAATAAAACATAGACACTGGCATTCTATTGAGGGTAAACAAAATTCACTCCAACCTAATCAGCACAGAGTTTGTAAGAGAAAATGTTAATAATGTGTCACGCTCAGCCATCATTTGAGAACATTATTCCAGGAGGTCTTTAATTGCCTCAGCTTGTGCTCAGGGCCGGCTCCAGGCATAAGCAACGTAAGCAGTCGCCTAGGGCCTCGGCCGGTAGGGGGCACCCGTTGTTGTTGTTTTTTAGGAACTCAGTCGGGGTCTCAACTTACTGTTGATAGTTAGAATAGTAGAATACACAATGTGCAAGTTCGAAAGTTTGTTGTGCATCAGCAGTCACTGACAGTCACTCAATTAGCCATGTCAGACAATTTTTAGATTGGTAAGTTAGTCTAGCCAGTTATCATGGCTGAATACTGACCAGGCACGCAGGGCACATGCCCAGGGACCCTGACCTCCAGGGGATCTCCATTGATTTTGACCCCATTGAGTCACTCTCACACAGATATTATTAACATTGTATAAGTCATGACAAAATAGAAGTAGAATTGCAGGAAATTTTCTTTAAAAAATAAATAATAATAATAATCTCCACCCATTGCAAAAGGGGGAGAATTACAGGAAATCAGCTTTAAAACTGCAAAAATATCTCTGCCCCATGGAAAAATGTGTAGAATTGCATGAAATGTGTTATTAAATTGCAAAACTTTATTTCCACCCCACGGCAAAATGTATAGAACTGCAGAAAACTTGCTTTAAAAAACTTATCTGGGCCCCATAGCAGAATGTGTAGAATTGCAGGAAATGTACTTTAAAACTTCCAATCAAATCTCACGTAGGGCCCCCAAAAGGCTAGAGCCGGCTCTTCTTGTGCTGATGTCTTCTCTGGGTTGTTGACATTAAATGTCCTAACCTATCAATATGTAGACCCCGGAACTATTGTGGCAGCTTGTTATCATTGAACCTCCTCATGAAAAAAATTAGGTTGATATTTTCCGTTAGAAGCCAAACGACAAGACTATGGTCATAAAAGGACTTATACCTGGTACGTCACAGGAACATGATACTAATGTCAGTGGGTCTCATTAGTATCCTGGTCGTCAGTCGTGAATTTGTATTTTTCTGTTCCCTATAGTGCTAATTGAGATACAATATGCTTCAAGTTCTCATTTCACACCGCAACAACCCTACATCAATTCTATATTCATGTTCCCGCCCAATTAATTAGTGTCAGAGGGCATCACTACACAGCAGGCCATACTCTCCATCTGAAGTGGACGCTTACAGACAATACATTGCAAAAAACCATCCCCCTTTTTGTTTATTCGAACACTGAGATCCCAACGGTCTAACAAAATGTGCTGAGGTGAGTCTTTGGTTAGCGGAAAAACACATTTGTGTTAACTCCGGAGGGAACAGTCTGTCTTAATGGGATGTAATTGGACTGCAATTCTCACTGTTGACAGATGTCCCAAACCAGAGATTGGGATAAAAAAGTTGAAGGGGTTGTTGAATGTGCCATGTCTAGCTATTTTTTGCTGCCGGAATATCTGCAGTTTTTTCCCCCTCTCTCGTCTGTACAGACTTGAGGCGTGTAGGAAAAGTCTCCCGACCAACTTCCTGAGAAGTATAGCGGCTCCCCCAATGTCATTACTGCTAGCCAGGGCCTGTTTAACTCCATACTTTAGAAATGCTGCTTTCCTGCTTCCTGCCTGCATTTCTCAAGGTGATCACAGATCTCATATTGTTTGTTGTGTGTGTGAATTAATATGGTGGGAAACTGTGTCTTGCTCTCAGCTACCACCCAATTCTGTCAAGTCAGTGTTGGAGGGTAGAAAGGATTTGTAGGCTGACAGCTAGGCCCTACAGACTGGTGTACTACAGTAGAGATGTCAAAATGTACTGTCTCTCCAGCTTATCACTAGGGAGAAGCCCCATGGTCACTACTTACCGTAGGTTTAGAATTGATGTTACCATGGACATCTCTGCATGTCCAACAGTGGTTTCATAAATGTATTAGAATATAAAAGCTGTGAAGGTTAGAACATAAAAATTCAGAGGTAGAATTTTATTTTTTAAAGAAGGCCTTCTTACCTGCTGTCTACCTCTATCCACTGGTGTGTCTAAATCTGCAGATGGCTTCAAAGCCATCATAATGGCATGATACTGCCCAGAGAGCTTTAATCAATAGCCTCAAATGGCTTCCCTCTCAGATATTTTTGCCAACCTGATAATATTATACTCTATTGCACCCAGAGGTCTTTATCACAACATTGCATAATAGGGAATGGCTATTCCGCAAGAATTGTATCTTCTCAAATGTCATGCAGGGAAAGTTTGACGATTTCAGAGGTCTTTATTGTTCAAGGCGTTATGGGATTATAAAAAATAATGCCGCATTTTGCACTCTGCACCTGAAGACTGATAACCTGTCAGTGGTTTCTGCATTCCCCAGCATCTCCCGCCTGCAGCCTCTGCAGTTACTGACTATACTGTAGGATTCTCTCAGGCAATTTGATTTCCTCTCTCATCGAGGGCATGCATCATACATATTGTGCTGGGCAGAAAAAGTAGAAAGCCAGCACCAATACTCTCTGGCACTTTTTACGAGTTTGTTCCTTGGCTATTACCATGAATAATGCATATTTGTCATGGTTAAAAGCCCAGAGTGTATTCTTATAGTTGCCAAAACCATCCTCAAGTAACATTGAGAATACGAAATGTGAATCAATATTGCGTGCCTGGTGTAAGGTTAAGCAGCCCATTACTAAACAGACATTTTTTTTAAACTTAGATGGGTCTCCTTTGACATCTTGACAGGAGCCTTTTGATAGTAATGAACTCGTGATAGACTCTTTATGTCGGAAGTCTGTATTTAAAATATTAAGTGAAGGGAAAGTGTCTAGACAGATCTACGGATGACTACCAATGCAAAATAAATGTTGCACAAAGTTTTAATGAGACAACAGGGGACACTTCATCAAATACACTCCATAAACATAATTCCTTTGTGGTCACGTACAGAGTTGGTTAAGTTTGGATTTTTTTCAGTCGGAAGCAGTGGGAATAGGAATGAATCTTTGTTCGCTTTGTATTAACGGAGATACATTGTCAATTGTACGTCGTCTGGCTTGGACTGATATCTTTGGAACTTACAATCAATGCTGCTTTACTTTGTGCAGAAAGAAGTCTGTGAACAGTAAAATAAATGAAATGAGTCAGACAACAGTATTGTGAGGACTATACATTGTGTACAGATATGCCGATGCCTTTAAACAAAGCATTGTTTGTCTTGGACTGTGATAAGAGGGTAAAGCGATTATGTTTATTCTCAATGTTTAATTACGGATAGTATCATAGGCAGATGGATATCAAAATATAGGCCTAATTCATCCATACCCTCACTTCCTGTCTCTATGTACTGGCACAGATTTTGCTGGACTGCTACTGGTAAAGCTGATTTGTACTGGTCAATACTTAGGACTGGTCACAGGCTGGAAGTTTGACCTAGAAATGGCTGCAGCATCCTAATTGAATTTTCGATGCTTAGAGGGGGTATTAGTGATGTGGAACAAAATCGATACAGTTACATATCGGGATATTATTTTTGAAGATATTATATATTGACAATATCACAATGTTATTTTTGCGCTAGTTGTCTGTACCTGCACCAAAACTCCATCTTGTTTTCCAAATTCTTTTTAAATAGGGAGCCAATTTGTTTTCCGCACATTTTTTATTTCCATGACTGATCAAAACTAGTTCTCTCATGGCTCTCTCTTGTCCTTCTGCAGCAGACATATGGTGTGCAATATGTTTGGACCATGGAATCGCATATAAAAATCACAGTATCAAATCGCAATACGTGTAGAATCATGACAATCGCAATACATATCGTATTGGCACGTAAGTATTTTGATAATATCATATTGTGAAGTCCCTGGCAATTCCCAGCCCTGGGGGGGGGTATGTTGACATATTAACTTCCAGTATAATCCATTTTCATGTTTCCTTTACAACCCACTCTGTCTGCACAGATGGTAAAATAGAGCGTCTGGTGGGGAAAGAATTTATTTTGTTTTCACTATTTATGACAAATAAGTCAATTTGGATAATCCTACTTTAATTCTAAAAGCCCTTGCTATGAATATCCTTGTGTAGCACTGAATGCAAATTCATTTATCATGCTAGTATTTAACGGAGGCAGAGGTCCACGCTAATGAAAGATGAGGATGACATTAGGTGTGGTGACCCAGGAGGGAGGAAACAGTGGCAAGAGAAGACATTCTGTCAGATAAGCGGCCAGTGTTTAGAACTCACAGACTGGAAGAGAGATGAGGAAGCACTGAACTAGGTCAAGAGAGAGAGAGAGAAAGAGAGAGAGAGAGAGAGAGAGAGAGAGAGAGAGAGAGAGAGAGAGAGAGAGAGAGAGAGAGAGAGAGAGAGAGAGAGAGAGAGAGAGAGAGAGAGAGAGAGAGAGAGAGAGAGAGAGAGAGAGAGAGAGAGAGAGAGAGAGAGAGAGAGAGAGAGAGAGAGAGAGAGAGAGAGAGAGAGAGAGAGAGAGAAAGAGGGTGGGAGTGAGACCGAGCAGGAGAGAGAGAGGAACACTAAAATGGATGACAAGGGAAGGATTCCGGTCAGCCATGTTAGCAGTGTCCAGCAGGGCTTGTTGCTTGGCAGCATCCCAGAATAGTCTAGCTCTTGTCTGCTTCCAGGCTGCGGTCGACTTTCCCTTACCTTCAACACGACTGACTGGGTGATCTAGTGACTGCCACGTACAGAGACAGGGATGGGAAGGATCAATTTTGACAAGCTTTCATCAGCTTTTAGAAGCTGTCATCTGTGTTGTTGTCATGGCCATTATTTGCTCTCTCACTACATTAGGATTACCTGGAGATGTAGGTCCCTTTTCCTTAAGTGACGGTAGAGTCATTGTTACACACATACACACGCACACTCGAGTCATTAGTACATGCTCTCATCCAGATGATTACTTGGCGGATTATGATATATGACTGATGTAGTTTACAAGTGTTAGCTATATCCACAATCTTATTAAATCAGATTAGTATATTTGTATCCAGATTTTCTACCTTGCAAACTACCCTTGAATACAGAAAGTTCTCATTATACTAGGGTTAGAAATTGAGAGAGGCATAAGCGAAACTATAGTGTACAGAAATTGATTTTGTTGTGACGAACCAACAAGAGAAATGTCAATGGATTCAAACAGTTTCATGAAAGTTAAGTGATGGATATCATAACTGAACCATGCATTCTCTCCCATAGTGGATGATGTCGCCCTTCTAATGCTGACTGTTAATCCTTTCACTTTCAGAAGTTATGCCAGTTCCCGAAGCAACCTCTGACTCTTAGAACTTCACCATGCTGAGCCCAGTACTAAACGCCTCCAATGGAGACGGCGCCGAGACAGAGACCACGTCGGCCATACTGGCCTCTGTCAAGGAACAGGTAAGGCCTTCCATGTTAATTCTGTGTGTACCGTACATGGGTGACTTTCAGAGCGAGACCAAGGCCCTCCATACAAAACATATCATGTGATCAGCGTTTTTGCTCTTGCTTGATCTTAGGCATCAGGGGATTGAAAGTAATACATTGTGAAAACTTGAATGAAATTTGAATGCGCAATTTTGTGGGACTGTATCAAAAGGGGACAAATGAAGAATGTGTGGGGGGGAAAAATGGTTTTCAAGTTAAATGTCCCTTTAACTGATGGCAACCTAACATGAAGTATGTTATTGGTTCAGCTATATTGCCATCGCCACCAGCTTCTTTATTACATTTCTCATCATAAGATCCTGTTCAGTGCCTGAAATCCATCCTATTTGATGTTGAAGTAAATGTGTCAGTGTTCTGCAAGGGTGCAGTGAGGTATAGAGACATAAGTAATTGGTTCCATTTGTATTCTGTGTGTGTCTGGTGCAGAGGACAGACTAACATCCACACTGATTAGCAGGTGACACTATAAGGAGACTCTATAGAGACTTTGGGTAGGCTCGTTTAATCTTATGCCTTTCGTTTGAAATGTCGCTATCGCTCACAATAATATATCTGTATAATATAGTAACTAAATCATTGTTATTGAGTAGAATGTGCAAAACTAGGTTCAGTTTTATAAGAGATAATGCTCTATAGAATATAATTGGCTTGCAGTTACATTATGGAAGCATGCTACTGATATTCCTCACCAGCAGTAGGATATAGCCTATTAGCTCACAGCAGGCAGCCATTTTGGAGTAGAACCAAGAGCATGTGTGTAGATGGGAATGAGCCAATCCCCTGCATCATGACAGTGGTTACACTGACACTACTCTTTCTTTTAAGCAAGAGAGAAAAGGACAAGCTGTGGAATGGTAAAGTGGGCCACTGCCACATCACACAGACCCATGGGGCTGCTCTGGGACATACTAATGGCCCTATCAGGAGGGTAAAAAATCAAAGCCTAAAGGCCTGCATACAGAGAGGCACGAGTGTGTGTGTCCCTGTGTGTGCAGACCTCCACAAGCTTGCATTTATTTAAGCCGGTGCACCTCAGTCACAGCTCTTTGTTTATTTTTCTGTTGACAACATTAGGATGGTTGTGTGAATACAAATAAAAAGGCAGACATTTTCATTGTTGATGCTATTCAATGGTGGAAACAATTAGGATTTGTCTACTTCCTGTGCATTGTGGAGCAGTGAGAGAAGGGAGGTCAAGCGTGAACAACCACTGGTTAAACATTATGACTGGGTTCAACACTAGGAAAAGCTCTACGATTAGGAATACATTCATTTCCACGTTTAATGTTTGGTTAAGATGTTGTCACTCTGACGACAACCTCGTAACTCCAATTTTGCAAATGTTTCTTCTTTTTTTCCATTTATTGAAAGCAGAAACTCCCCTCAATGTACTCTGAACATTTCAATATCACACTTTTTATACATCACAGAACACTGAAATATACAAAACCATTTGACATAGAAACACCAAGGCCCCCCAACATGTTTTATTAATTATGTAAATGATGAAAATGTTAATAACATTCCACCCAAGAGGCCAATAGAGGACGATTTGGTCATTTGACAGCAGGAAAATATTCATTTTTTTCCCCAATTCCTGAAAAGTTTCTGTTTTGGAGATGAGGTTTTCATCAGACAGCGACGATATGTTTGTTTATCTTACAATATACTGTACCTCCAATTGTGTAATAGTGAAAGGCAGTGTTAAACTATTGACCATAATACGTTATTATGACCCCACCACTAGATGGCAAACAGCATCAGTCAGCAAAAGGTTTAACGTGTGAAGTGTGATGATACATGCTGTGTATTTAGCCCTACAATGGATTTACCAGTACAGGTACCACTACATTTTTCAGTAATAGAGTCAGTTGGCTTTTGAAAACCGTAAGGAGGCTTGGGGAGTGTGTTGGGGTTTAGGACATTGGGTTGACTTTACTTTTTTTGGAGGGGTGGCCTGACTTTAACCTGTAGCCTGGGGATGGTTCTAGTACTGTATGGTGTGACATTGTTTTTTGGTCCCCAATGATATTTAGATTAACGTTCCACCATGCTTGCTTATGATTGGGCCTCATTTGGATCTGCTAGTGACCAAGTCTTGTGAAACAGTCACTCTAATTTGGGTTTGAAGTAGTGATGTACAAGCCAACGTGTGATGCCTCATTTTGTCCTCTCACAATGGTCAGCAGCAGGCCACAGGGACAGCAAATGAAACCAGCCAAAGCCATTAGATGTATAGTAGCCTATACGTGAGGGCAAGACGAGAATGCAAATTGGTGTCATCTTATTCAGAGTGCTGGCATATCAAACATCTGGCAATCATTTGTACAGCAGTATGAGGAATGCATTTAGCTAGAATATTCAGACGTTATTTGAATTGGGGAAAGAGAGAGAATGCTAATCTGCTCTCTTAATCGTGGTCACCTCTTAAGACTTAATGGATGTTTAAACAAATGCAGTGAAGTCATTTCAGCAGCCTTTGGTCATGAAATAATGAATGGAAATGATTAAGTCTTGTGAAACAGTCACTCTAATTTGTAACATTCTAGAATGTGGGCTGCTTTGGGCTTAGCGGAAAGGAGACTATTATAATGAATAGGACGTTCTCAAATAAAGTTATAGAGACTGAATTGCCATCAACTAGGCCACAGCTTATAAATAAAAGCAGTTATAATAACCCAATTTGACTTTGATGTTGCATTCAGGCTATTACAGTACTGCTCTTTTAACATATACCAGTCATCTTGAACCAAAGGTTCAATATGGAGACTCATGACTTGGCTGTGAGTGAATGTTGAGCTCAGATAGTAAAGATCTATATGAGGTTCATGGATGACTGTCACGCCCTGACCATAGTTTACTTTGTATTTTCTATGTTTTGATTGGTCAGGGTGTGATCTGAGTGGGTATTCTATGTTTCATGTCTTGTTTGTCTATTTCTATGTTCAGCCTGATATGGTTCTCAGTCAGAGGCAGGTGTTCGTCATTGTCTCTGATTGGGAACCATATTTAGGTAGCCTGGGTTTCACTGTGTGTTTGTGGGTGATTGTTCCTGTCCTTAGTGTTAGTTTGCACCAGTTTAGGCTGTTTCGGTTTTCATTACGTTTATTATTTTGTAGTGTTTGTATTTAGATTCGTGTTGCTATAGTCACAATAAACATGGATCGCAATCTACACGCCGCATTTTGGTCCGACTCTCCTTCTCATACAGAAAACCGTTACAGAATCACCCACCACCAACGGACCAAGCAGCGTGTCAACAGGCAGCAACAGCAGCGTAAAGAGGAATGGACATGGGAGGACGTTTTGGATGGCAAGGGCTGTTACACTTGGGAGGAGATACTGGCTGGAAGAGATCGCCTCCCATGGGAACAGGTGGAGGCACTTAGGAGAGCTGAGGCAGCCGGAGAGAGGAGCCGGCGATATGAGGGAACACGGCTGGCAAGGAAGCCCGAGAGGCAGCCCCAAAAATTTCTTGGGGGGGGGCTAACAGGGAGTATGGCTACGCCAGGTAGGAGACCTGCGCAAACTCCCTGTGCTTACCGGGGGGCTAGAGAGACCGGACAGGCACCGTGTTATGCAGTGGTGCGCACGGTGTCTCCAGTGCGGGTGCATAGCCCGGTGCGGTATATTCCAGCTCCGCGTGTCTGCCGGGCTAGATTGAGCGTCGAGCCTAATGCCATGAAGCCGGCTCTACGCAGCTGGTCCCCAGTGCGTCTCCTTGGGCCGGCTTACATGGCACCAGCCTTGCGCTCGGTGTCTCCGGTTCGCCTACATAGCCCAGTGCGGGCTATTCCACCTCTCCGCACTGGCAGGGCGACCGTGAGCATTCAACCAGGTAAGGTTGGGCAGGCTCGGTGCTCAAGAGCTCCAGTGCGCCTGCACGGTCCGGTTTTTCCAGTACCACCTCCACACCCCAGCCCTCCGGTAGCAGCTCCCCGCACCAGGCTTCCTGTGCGTGTCCTTGGCCCAGTACCACCAGTGCCAGCACCACGCATCAGGCCTACAGTGCGCCTCGCCTGTCCAGCGCTGTCGGAGCCCTCCTCCTCTCCAGCGCTGTCGGAGTCTCCCGCCTGTTTAGCGCTGTTAGAGCCTTCCTTCTCTACAGCGCTGCCGGAGTCTCCCGCCTGTTCAGAACTGCCAGTTAGCATAGAGCTGCCAGTTAGCATAGAGCTGCCAGTTAGCATAGAGCTGCCAGTTAGCATAGAGCTGCCAGTTAGCATAGAGCTGCCAGTTAGCAAGGAGCTGCCAGTTAGCAAGGAGCTGCCAGTCTGCAAGGAGCTGCCAGTCTGCAAGGAGCTGCCAGTCTGCATGGAGCTGCCAGTCTGCATAGAGCTGCCAGTCTGCATGGAGCTGCCAGTCTGCAAGGAGCCGCCAGAGCTGCCTGTCTGCAGGATGCCGCCAGAGCTGCCAGTCTGCAAGGAGCCGCCAGAGCTGCCAGTCTGCAAGGAGCCGCCAGAGCTGCCAGTTAGCATGGAGCAGCCAGGGCCGCCAGTCAGCATGGAGCAGCCAGGGCCGCCAGTCAGCATGGAGCAGCCAGGGCCGCCAGTCAGCATGGAGCAGCCAGGGCCGCCAGTCAGCATGGAGCAGCCAGTCAGCATGGAGCAGCCAGGGCCGCCAGTCAGCATGGAGCAGCCAGGGCCGCCAGTCAGCATGGAGCAGCCAGTCAGCATGGAGCAGCCAGTCAGCATGGAGCAGCCAGAGCAGCCAGTCAGCATGGAGCAGCCAGAGCAGCCAGTCAGCATGGAGCAGCCAGAGCTGCCAGTCAGCATGGAGCAGCCAGTCAGCATGGAGCAGCCAGAGCTGCCAGTCAGCATGGAGCAGCCAGTCAGCATGGAGCAGACAGAGCTGCCAGTCGACCAGACTCTTCCAGAGCTGCCAGTCGACCAGACTCTTCCAGAGCTGCCAGTCGACCAGACTCTTCCAGAGCTGCCAGTCGACCAGACTCTTCCAGAGCTGCCAGTCGACCAGACTCTTCCAGATCTGCCAGTCGACCAGACTCTTCCAGATCTGCCAGTCGACCAGACTCTTCCAGATCTGCCAGTCGACCAGACTCTTCCAGATCTGCCAGTCGACCAGACTCTTCCAGATCTGCCAGTCGACCAGACTCTTCCAGATCTGCCAGTCGACCAGACTCTTCCAGATCTGCCAGTCGACCAGACTCTTCCAGATCTGCCAGTCGTCCAGATTCTCCCAGATCTGCCAGTCGTCCAGACTCTCTCAGATCTGCCAGTCGTCCAGATTCTCCCAGATCTGCCAGTCGACCAGATTCTCCCAGATCTGCTAGTCGACCAGATTCTCCCAGATCCGCCAGTCGACCAGATTCTCCCAGATCCGCCAGTCGACCAGATTCTCCCAGATCCGCCAGTCGATCAGATTCTCCCAGATCCGCCAGTCGACCAGATTCTCCCAGATCTGCTAGTCGACCAGGATCTGCTGAAACCGCCAGCCAGCCAGGTTCTGGTAGTTTCTACTACCTGCCTGGGCTTCCTCTCAGTGCTGAGCTTCTTCTCAGTGCTGAGCTTCCTCTCAGTGCTGAGCTACCTATCTGTCCCGAGTTACCTCTGTCCCGAGCTGTCCCTCTGTCCCATGTTATCGTTGTGGTGGGTAACCTATTTAGGGACGTTTAGGAGGGGGATTAAAACTGTCATGGAGTGGGGTCCACGTCCAGCGCCAGAGCCGCCACCGCGGACAGATGCCCACCCAGACCCTCCCCTATAGGTTCAGGTTTTGCGGCCGGAGTCCGCACCTTGGGGGGGGGGTACTGTCACGCCCTGACCATAGTTTACTTTGTATTTTCTATGTTTTGATTGGTCAGGGTGTGATCTGAGTGGGTATTCTATGTTTCATGTCTTGTTTGTCTATTTCTATGTTCAGCCTGATATGGTTCTCAGTCAGAGGCAGGTGTTCGTCATTGTCTCTGATTGGGAACCATATTTAGGTAGCCTGGGTTTCACTGTGTGTTTGTGGGTGATTGTTCCTGTCCTTAGTGTTAGTTTGCACCAGTTTAGGCTGTTTCGGTTTTCATTACGTTTATTATTTTGTAGTGTTTGTATTTAGATTCGTGTTGCTATAGTCACAATAAACATGGATCGCAATCTACACGCCGCATTTTGGTCCGACTCTCCTTCGCATCAAGAAAACCGTTACAATGACTGGGTTGTTATTGTTAGTGAGCTGACATATGGCTAGCTAATCAGTCATGCAGGGACTTAACTCAACCAATTGTATGTCAGATACTGCGTGTACAGGGTTTATCATTTCATAGTACTGTATTATAAGAAGGGATTTTAAAACGGATCAAAAATGTATTCAGTTTGAGTGTTTTGGGGAATAAGACAGGGATATGGAGTGCTCACATATTTCCATTTCCTGTGTTTCAGACTGCAAAGTGTTTAAGACAGTATTTTTTTGTCAGTTGACTCGAGGGGGATGAACGGTGAAAATTGAACTTGTGTGAATGTCTTGGCTCTGCACCTGGCTTGAATGAGTAAGTCAGACAACCATGACAGAGGTAGAAGGGCAGTTTGAGTGGCGTGGAGGCGTACAGTTGCTCTAGCAAATCAGAATGAAGCATTAGACAGATCTGAAATCTGAAAGCCAGCACTGCATTACTCAGCTGAGGAGTGGGTATACAGCAGTAGTGAAATGTTGTCTCAACAGGAGTATTTAAGCCAAGGATTTTAAAGCCTATAGGTTCCTAATTCATAATTCCTGCTTCAATAATTATCCTTTAATAGGGTACCTTGTTTCACTATATTTCATGTTTTGAGTTAGTTAAATATTGTTTGGTAGGACACCCTAGCTTCATACGAGTGTGGTATAGTTTGTGTAGGCCTACAGTAAGTGTTTTGAATAGATGAACTTCCAGAATCTTCTCCAGACAACCAATCCTGCACTCAGCTTATTCTGTTACAGGGTGTTCCTTGGTCTTGTACTCCTTAAGTTAACCTCTGTTTTTTTAGAAATGGGATTAAAAAAAACAAAATAACTTGAGGCATACCCAGGATGACATTTTGTAATCAAATTGTCTCCTCTGAAAAAGTTAAAATGTCAGTCTTGGTACCACAGGGCACAATTAGGCAATTATACTTGAGGACCACAGTTTCCTGAAGCTGCAAAATTCCCATCTTCTGTCCCCTAGTCATTTATTCTACCAACTAATAGGTTTAATAGTGTTTTCAGGAGTGTACTGTTTGCAAGCTATTGGGCATACATCTCCCTCTCCTTCTCCTTCTTGTCCTTGGTAATGGGCTGGAGGTATACTTGATTTTCTTGTAATGCAATTATCAGGCAAGGTTTTAATTGAACAGTCTGCCCATTTAAATTAGTTAATTATAGTATTTAGAGGGTATTTCTTCAGTTCTACCACACACACACACATTTGAAAATCTGAGTATTCTACACTGTTCCACAGTATGTAACTAAGAATTTGTTCTTAACTGACTTGCCTAGTTAAATTAAGGTTACATTTAAAATAACAATTATACGGAAATGTCCTGCTAACCAATTTAGCCATGTCTTAAAGTTCCCCAATACTTTCTATTTCAGTATCTGATTAAAGGGATAGTCCAAATTACAAAATTATATATTGGTTTCCTTACCCTGTAAGCAGTCTATGGACAAGGTATGACAGCAATCCATGCTTCGGTTTAGTTTCCCTGTCACAATGTTTTAAGATTTGTGGGATCAGGTTCAAATAACCTATAAGTGACTTTGTTGAGCTTCACAATCAATTTTAGATACTTTCGGAGGATTTGGACATGATGCGGAAAAATGCTAATATCGGTCCCATGACTTGAATGGGATTTCTGCCACAAATGCTAAAATATTAGCAATTGTATACAGTGACAGGGAAGCTAAACCAAAGCATGGATTTCTGTAATACCTTGTCCATAGACTGCTTACAGGGTAAGGTAATCAATATGTAATTTTGTCATTTGGGTGAACTATCCCTTTAAGTGTGGCTATTCAAATTTTGAACATGGTTTAGAATTGGTATACTGACCCAATGACTATTTAAATAAAGAAATTAGTTTGGGAGGAGATAACAAAGCTTCTCATATGCAAACCTAAGTTATTCACTCTATTCTCTCTCAACTGCCTTGAACTCTATCAGTTTTCATTTGAACAAAAGTACTTTCATTCAATACTTTTCTCAATCATATACCCAAATGTATTTTTCATACAGATTAGAAATAAACAGTGTTTAAAGTGGTGAGTAACAGGAAGCAAATTGTGACTGTCATCCCAAGCCTCTGTGGCCCTCTCTTCTCTCCCATGGCAGATCCTTGTGTGTCTTTTTTACCAAGCTATATTTAAACCGTGGCTGGCTATGACATGTATTGTGTACTACCTTCTAAGCAAGGCAGCCCAGCCCAAAGAGTGGCACTGAGGCAGAACAGTCACTGTCTCTCCCTGGAGAGCACAACTCAGAGCTATGGTCAGAAGAGAGGAGAGGGGAGAACAGGAAATGAGGGACAGAGGAAAGGAAAGAGGAGGCATTTTTGCTGCCTCAACCCCACAACACTTCCATATACATTCACAATCCTGCGAGTCTTTGGAGCTTTCCAATTAGCACCCCACTCTGTCCCCCCTCCCTCCCCATCCCTCCGTTCACCCTGCACCTCCCCACCTCCGCCCGCTACCCTCTCTCTGCTTTTTCAGCGGGGGGCACAGATGGTGTTGAGGAGAGGAGCAGTCAAAAGAGTGATTGGAGAGCAGCAGGATTTGGCAGGCAGACTGGTGGGAGGGTCCTTTTGTGATGCAATGTTGCATAAATAATGCCAAAGAGGTTCTAAATTCTCTGTTGCCATGGAGACCTTTGTGCCTGGCTGAACTCCTATTCTTCACTGCTTGGAGGCAGTCACTACTGGGCTTGCCATTTTCTCTAATGGAGTTTTCTCAATAAGGACAGAAGAACTTCTAGACATGTTGAGGATGGAGAAAAAAGTGGGATATTATGTGTGGTTGGTGCTTTCTCTGAAGTATGGTCCATGTGAAGGTATGGCTTTGTTAACTTAAATTCCAATAGTATTTTATTATTATACTTTTGGCAGTAACAGGTGTTTGGTTGTTATGCTACATTTGGAGGGAATAGTAAGGTCAGTGATTTTGTTGTTTGGAACTGATGGATTTCTGTCATTTTGCTACCAGATATAACTAAAAAAAAGGACTTAAACTTTGCTGGCTCATTTAAACTTTTTGTTACTTCTATCCAAATATATAGCCTACTGCATCTTATCAGCACAAATTTAGTTGTTTATAAAGTTAAGATAACTAGGCCAGACAATAGCAACAGTTTACAGTTGCTTGCATGTACACAGTTATGTAAATTAAACTATTATACCAACAGAAGTACATTGAAATGCACATCTACTGACACTTGTAGCTCTTTGATGCTATAGCTCAGTCGGTTTAAAAAGAGTTGGATGGATCCTTCTTCATCCAGTTCAGTGGGATGTTTCTGTGGACCTTATATTCTGGTCTCTTGCCCGAAATAGCAGGTGATACATTTTGTAGCAGACTTTGAATAAACTGCTCTAGGGAGAGTGTTTGACCTTGTGGGCACTGGACTCATTTCAGCATTGTCACAAAAAAAGTGGACAGTTTGTATTGACTGGAGTTGCCTGAGACTAAGGGCGTTTTCACATATGAAATTCGGTACCCTGGTTCGGTTTCCTGGAGCTTTTGTGAGAATTTGACAGAATAAATTTTTGCTTTCGCAAGACCTGAAAATATCAATTTCAGGGTGCGATAAGCAAGACGCACATTCTACGTGATGTTAGCAAGCTAGCTTGTTTGCAATGGGCAAAAAAAGTTCCACACGACTCGCGCTGCCGTGTCACAAAAACTAGTCCTCTGGTCCTGGATCTTGGACCCATTACTCACGCAGGTCCAGGATTAATTTCAGTCAGGGTTCATTTGCGTTTCACACATGCTTTATAGCACGGATCAGGGTACCAAACGCTCCAGAATCCGGATCATAAGGGGATATGTGAAAGCACCCTAAATGAGACTGGCTGCTCAGATTTAAGGTTGGGCGGTATCCAGATGTTCATACCGTCATACCGTTTCTGTACCATACCAGGGTGTACGGTATTACCGGAAGTGCACACAGAGGGCGCAATTATTATTTATTTTACGCACAAAACAAGGGACAATAGGGATCTTGATCCAGGAAGGGATTGAATGTCTCTGCTGTAACCAAGAAGCTTGATCTTGACATCTAGCCACTTAGCTAACAAGTTAGCAAATCAAATGCATAGCTGGAGCCCTGAGCTTGATATTATTTATTTGACACATCTTAGATTTCTTATAGTTATAAGCAGTGGTGAATCACACTGCGAAGGTGCTGATTTGTGATTTTGTTTGGCAACTGTAGTTTGGTCCAATGTGGCTCATGGTCCAGTGTGGCTCAGTTGGTAGAGCATGGTGCTTGCAACGGTAGGGTTTTGGGTATGGTTCCCAAGGGGGACCAGTATGAAAATGTTTGAACTCACTACTGGAAGTCATTTTATATAAGAGTGTCTGCCTAATCTACCATTGACATCAACACAAATTATTACACTCTTGGAAAAAAAGGTTCCAAAAGGTTTCTGTGGCTGTCCCAATTGGAGAACCCTTTTTGTTCCGGGTAGAACCCTTTTCAAATCAAATCAAACTGTGTCACATGCGCTGAATACAACAAGTGTAGATCTTACCGTGAAATGCTTACTTACAAGCCCTTAACCAACAGTGCAGTTCAAGAATAGTTAAAGAAATATTTATCAAATAAACTAAAGTAAAATATAAATAAAAAATGTACACAATAAAATAGCAATAACAAGGCTATATACAAGGAGTACCGGTACCGAGTCAATGTGCGTGGGTACAGGTTAGTCAAGGTAATTTGTACATGTAGGTAGGGGTGAAGTGACTATGCATAGATAATAAACAGCAAGTAGCAGCAGTGTACAAAACAAATGGAGGGGGTGTGTCAATGTAAATAGTCTGGTGGCGATTTGATTATTTTTCAGCAGTCTAATGGCTTGGGGGTAGAAGCTGTTAAGGAGCCTTTTGGTCCTAGACTTGGCGCTCCGGTACCGCTTGACAGTCTATGACTTGGGTGACTGGAGTCTCTGACAATTTTGGGGGGCTTTCCTCTGCCACCATGCGGTGTCCGAGGAAAAGGGTTCTACATGGAACCAAAAAAGGGTTCTTCAAAGGGTCCTCCTATGGGGACAGCTGAAGAACCATTTTTGGTTCTAGAGAGCACCTTTTTTCTATGAGTGTTGTTTTCATCTCCAAATGTGAATATACAGTGGGGTCTGAAATGATTGACAGCCTTGATAAAGATGAGCAAAAATGACTGAATAAACTAGATAAAATATAGCTCAGTATTTGAGTTATGCTCCAAATAACTGGGAAATTATATTATTTCAATATAATTGCTCAAAGAAAGAGATGGTTGTTTAAGAAGCAATACTTTTTTTTCTCTAAAAAAGGTAGTGTCAAAATTATTGACACCTCTGTTTTCACTACCTCACCTTGTGAGGATAACGGCACTGAGCCTTTTTCTAAAATGTTTTATGAGATTGGGGAACACATTGGGAGGGATCTTAGATCATTCCTACATACATAATCTTTCCAGATCCTTGATATCCTTCGTCTGAGCTTATGGACTGCCCTGTTCAATTCAAACCACAGGTTTTCAATGGGTTTCAAGTCCGGAGACTGAGATGGTCATTGCAAATGTGAACGTCTGGAGTTTGCTAAACGGCATTGACACTTGGATTGGAACCGGTGCTTTGGTCAGATGGCATGAAACACCGGTGGTGAGTTTGGCGTCAAAATGAGAATGCATAAGCAGAAAATAACTCCATACCTTCTGTAAAATATGGTGGTGAATCTAATGTTATGGGGCTATTTTGTTTCCACTGGTCCTGTGGCCCTTGTTAAGGTCAATGGCATCACAAACTTTACCCAGTACCAGGACATTTTAGCCAAAAACTTGGTTGCCTCTACCTGGAGGCTGAAACTCGGTTGTAAGTGGATATTACAGCAAGACAATAACCCCAAGCACACATCAAAATCCACAAAGAAATGGTTCATTGGCCACAAAATCTATATTTTGCAATGGCCATCTCAGTCTCTGGATTCGAAACCCATTGAAAACCTGTAGTTTGAATTGAATAGGGCCGTCTATAAGCGCAGACAAAGAATATCAAGGATCTGCAAAGATTTTGTATGGAGGAATGGTCTAAGATCCTCCTAATGTGTTCTCCAATCTCATAAAACATTTTAGAGAAAGGCTCAGTGCCGTTATCCTCACAAGGTAAGGTATTGAAAACACAGGTGGCAATTATTATTTTGACACCTACCTTTTAGAGAAAAAAAGTACATTACTTGTTCAACAAAATCTCTTTCTTTGAGCAATTGTATTAATATAAAATAATATATATTTTTAAAACAATATAGCTAATTATTTGAATTATTTATGCTATACAGTAATTTTAGCTCATCTTCCTCAAGGGTGTCAATAATTTTGGACCCCACTGTATATCGAAACATTTGAATTGTCAATCTTCTTAAGCATAATTGCATGAATACATACAGTAAGCTAGATCTTATGTAGCACAATACAGGTATGCTTACTGACAATCACATTTTCATGTCTTTCGACAGGAGCTGCAATTTGAACGGCTGACTCGAGAGCTGGAAGCTGAACGGCAGATTGTCGCCACCCAACTGGAGCGATGCAAGCTAGGATCTGAGACCGGCAGCATGAGTAGCATCAGGTGTGTTCAGTAGAGTGGCGCCACATGCTCTCTCTTTCCCTCCCTTCCTCTCTCTGCTTTCTTTTACTCCTCTGTGATGCCATCCTGTTTCCCCATCCTCCCCAGCCCCTCCCCTACCTGTTTTCATCAGGTGTGTTCAGTGGAGTGGTGCTACCTCCCAGACCCCCTACCTGTCTCTTTCATTAGGTGTGCTCAGTGGGATGAATAAACTATTTTGTAGCTTTTCCATCAGAGACAGACAGTCCTTGGAACAATATGGGGGTCAGTCAGCAAGGTTGCTGAAAATCTGGGTGGAGATATAGAATTAACAGCCAGGTTTTGTGGTTTTAGTGAGGTTCACGTTGGAGAAAAGATAACACGTTCATGTTGTTTTACCCCTACATCCCCCAATATCACATCTTTCCAATCTCAAAACAGAACAGACACATTAAGAAACACGCCTGGCTGTCTGGCACATAATAGCAATAATAGCCTAGTATGGCATCAAGGGGCCAACACAACAGAATATTCTGTGTCTCTTTTGTATACATACTTTAACCCAGAAGGGATTTCATCCACAAACTAATTAGTCATCCTTTTATTGTAATTCTCAATTCAATTTACGACAAACAATGAGCTAGAAGCTCGTTCTGATTTTCAATTAACCATTTGACCTCTTAAGCACTAAACTCTGTCTCTCTCGCCGTGGAATCCTTTTGAATAGAATCTGCAGAGGAAAATGTTGTGTGGGATTTATGAAAGTCTGTCTAATCAGACAACCAATGGAATGCTCTAACTTGATTGGATGTTCAGTAATAATCGTGTTGTGTGTGTGTGTGTATTGTGCAACATTTTTCTGGTGGAGACTCATCTTTGTGGGGTCACTATGAACCATTTAGGCTGATTATACCAAAGTATTCCCAATCAAAAACGATTAAACTGCTCCGGTTTATGGTAAAACCCTGTCATAACATTAAATGGACCACTTCTTAGCAAACATGTTGATTCACCATTGTAGTAACCCAGCATTTCCATAACAACACTTATCCCCAAACTAGTAATAGTGACGTCAGTGTGTTCTGGGGTTGAAAGACCTTAAGAGTTGCTAATGACTCGCCTACTCCCCCCTTAATACGTCAGGTCAAATGTCTGGGGTGGCATATGTTACCTTATCCGTTAACTCAAACTAAGAGGATCATCCACCTGCAGAGCCAAAGAAACAGATTCTCATCCACAGTATTAATACACCAAACTTCTTGCTGTTGCTGGATCTGAAGACTTCTCAGTGAGATTCACAGGACTCACATTGTTAGTTGACCAACTTGGGTTGAGTAAGGCACATGACATTGTATTCTGTCAAAACAGGACCCTAATTTGTCCCAATAGTGTCTCAATGTGTGGTTAGTGTCCATTTACTGAGGAGCCAGTGTGTTTGCGTCTTTGTTTGCGTGTGCAGTGGGTCTATTTCCTTATTTCCCATGATGCTTGGTCCAGACACATCACTTTTATCACTGTTTTCCATCCGCAGTCAATCCATTATAGGCTAGCTCCTACCCACAGATAATCTTTAATCAAGACTTCCAAAAACATCAGATTCCTTAACCCCTAGTTTCCCAGTCAGGCATTGATTACAGTTGACTGAAATATTGGTTGATTGACTGACCTTGAAACAAGACCCATTTGAAAGGGGGAAGTTTTTAAAGGGCCCGTGTCAAGATTCCATCATGACAGCTCATCCTCCTCTCAGACTTTTAAAGGGAACATTACATAATTAGGTTGCTGTTAAACATTCTGATTGGTTTCATCCTTCCAAGTAAAAGTCCCAATACGACATATCACTTCATATTTTGGGAGAAATGTAGATATTTTATATTTGACCGAAGTCAAGAGAAGAACTAGAATAGCACCGGAGGGGATGACTGACTGCAAACCAATTGTGCTATTTTGTTTTTTCGCATTGTTTGTAACTTAGTTTGTACACAATGTTTCTGCTACCGTCTCTTATGACCGTAAAGAGCTTCTGGATATCAGAACAGCAATTTACCACCTCATACTGGACAAAGATTTTTTCTTAATGAGTCTGACGCCAAGGATATACTGTTACTCCCGGCCAGGCCCAAATCCCCATGATTCGCATGAAGAAAAGACGGAGATACAGGGGGCGCAGATCCAGGTGCCTTCTGAGAATTCGTCAGCGTGTGGGTAACCCGCCTCTACCATCCGTTCCATTGGCCAACGTGCAATCACTGGAGAATAAACTGGATGAGCTCAGTTCGAGCCTATCCTACCAACAGGACATTAAAAACTGTAATATCGTATGTTTCACAGATTCGTGGCTGAACGATGACACAGCTAATATACAGTTGGCTCGGTATTCCGTGCATCGGCAAGACAGAACAGCTACCTCTGGTAAGACGAGGGGTGCTGATGTGTATCTACTTATCAATAACAGCTGGTGCGTGATGTCTAATGTTATGAAAGTCTCAAGGTATTACCCCCCCCCCCCCGTGAGTTAGAGTAGCTGTAGACCACACCGTCTACAAGAAAGCTTTTATCTGTATTTTTTGCAGCTGTCTATTTACCACCACAAACCGATACTGGCACTAAGATCACACTCAATGAGCTGTATAAGGCCATAATCAAACAAGAACTTGCTCATCCAGAAGTGGTGCTCCTAGTGGCCGGGGACTTTAATGCATAACTAGAGGGAAGAAAAAATAAATAATTAAAAATAATTAAAAAATTAAACTCTTGACCACCTTTATTTACTCCACACACTCCCTCGCCCTGCATTAGGCAAATCTGATCATAATTATGTCCTCCTGATTCCAGCTTACAAGCAAAAAACGAAAGTAGGAAGTACCATGATGTGCTTTGAAAGGCTGGTCATGGCTCACATCAACACCATCATCCTGGAAATCCTAGACCCATTCCAATTTGCACACCGCCCCAACAGATCCACAGATGACTCAATTGCAATTCACACTGCCCTTTCCCACCTGGACAAAAGGAACACATATGTGAGAATACTGTTCATTGACTACAGCTCAATGTTCAACACCATAATGCCCACAAAGCTCATCACCCTGGGAATAAACACCTCCCTCTGCAAATGGATCCTGGACGGGTAAGGGTAGGCAACAACACATCTGCCACGCTGATTCTCAACACGAGGGCCCCTCA
The DNA here is from genome assembly GCF_045791955.1 of Oncorhynchus clarkii lewisi. Lineage (NCBI taxonomy): Eukaryota > Metazoa > Chordata > Actinopteri > Salmoniformes > Salmonidae > Oncorhynchus > Oncorhynchus clarkii. The sequence goes on along the minus strand of NC_092166.1, from coordinate 23,800,820 downwards.
GTGGTGTGTGCTTAGTCCCCTCCTGTACGCCATGTTCACCCACAACCATCATATTCCAGTTTTTTATTTAAAAACATTTGCAAACGTTTCTGAAAACCAGTTTTTGCTTTGTAAATATGGGCTATTGTGTGCAGATTGGGGGGGGGGACTATTTAGTACATTTTAGAATAAGACTAACGTAACAAAATGTGGAAAAAATAAAGGGGTCTGAATACTTTTCGAATGCACTGTATCTAACCACTAGCAGTCTTGAAACACATCACTTATTAGCAGTACAGCATTTCTTGTATTGTTAAACAAAATCATGATAAACCTTTACCATTGTAGTAGACATTGAACATCTATAACCAAACAAGCTAAAACTGTGTTGTTGGCCGATGGTAGCCATAGCTAGCCACATGCTAACCTGAGTGCTAACGTTACTAGCAGCAGTAACAGTAAATCCAGGTATGGTTAACAAACATTGGCTACCATGATATCCTGCAAGTTATTGACCAATAAAGATCAGGCAGTTAAGCAAAAACAAAGACATACTTTGAAATAAACAATGACATTAATCCTATTGGTATTTGACCATTAATTTCTGCAAACGTGCATGGTTGCAGGAGTTTTTTTCTAGCTTGCTTGCTTATTTCACCCCCAAACACCATGCTTGATCCGAGTTGGCCAGTTTGTTTTGCATGGCCCGGTGAACTTAGATAGTTGGCTATCATCTACTAGCAAAATAACATGACAAAACACTTTGGGCACTTTACTACCTACTTACCCGATTCACCTCCATCACCAGCAGAGTGTTGCTTTATTGACGTCAAAGCCGCAATATATTGGTATGAGTTTTTGATTAATGTATTTCAAATTGCAAAAATAGAAGTTCATATTTTATAAACTTTTGCATACTGTTTAGATGAAATATAATCAATCTAAGTTGTTAGAGTTGTGGAATATATATTGTGCAACCTTTCTTTTAAGACAGTTTGTTTTCAAGTCTTTGAAATGGATAGTTGAGGGCAGAAAGGTTTGATGTGAAAGGCATAGGATGGAAATGTATTTTCTTGCTTACTCAGTGTTGTATGAAGCTTGAAGGACATTCCCTGCTCCTCCTCCGCCGCTATCTGAACCTGAGTGTGGTGCCCCTGGGGTAACTGAATGTCACAGTGAAGGTTAGGGTGGGGGTGATGATTAGGCCAATAATGGAGGAGCCGTTCTCTCCTCTGACAGACAGGAGATCTCATCCCACTGATCAGTTACTCATAGAAGACTACACCACACCAGACCAGACCATATGGGTTAGCAAATAGAGAATCCAATATTGGATTCTACTGGTCAATATCTATGTCTTCTGTTTTACAGGACCTGAGGTGGTGTCTGTGAGCGACCAATCATGCATGTGATCTGATGATTGGTTTCTTATTCAACATTTATGAATCCGATGTTGCACCAGTTTTTTTGTAATTGAAAAAAAACTAAATGCCAGAGGAACTCTGTCACTGAACCTGAAAGCACAGTGAAACAATTGCCTGTGGTCATCTTCTGTATGCTTAATATATGCACACTACAGATTGCTATAGTGATGGGAGGGGACCATCGATACAGTTATTAGATCTATATTTGACTCCAAGTATTAATTAGTAAAAATATATACAGTGAATTCGGAAAGTATTCAGATCCTTTCCCTTTTTGTTATGTTACAGCCTTATTCTAAAATGTATTAAATAAATAAAAAGTCCTCAATCTACACACAATGCCCCATAATGACAAAGTGAAAACAGGTTTTTAGAAATGTATGCAAATGTATTAAAAAAACAGAAATACTTTACTTACATAAGTATTCAGACCTTTTGCTATGAGACTCGAAATTGAGCTTAAGTGCATCCTGTTTCCATTGAGCATCCTTGACATGTTTCTACAACTTGATTGGAGTCCACCTGTGGTACATTCAATTGATTGGACATGATTTGGAAAGGCACACACCGGTCTATATAAGGTCCCACAGTTGACAGTGCATGTCAGAGCAAAAACCAAGCCATGAGCTCGAAGGAATTGTCTGTAGAGCTCCGAGACAGGATTGTGTCGAGGCACAGATCTGTGGAAGGGTACCAAAACATTTCTTCAGCATTGAAGTTCCCCAAGAACACAGTGGACTCAATCATTCTTAAATGGAAGAAGTTTGGAACCACCAAGACTCTTCCTAGAGCTGGCCACTCGGCCAAACTGAGTAATCGGGGGAGAAGGGAGGTGACCAAGAACCCGAGGCTCACTGGCAGTGCTCTAAGGTTTCTCTGTGGAGATTGGAGAACATTCCAGACGGACAACCATCTCTGCAGCACTCTACCAACCAGGCCTTTATGGTAGAGTGGACAGACGGAAGCCACTCCTCAGTAAAAGGCACGAGAAAGCCTGCTTGGAGTTTGCCAAAAGGCACCTAAAGGACTCTCAGACCATGAGAAATAAGATTCTCTGATCTGATGAAACCAAGATTGAACTCTTTGGACTGAATGCCAAGCGTCACGTCTGGAGGAAACCTGGCACCATCCCTACGGTGAAGCATGGTGGTGGCAGCATCGTGCTGTTGAGATTTTTCAGCGGCACGGAATGGGAGACTAGTCAGGATCGAGGGAAAGATGAACAGAGCAAAGTACAGAGAGATCCTTAATGAAAACCTGCTTCAGAGCGCTCAGGACCTCAGACTGGGGCGAATGTTCACCTTCAAACAGGACAATGACTAAGCACACAGCCAAGACAATGCAGGAGTGACTTCGGGACAAGTCTCTGAATGTCCTTGAGTAGACCAGCCAGAGCCTGGACTTAAACCCGATCAAACATCTCTGGAGAATCCTGAAAATAGTTGTACAGTGACGCTCCCCATCCAACCTGACAGAGCTTGAGAGGATCTGCAGAGAAGAAGGGCAGAAACCCCCCAAATACAGGTGTGCCAAGCTTGTAGCGTCATACACAAGAAGATTCTAGGCTGTAATCGCTTTCAAAGGTGATTCAACAAAGTACTGAGTAAATGGTCTGAATACTTATGTAAATGTTATATATATACATATATTTTTTTTAAATTATATTCTAAAAACCTGCTTTTGCTTTGTCATTATGGGGTATTGTGTATAGATTGATGAGGGGAATTAAAACCGGTCTGAATACTTTCTGAATGCACTGTGTGTGTGTATATATATATATATATATATATATATATATATATATATATATATTTTTTTTAAATATATTTTATGCTACTGTAGGTAGCGTTAGCTAGCACTTATCGGCTATACCTGAGCCAAACCTCCGGTCTTTTTAATCCTATAGCTTGTTCTCCATCTTCTTTTTAAATAGTGAGCCAACATGTTTTCAGCACTTTTCACCTTGACTGATGAAAAACGTGTTTTCTCATGCTCTCCTCTCTGCAGCTGACATTTCAAAAAAAATAAAATTTGTTTACCTTTATTTAACTAGGCAAGTCAATTAAGAACAAATTCTTATTTTCAATGACAGCCTAGGAACAGTGGGTTAACTGCCTTGTTCAGGGGCAGAACGACAGATTTTTTTTACCTTGTCAGCTCGGGGATTCGATCTTGCAACCTTTCGGTTACTAGTCTAATGCTCTAACCAATGCCCCAATAGTGAGCAATATCCTTGGAACATCAAATCGCAATACATATCGTATCGGCACCTAAGTATCGTGATAATATTGAGGTCCCAGCCCTAGAGTGCTACATTTAATAATGTGTCCTACATATTTTGCATCGCATCCACTTCAATGAGTAAAATAGACAATTCCTGAGATACTTTTTGAAAAACAGCTCTGCCATTCTATCACACACACACCTATTTTCCCCCGTAATTTGCCTCAGCAGAAATTAGACATGGTTAGACTGTTCCCTGGGGCTAAGTCTGGTCTAGTTTATTGCCGTGGCTATGTTTGTTCTGATCTTCAGATCTTCAAGTAGTCATTGTTTTGGCAGTCTGAATCCTTGTTGATAGGGCTGCAGCCTGCTTATCTAATAGTCTAACAGGGGCTCCTGTAGGCAGAGCCCAGGTGGTTCTGTGCTCCATTCAGGCCAGAGCGAGCCACTTCCCAGGGCGTGGGTTTGTCTACCTCCTAAATGCTGTTTGTTGGGCACAGCGAGAGCGTATTAAGCGGAAGCTGCCAGCTTAGTCTCTCCTAGTCTCCTGTGGCTTTAGCAAATACTGTAGTATGAAATGCAAATGGCACCATATTCACTTTATAGTGCACTACTTTGGACCAGAGGCCTATGGTAGTGCACTATAGGGAATAGGGTGCCATTTGAGACTATACCACTGAGGAAAGGGTGAGAGACATTATGGTGCATGTGTGGTATTGTGCTCTTTGTTGCTTTCAATGTCATCATGTTGGAATTTCGATAACTGACACGGTTTGATAGACATTTTTTTTTAAAACTGGGATTGAGATCATGAAATGCAGCATGTTTGACAGCAGTTTCAGAATCGACATAACAGTAAGAAAAGGCAAGTTATATTGCCACAATATATCTATTGTTCTGCATCAGATTGCAGATTGATTGTGCACTTGGTATATTCAAAATCCTGTATGAAATACTGGGCTGTTGTATTGTCTTACATTTAAAAGTAAAAATATGTAAGGACATTTGAAGGTCCCCCCTCCTGTTAAATAGCATCAAATGAAATTGTATTATGTGTCTTCTAAATGCCATGCTCACAATGTACTGGCATCTTTCTGCTCTGATGAAACATTGCTCGATTTTATTAAAGGGCATCCAAAAGGCAATGGCTTTGAATTGTGAATACAGTTCAGGTGAATGGACTGTATTATATTTTCATTCAAACATGAAGAAAAAAAAGTTCACATGACATTACATCAAAGGACTGCACTGTGTCAACAATCACACTGTGATCAATTTCACTTCATATCCTCATATTTCCACAGTCTCGACAATGGATGCTACTCACCCCTACTACCTCAATATCTCTCTTTCTGTCACTTTCTCTCTCTCGAACTTCCCTACTCTCTCTCCATTCATTGACTCCGTTTATTCTCCTAACAAAGCCGTCACCTGCATTCTAAATGACAGCATCCGGTACCATCCGTAAGGTCTTCCTTATTGATCTAAACAAGTGACAAGGTTAAAGACTTATTGCACTTGAAGGCAATGGAATGGATGCCTGGTGTAATAAGCCTTTTAAACCTCCCTCCTTGCTCCCCCTCTTCCCTCCCCGTCTGCTGTGTACCCTGGAGTGCCTCAGACAGACCCTGTCTGATTGTAAAGAATATTAAGCTTATTAAGGGTGTCTGGGCAACTGAATGACTCATACTAACTGCCTTCCCTGTACAGTATAGGAAGACAGGGCACAATGATTCGCCGGCCAATCCGTTGTGCCTAAGCAGTGATAAAAGCTTCCAAGCTGATGGTCAAGGCTCTGGCTTAATAAATCTGTCTTAACTCTGTAGACTTGAGCCTGGCCTTACCGACTGAAATACTCTAGATCCAGCTTCCAGCGGAACATTACACTTAACCCTGAGACTAGAACAGTCAGTTTGACAGGCCAGCTGGATCTGACAAACATAAGACAGAAAGAGAAGGTGTTGGATTTGGTGATTGTTTTTCCCATATAAACTTACAATTCCACATGAAAGGGAGATTATCACGCGAAAGTTATTAATAATGTAAAACCTCACATTTCACATGTGAAACTGTAATTCACGAGGTGATTTAAAAAAAAAAATCTCCTCACATGTGGAAAGATGGTGTTTACATGTGAACTCTACATTTAATACATGTGAAAATATGGTTACACGTGAAATTTAAATTAATGTGAAAACAGCTATTTCACATTTGAAACTGCAAATTTGATATGTTGTTTGGGTGCACTGAATTAGAATGGAAAGTGTGGTCGAGACACTGCCATCTTGGATCTGATTCTCTCACTGAGCCATCCTAAATATATCTCTGGATATCTGCCACTCAATAATATAGCCTGGCCTGCGCTCATCACAACTGATAACGAATATGGCAGAGATCTCTTAATGAAGCAAAGAACTCCAGTTCAAAACCATTTCACAGCTTAGCCTCCATCTGTGTGTCTGCCAGAGACTGTTCCTCTCTGCCCGGGTACCAGTGGTCTGTCTCTATCACACCCAGAGCCAGCCAAGTGGAAGGGTGGTGACTCAGTAGGATGAGCCTGCAACAGAGCTAATCTCATGGTGAGAACCAACATGGCTCCTCTCGTCTGATTCAGTCTCATTTATTTTTGGACCATTATAACAAAGTGGGTCCAATTTGGCAGGATATTAATTCAATTTCCCCAATTTAAAAGGTTCACCAGAGACAACTTGGTCAGACCTCCTAGTATTTGTCATACAGGGCCTCTAATCAGCATAATCATTGAGAATTATCAAATCAAATCAAATTTATTTATATAGCCCTTCGTACATCAGCTGATATCTCAAAGTGCTGTACAGAAACCCAGCCTAAAACCCCAAACAGCAAGCAATGCAGGTGTAGAAGCACGGTGGCTAGGAAAAACTCCCTAGAAAGGCCAACACCTAGGAAGAAACCTAGAGAGGAACCAGGCTATGTGGGGTGGCCAGTCCTCTTCTGGCTGTGCCGGGTGGAGATTATAACAGAACATGGTCAAGATGTTCAAATGTTCATAAATGACCAGCATGGTCGAATAATAATAAGGCAGAACAGTTGAAACTGGAGCAGCAGCACAGTCAGGTGGACTGGGGACAGCAAGGAGTCATCATGTCAGGTATTCCTGGGGCATGGTCCTAGGGCTCAGGTCCTCCGAGAGAGAGAAAGAAAGAGAGAATTAGAGAGAGCATATGTGGGATGGCCAGTCCTCTTCTGGCTGTGCCGGGTGGAGATTATAACAGAACATGGCCAAGATGTTCAAATGTTCATAAATGACCAGCATGGTCGAATAATAATAAGGCAGAACAGTTGAAACTGGAGCAGCAGCACGGCCAGGTGGACTGGTGACAGCAAGGAGTCATCATGTCAGGTAGTCCTGGGGCATGGTCCTAGGGCTCAGGTCCTCCGAGAGAGAGAAAGAGAGAATTAGAGAACGCACACTTAAAATTCACACAGGACACCGAATAGGACAGGAGAAGTACTCCAGATATAACAAACTGACCCTAGCCCCCCGACACATAAACTACTGCAGCATAAATACTGGAGGCTGAGACAGGAGGGGTCAGGAGACACTGTGGCCCCATCCGAGGACACCCCCGGACAGGGCCAAACAGGAATTATAAATGGCGGTGCCTGGTGTATGTAATATAGACACATAGGCAGAGTTCTCAGGTCTCAAAACTAATTGGCCAGAGGGACCTGGGCGTGCTGACAGTTACAGTAGGTGTCTTCAGTGCTAACATTCGGATAATAGAAACCTCCTCAACCTGACAGTGAAATCAAACAGCAGGAACCCAGATAGGTCCCTAACAAAGGGAAATGTGACTTATTCAAACTAATTAAGGAAGACCAATTGCAGAAATCCAATTTTAGTGAGTGTGGAGAAGAAAGAAAATAGTCAAACTTCCACAGTGGAAGCTTAGGTTTTGCACACCAATATGCTATATCCAAAAACGTCTAATGCCTAAGATAGACCTGCGTGTTTTTGAGCCATGGCCGAGGTTACTGAAGCATCTAGGTTGTTACCATCAACATGGTAAATCCTGGACTATGAGCTTTATAAAACCTATTATAGACCCAGTCGGTATTAGATAGAACGTCACGACCCTGTGGGGAAAACAACCTGTGGTTACCTAGGTTACCCCATTGGCTCACAGCAAAATGTGACCTTTTTTCAAACACAATTTTCTTGTTGTCTGCTTGTTTTAGTGAATTACAAAACAACGACATTTAAGAAAAGTACAACATGTCTAAAGATTAGTTTCCAACATTGCCTGCTCCCTAGCGTTCTCACTACTTAGAAACAATGTAGGGCTTACCTCATGCCCCTTTTCATGACGATGCTAGCAGCCACTTGAGTGCTAGCTAGTTACCGACCAGAACATTAAGCTAGCCAAGACCAAAAACACAAAGAAACAGACCGTACAGCTAAGTAGTGAGTGGAGTTACAAACGGAATGTCTTACCTGTGATGAAATGTTTCCCACACACGTAGCTACGTGTAGCCTACTTGGACACTGCATCCCCACATTTCCCACACCGAATAGCCTGAAGCCACAGGGCTTTTCTCCCAGGCCCGTGGGAGGTTTGAGAACCGTTGGACGGATTTCTGATCTGGCTACATGTACATTGAACAACACAGCAGCTTTTTGACATGTTTAGTTATTTCTGTATGATTAAAAAAAATATATGAAGACGTTCCATTGGGGATCAATATGGGAAAGAATGTTTGTTTTCTCCCATTTGTGGGCGTGGTCGAGTGGAGTTCCTTCGGCAAGGAGACCCACAGCTCCGCTAAAACCATTGACAACTGCTGTTTTCAAGGGATTGTTAAATACATTGCAACCATTTAGTTGTAATACCGTCACCTTGAAGTGCAGTCACACCTACACATTTTCGATTATTCCATGCAAAACAATTGTGCACATTTAGCTCTATCAACAGTTATGCAGCAAGTAAATGCATGCTTTTGATGATGTCATTTCAGATAGGTAGGGTAGCCTCACGATATCTCTCAATATTGGCCACCATTAATTGGATATTTGAGTGATATAAAAGTGAACTATACCTGACAAGTATGAATGGTTTAGGTTCATTTCCCATCTTTTGTGGGCTCTGCCTGTCAAGCAGGAGAAGGGCACATTTGCCGTTGTACTGTTAGCTGATAATGTTTACTTTCCAAGCAACCGGTAAAAACTTGGCTAAACATAGTGGTAGGTAGTCCTAATGTATGTTTTTCTCCAACCAATGTGGGTCTACTTAGTGAAGTTATAGCTAACATGATCACCCTTTCAACATTGTTTTTAAGAGTGTTTAATTACGATTGCTGCTGATAGACATGATATAGGCTACATTGGTTGATGGACCACTTCAAATTGTCTAGCTAGTTCATAACAGATCACGATTTCAAGGGATAAACTAGATGACTATATAAAAATATTGTTTGATTTTCTTGCCATCTATAGTGGTGATGACAGTAGTCTGGCTGACAACTTTACCAGGACGAGGATTTACCGATGTCAAGCTCTTTCCAAAAGCCTAATCTCTGATGAAGTAAGCTAAATCATGTTGTTTGCTTAGCTAGTCACATGCCAAATGGATAGGCTACCTTCACGTATTTGAAATGACATGATCAGTTGATGTTTAGTTATCAAGAAAACCATGCAGTTACTTGCTGTACAACTACAATGAGTTAAATGTGGAATAATCGGTCATGTGTAGTTCTGACTAACCTCAAACGGTGATTATATTAAAACAAAATAGTTAACATTTATTTAGCAACCCCTTGAAAACGGCACGTAGTTGTTAATTGTTTTAGCGGAGTTGGGGTCTCCTTGTCCCCCCAGCAGTCAAATCGAACGTATTTTGACGTTTGATTGAAAACTACCTATATCCGAAGCCTGTGGGAAAGACTGTTTTGTTGGTTCCAGATTGTGTTGAAATACAGCATTGAGCACCTATTCGGAGAGAGTGATTGCATCCTAAATGGCACATTGTTCCTTATATAGTGCACTACCCTGTCAAAAGTAGTGCATTACTTAGGGAATAGGGTGCTATTTGGGATGTAGTAAGCGTGTTCTATCTGCGCAGGTAACAAGTAATTAAGAGTCACCATGGCGATCCAAGGACATGCCTGGCTTCTTTCTTTCCTTCCTTCCTCACAGGAACTGCCTGGCGAACCTTCACCATAAGGAAGCTTCCCACTTCCTTGACTCAGCAGACTTCCCCCAGTTGATCTGTTTCTCCTGGGATTTAAATGAGGGAGAATTCATTTCCATCAGGGCTGTTTACCTCTTCTCACAGTCACAGACCCCAGCTTCTCACTCTAGTGTTTTTCAATCTATTATTTCAATGCACTAGTGCACACTAGGGATAAAGTCCCCATTGTGCCCAGTCCTGATAAAATATATTATCCAAGATGAGGGAAAAAAAGAAACACATTATAATTGGATTCCAAATGTGTTTATTGACCAGATAAAATGACCGGATTTCTATCCACTATCTCTGGCTTTATTCACTGTGGCTAAGCCATTCTCTGTTTCTTTCTCTTCTCTCTCTTCTCTCTCTCTTCTTTCTCTCTTCTCTCTCTCTCTTCTTTCTCTCCTCTCTCTCTCTCTCTCTCTCTCTCTCTCTCTCTCTCTCGTAATGGATTCTGGGGGTGTCTCAGCTCTTTTAGTGAATGACTGCCTTTGGGATGTACTCATTTGTACCATCTCATGGAATCCCTCTCATCATACCACTGACACCACCAGTGCAGTGCAGCGCCCACTGAGTGGATACTACACTGAGTGGGAAGGATGTAAGTGATGAGGTAAAACCATACCCCTCTCTCAAGTATCTTAAAAACCCTCTTTTAGTCTCACTCTCACTGTTGGCAACATACTCTCTGTTCAAATGAGAGGGGCGGCCAACCTGCAGAAATAGATATCCTAACAATTTAGTTAAACACAATAGGTGTTTAGCTACTCTGCTATTTATATCTAATCACATCATGTTGAACTCCATGCCCACTGCCACCATTAGATGTTACTATGACAAAGTAGTCTCCCACTCTATCCTACAGTCTAACAAGGTCGTCAGACAGGTGCTATGCCTTTTTATAGAATAGAGTGGGGTCTACTTTCTACTAGATTTGTCATCTCTCCACTCTCCAGTCAGTGAGCAGCTCCTCTATTGCATATTAGGGCGTCCTCCTCTGGCCTCTGTGTAGGCCTGCCACTGTGAACCCTAGCAGTGTTTGGCCTGCTCAGGCCGTGATCCCTTCTGGTCTCCTCTGGTTTCTCCTTTCACATTCATCTGTAGAGAACAATGGATTGCTCCGTGCATATTCTCTACACTGTCACAGCCTCTCACACATCATAAGGGAGCAGGGGTCGGGAATGGGAATACTACTCCTTCCTCAGACCCATTTGAATGAATGATTGATCAAGATCTGCGTTGGAGGAGTGTAATTTGCGGTATCCAAATGTCACACGAGGCACATTGAAATATTGATGCTTTCATCTGTACAGTATTTGCACAGAAAAAAATAGGAAAGCTTTGGATGAGCTCTCATGCCATGCATGATGTGAATGCAATGCATTCCTCCACATGCATGTTGTGGGAGAGAGGGTTTGTACTGGGGAAATGTTGTTCAACGTTCCTTCACTGTACTGTATATTCAATGAGGGGGTGGGAGGGAGTTATAGAGAAAGCAGGCTATTTGGAGTAGAGGAGTGCAGTAGCAGGGCTCCATTGGCGCTTCCTTGCAAAAGAGACCTTTGTCTCAATGGTGACTCCCTGTTCAAATAAAAGTCAAATACCTGGGCCTACAGAGCAGGGATGTTGAAACAGGAGACTGTTCGACTGCCCTGCTGCCACGCTGCATAACCTCCTCCGGATTTACAAGCCGTTCGTTACAGTTCTATCTTTAACTGCTCTAACACTGAACTCAACCTTCCTCTTCCTGTCCTCAGTTTACAGTGCTTCTCTCAGCACTAACATTCCAATTCACACACACACACACACACACTTTGCTCTACACTTTGATACTATAATAATAGCTTATTTACAGTATGTATATTTTCTTAATTACCACCAACATAATTATATGAGAGAGGGTTGATATTAACGATCTCATCATGGGAATGTAACCGGGCCCTTGATTCGCTCTCAATATCCAGCACATCTCCATAAAAGTAGTGTGATTAACGGTGAGAAACTGTTAGAATATAGACAGTGACCTGCAGCTGCAGCACCAGTTAATCACACTATCAATTACGCTCTCTTTTATAGTTAATTATCCAGCCAGACTGGATTGATTGTGTAGTAGTAAATCAATATGAGAAACAGTTCTGAGCTAAAGTTCAATTAGCTATTTAAAGGTAGGCTTTAACCTGCCGTTTGCACGCAGAGCTTAGAAAGATTGTGGAATAAAGAATGTTAGATGCAACATATTGGGGATGAAAGTGGGTTGTTACAGTTTCTATTTCTGTCGAGTCATGTCTCTCTATAGCCTAGTAGTTTTAGAGCTTGCAGACTGAGATGTAGGCCTGCAGGTATGCCATGGTAACCAACATGAAGTTCCAACATTTGTGGGAAACACAGGAGTGAGATGGGAGGTACTGGTTATTATCATCCATCCTTTCAGACAAGCAGAGTGTCTCTGTGAAAGGCCACTCAAGTTCCTCTCTTCCTCCCCTGCCCTGTTTCGGTGCGGTTCTGTGTGTGTGTGTGTATAGTTCAATAAAGTGCCGGTGATGAATGAGCACTCACGGCCGATGCAGAGCCCCTATTAACATATGGCATTTGTGTTCTCCGGCAATTCGTCACCTCAATGTAAACAGAGACAGCCTCACAATATGAATCCTCTCACACTCTGCAGAGGAGAAATCAATGGGATGATATAGCAGCTTCTACTTGGCCAAAGGGCCGGTGAATGACCATTTAGCCTGGTGATAACAGTGGCGTCTGAGCTCTGAGGCAGCAAGCGCCGGGCTGGCCATCGCTCTGATATTCTCACATTGATTAAGGGACGGAGCAGCAGAGCTCGATACCCATCTCAAGCTCCCATTTCCAGTGAATCCATAGTTATTATGATTTTTGTTTGTGTGCTCCAGATCAGAGATAATCTCCCATCGATCCCAGTGTGGTTATCTGACATAATAGTCCATATGTGAGCAGGTTGACATTTATTGGGATGAATCTTGTTCTGGAGGCAGAACCGAGCAATTTCCACTAGATGGGCCAGTGGCAAAGTCAAAATTGTCTATCTATGCATGAAAACAAAAATGTGCTTTTTGGTCTTAATTTAAGGTTAGGATTAGGCATAAGGTTAGTAGTGTGGTTGGTGTTACGGTTAGGTTTAAAATCTGATTTTGTGGCTGTGCTAGTTAGTGACTACCCTGCAGAGCTGCCTCCTGTACATGAGTCATTGTCAGGAGAATTTTCAATCACAATGATAATAACTAACAATCAATAGCTTTGACCAATCCCTGAGGTTTGTAAGACCATGGGTTTAATAATAATTAGGCAAAGACTTAACTTGTGCAAAAGGTTAGTACAGTTAATTTACGAGAACGTTCTAAAATAAAAAATGCAAACACAGTCTTTATAACACACACAAACAAGTTCAAATCTTAAGCTACGCCTTGCTCAGACAGTCACTGTTTTTCCACTACACAGATACATTGTTTCTTTAATCTGCAACATGTTTCATAATTTTCAGCAAGCCTAAAGGTTTCTCCCCCCCACGCGTGGAGACAGAATGTTCTGTAAGGAACACAGTAGTACAACTTGTCTGTCGATAACTTGTTTCACATTTGCACCCTGCTTACACACTAAAAAGGAACAAAAGGTCCTTGTTCTAATTCTGACTAAAACTACACAAATCATCAGATTATAGTTTTATGATTCTAATACATTTCATGCAATTATATGGTTTCAGGGTGGAATATTTTAATCATTACATTTACGCATATTATCAGCCATCCCAATAAATGCCAACCTGCTCCATATGACGGCCCCGGTTTAGCGACTACATCAACATACTGGCCTATGTAAATGATTAAGGCTGCTGGCTAGAAGCCCAACCGGCCGCAGGGTGGCACTATTATTCCTTTTATGTTGTTTGTCATCTTACGTCCTACTTTAATGTATTCAGACAGTAATACACTCGTTTCACCCACAGACCGGCTCATACATAAAACATACTAAATTCTGTCTGCAAAGGTGCCATTTTCCTCCTTAACCTCTACGGGATCGGTGTCCTCCCCCTCTTCGGGACAGTTGAGCTAACGTGTGCTAATGTGATTATTATGACGTTGTAAGAAACAAGAACATTTCGAGGACATAGACATGTCTTATATGGGCAGAAAGTTGAAATTCTTGTTAATCTAACTGCACTGTCAAATTTTCAGGAGCTATTACAGTGGAAAAATACCATGCTATTGTTTGACAAGAATGCACAACAACAAAAAACTTTTATCATGGCAACGGGTTTGATACGTTCTCCTCTGAAGGTAAATAATGTACTTACATGCAGTAATCTTGCTCTGATTTGTCATCCTGTGGGTCCCAGAGTTAAAATGTAGCATAGTTTTGTTTGATAAAATCAATTTTTATATACAAATGTAGGAACTGGGTTCTACAGTTTGAACCCCTGCTGTCTGCCCCCTGGAATTAATATTAGGAGGCCGTGGCTCGGGTGGTTGATGTCCTTGATGATCTTTTTGACCTTCCTGTGACATCGTGTGCTGTATATGTCCTGGAGAGCAGGCAGTTTGCCCTCTGTGATGCGTTGGGCAGACCGCACCACCTTCTGGAGAGCCCTGCGGTTGCAGGCGGTGCAGTTGCTGTACCAGGCGTCGATACAGCCCGACAGGATGCTTTCAATTGTGCATCTGTAAAAGTTTGTGAGGGTCTTAGGGGCCAAGCCGAATGTCTTCAGCCTCCTGAGGTTGAAGAAGTGCTGTTGTGCCTTCTTCACCACACTGTCTGTGTGGGTTGACCATTTCAGGTTGTCATTGATGTGCACGCCGAAGAACTTGAAGCTTTCCACCTTCTCCACACTGCGGTCTCGTCAATGTGGATAGGGGCGTGCTCCCTCTGCTGTTTCCTGAAGTTCACAATCAGCTCCTTCGTTTTTCCAACATTGAGGAAGAGGTTATCTTCCTGGCACCACTCCGCCAGGGCCCTTACATCCTCCCTGTAGGCTTTCTCGTCACTGTTGGTAATCAGGCGTACTACTGTTGTGTCGTCTGCAAACTTGATGATTGAGTGGGAGAAGTGCGTGGCCACGCAGTCATGGGTGAACAGTGAGTACAGGATGTGGCTAAGCACGCACCCTTGTGGGGCCCCTGTTTTGAGGATCAGCGAAGTTTAGGTGTTGTTTCCTACCTTCACCACCTGGGGACAGCCCTACAGGAAGTCTAGGACCCAGTTGCACAGGGCAAGGTTCAGACCCAGGGCCCCCTAGCTTAATGATGAGCTTGGAGGGTACTATGGTGTTGAATGCTGAGCTATAGTCAACGAACAGCATTCTTACATACAGTGGGGAGAACAAGTATTTGATGCACTGCCGATTTTGCAGGTTTTCCTACTTACAAAGCATGTAGAGGTCTGTCATTTTTATCATAGGTACACTTCAACTGCGAGAGACGGAATCTAAAACTAAAATCCAGAAATTCACATTGTATGATTTTTTAAGTAATTAATTTGCATTTTATTGCATGACATAAGTATTTGATCACCTACCAACCAGTAAGAATTCCGGCTCTCACAGACCTGTTAGTTTTTATTTAAGAAGCCCTCCTGTTCTCCATTCATTACCTGTACTAACTGCACCTGTTTGAACTCGTTACCTGTATAAAATACACCTGTCCACACACTCAATCAAACAGACTCCAACCTCTCCACAATGGCCAAGACCAGAGAGCTCTGTAAGGACATCAGGGTTAAATTGTAGACCTGCACAAGGCTGGGATGGGCTACAGGACGATAGGCAAGCAGCAATTATTAGAAAATGGAAGAAGTTCAAGATGACGGTCAATCACCCTCGGTCTGGGGCTCCATGCAAGATCTCACCTCGTGGGGCATCAATGATCATGAGGAAGGTGAGGGATCAGCCCAGAACTATACGGCAGGACCTGGTCAATGACCAGAAGAGAGCTGGGACCACAGTCTCAAAGAAAACCATTAGTAACACACTACGCCGTCATGGATTAAAATCCTGCAGCGCACGCAAAGTCCCCCTGCTCAAGCCAGCGCATGTCCAGGCCCGTCTGAAGTTTGCCAATGACCATCTGGATGATCCAGAGGAGGAATGGGAGAAGGTCATGTGGTCTGATGAGACAAAAATAGAGCTTTTTGGTCTAAACTCCACTTGCTGTGTTTGGAGGAAGAAGAAGGATGAGTTCAACTCCAAGAATGGATGGGGCCATGTATCGCGAGATCTTGGCCAACAACCTCCTTCCCTCAGTAAGAGCATTGAAGATGGGTCGTGGCTGGGTCTTCCAGCATGACAACGACCCGAAACACACAGCCAGGGCAACTAAGTAGTGGCTCCGTAAGAAGCATCTCAAGGTCCTGGAGTGGCATCGCCAGTCTCCAGACCTAAACCCAATAGAAAATCTTTGGAGGGAGCTGAAAGTCCGTATTGCCCAGCGACAGCCCCGAAACCTGAAGGATCTGGAGAAGGTCTGTATGGAGGAGTGGACCAAAATCTCTGCTGCAGTGTGTGCAAACCTGGTCAGGAACTACAGGAAACGTATGATCTCTGTAATTGCAAACAAAGGTTTCTGTACCAAATATTAAGTTCTGCTTTTCTGATGTGTCAAATAGTTATGTCATGCAATAAAATGCTAATTAATTACTTAAAAATCATACAATGTGATTTTCGGGATTTTTGTTTTAGATTCCGTCTCTCACAGTTGAAGTGTACCTATGATAAAAATGACAGACCTCTACATCTTTGTAAATAGGAAAACCTGCAAAATCAGCAGTGTATCAAATACTTGTTCTCCCCACTGTAGGTATTCCTCTTGTCCAGATGGGATAGGGCAGTGTGCAGTGCGATGGCGATTACATCATCTGTGGCTCTGTTGGGGCGGTAAGTAAATTGAAGTGGGTCTAGGGTGTCGGGTAAGGTGGAGGTGATATCATCCTTAACTAGCCTCTCAAAGCACTTCATGATGACAGAAGTGAGTGCTACATCTCTGCTCTGATAAGAGGGAAGCCAGTTGATTTCTCAGTGTGGAGCCATTTTACAAATCAGATAAGGCATCCACTCATGTAGAATTAGAAATGTAGCCTACATAAAATGAAACACCCCTGTCTGTAACCTCAAAATGCTGGCAGAATCATTACAGACAATACTGAAGGTCTCCATAAACAGCAGTGAGTTGCATTTCATTGTTATGTGTTAATTGTGTCTTGCGTGACCTTGCCTTGCTCTTGTAGGTGGTGTTTTCATGGTTACATTGTTAATATGTGTCACCCATCCCATGGCCCATGGGAAATTAGGGCAGTAGAGGCACACAGTACCTTGTGATGAAGTGCCGCAATGATTTTTTTCTACGGTGTGTCGGGGAGGGGTGGGTGGCGTCTCTGTGGGGAAACAGGAATAGGAAGGGGTGGTCGGCAATGGGGGAGAGGAGCGAGGGGGGCAGTGGCGGCTTTGAAAGCTTCTCCTCCCAAGACCACGTGTTGTGTAACCTACTCCCTCCCCCCTGGAGGGAGACCCCGTTCACACTTAGTGCTGCACTGGCTGGCTGGGCTACTCTGACAGAATACACCATGTTGACCATTCTAAAGGAGGAAAGGATCCCTACAGTCAGCCCCACTCCCAGTAATCTCTGCTCTACGACACTGTAACCTAGTGATGCCACACAGATATACAGACTGGGGACAGAGCCAAGTGTTACTGTAGCGGCATCTCACCACACTCCCTCTCTGTCTCTAACAGGGAATTCTCATTGCGATGTACACATATATTACAGTTACTGTGAGTTCATGTGGATGTGTACTGAATTCATGGAGATTTTTTTTTAAATGAAAATGTCCCAGTCACCAGGTAATGCTCAAGGCTGGGCCATTAAGATGCTACGGCAGAGGAAGATGGTTTGCTGTTTTTCTATTCTGACCATGCTCTGTTTCCAACATTTCTTTCAGTTCAGCGGATGAGAAGTTTCGCTGGAATAACCAAGGTAGGTACATTTTACATCCCATGCATGTAGTTCTGTGTTATGTCACAGAGCACGCGACAACCTCAGTTGAGTTGCATACTTTGAAATGATAGGTGTATCTTGTGAGTAGAGTGGAGTGGACCATGCCTAGCTCCTAGGTGTGGACAGCTGTCATCATTTGTCAGATAGACACAGCTTTGTTGCTGTTCTGTCTTGTCAGTCCGGTGTAAAAATGTGCACATCTAGTTGAGACTATATTGATGGGCTTAGAGCAAAGTATGAATGACAGAACACACCTTTGTCTTCTAAAGTATCAAACACAGGTAGTCTAGGATTTGATCATTGAAGCGGCGGTGGTCAAAGATTTATGACTGACTGCAAGTCATGTTCAGAATTCTACTGCTCCTGCTTCTCCTTAGTCACCGACTCAGGGGAAGTTCCACTGATGTTTTGGATGAGATTATAAAAATGTTGCACAAACAGAATTATCCCTGAGTTAAAACACCAGTAATCATCATCATGACTCTAATAGGGTAGAGGACTAAGTGTCTGCTGCCAGTAGCCTCAGCCTTAGATGAGAGATTAATCCTGATCTTAAACCTCTTGTGTAAGGCTTTAACCCCTTGGCACTGTTTGCCGTACTGATGACACTAGACAGAGGACAAGTATGTCAGTTACTGTAGGTAAGGACAAACAGATAGTCAAGGAGAAGGTATGGCACGGCAGAGACACATTTCAGTGTTTAGTCAAGAGCTTTTTGCTTATCTAGCATGGTCACCACCACCTGGCCGTCAGAGTGTGTCTGTAGTAAAGTCTTGCCTCTTTTTAAGGTAACTGAACACTAATCCTGCTTCTCTATTCATTTCTGTGTCTCCACAGACGGACAGAAGGACATTGAGGAAGAACTGACGACCGGCTTGGAGCTGGTGGACTCCTGCATTAGGTCACTCCAGGAATCTGGGATACTTGACTCCCAGGAATTCTCCGCAGGCGACAGTAAGGACCTTATGCAGTGCAGATTCTTTTTTTTTTTTTTTTTACTTACTTTTAGGTATATTGTTTAGTACCTTTTAAAGCAGCAGAAACATTGTGAATAAAGTGATTTGATTTCATTGTTGAATTACATCGTATCCTTACTATAGTTAAGATATTTTCAAATTCACTAGAAATAGACAAATAGCTTGACATGTGCCAAATGAAAGCTAAGTTGACTGCAACACTCTTTTTTAAAAAAAACTTAGACATGTTTAGAACTGATTATGCTTATCAATATTCAAAATAAATGTCAAGAAAAATGCCAAGAATTATCTGTATGGAATCGCCTAGATACAGAAATGCTAGGTGATAGGTCTCTCTTTTGTAGAGCCCAGAGTGATATCAATGACTGTTTCAATCAGGAACTATATACCGCAGGTGTTTGTCTCTTATCACCCCTGCCTTCTGCATTCGAAACAGTTGTTTTCCTTTCTCTTTTGAACCCAAATGCCCTCACTTCATTTGATCCAAGCAATGATCTTCATCTTTCCACTAAGAGCCACTGAGAGAGTATTATCTGTCAGGATAGATTCAGTATATGTCAAGGGTTTGATATGGAAATGATGTCTCGCCGAGGTGTCAGCGGCTTCCTTCGGGCATAACAGAGAACACATGTGTACGAGGAACACGCTTTCAAATCAGCCACCGCAAAATAAATTGCGTTCATATTCAATCTGTTGAAAAGTGCAGGGAGTTTTGGGGCTAGGAAGGGAGAACATTTTCAGATAATACTAGTTTATGCCCAGTGTGTGTGTTTTGGCACGTTTGTGTGTGTACGTACGTGCATGTGCACGTCTCATAGACTGTGTTTGCACACATATGTGCACAGCACACCCATCTTACTTCCCTCTCGAGTAGTGAGGCTAAAAATAGCATCTTGATGAAATATTGAAATGTTTTGATACAGAATGCAGGTCGTAGACTAGATGAATAAAGGAGCCCCTCCCTGTATATTTCAGGCACCCAGAGCGATCACCACCCCAGGGATATTCCTCTGGTCTGCTAGACTACTTGACTCTACCACACACACCACAAATGAACTCTTCTATGAAAGCTCCTGCAATATTCACTTTCCTTCCTGAAATCCTCTCCCAAAGATTCACTACCATTGACATGATTATGTATTTAGGAAATACCCAATAACTTAACAGCCCGAAGTGGTCGCAGAAACATTTCCGTGGTCATTTTCATACAGTGTGTCTGTGTGTGTGTGTCTGTGTGTGTGTGTGCCAGAGGCAGTTATTGGGCACAAGTTGCCAGTGACTCCACGCTAATGTGAAAATGAGGTCGGTGTTGCCAGAACAACATGGATGTGAGAGTAAAAGCAGAGGAAGGTGTGAAGGCAGTCAAGGGAGGAAGTCTTACAGACCTGTGAGCAGTGTAGAGCACTGAAACGGATCACACTGAAACAGGTTCACAGCATTTTACTTAGTGACTCACAGCTAAATCGCGGAAAATAGTATACTACTATACTGTACATTTGATTTGTTTTTGTGTGTGCAGTAATTCTATTTTGATTTAGAACTGTGTCTTTTATACAAAATATAATATACTGAATCCTATTGCTGATGTAATAAAAATATAGGTCTATGAAAATAAAATGCTGACGTTAGTGTTACTAATTGAAGGCTAACCTTTATTTTTGGCCTCATTCTGCACCACTTGTGCTCAGTAACTCCCAGTTCCTCCTGATCCATTATGCATGCCCTTACTCTCTCCATTTCTGGGTCTGAGAGAGAGAGAGAGAGAGAGAGAGAGAGGTATTTCGGTTCGGTAGAAAGGTAGGTGGAGAGAAAGTATTTGAATTTGAAAGACCCTACAGTACATCAACATTCAACCCTCAGACGTCATATGAGAGACTGGGAGAGAGACTGGTAAAAGAGAGTGTGGGGGATATAGAGACAGAGGGTAAGAGGTTGTCGCAATATTTCAGCTCCACTATTCTCTCTGCCCTAAACAGGACAAGGCCTGCTATCCCAGAGTGCACTACAGCTCAACAATCAGGATGGTTCACTCTCTTACCCAGCCGGTTACCTCAGCAACCAGGCACTAGAGGCCCTGCCCCGCAGTGGCCAGGTGGGAGGGGCAGTCCACAGTTACAACCAGGTGGGTGAGACTTAGAGCCCTGGTCAAAAGTAGTGGACTAAGGAGTAGAGTGCCATTTGTAACGGGCTCCTATATTGCGTCTGTCAATGATAATAGCCTCTTTGCTGCATAGTCTGGATTTCAATATGGCATGTGATGTAGGTGTAAGATCTAAGGTTCTTTCTGTGGTTCTCCAGGTGACGTCTAGCCGTGCGGCCCAGCTAGCTGCCAGTGTAGACTCCTCCCAGTCCAGAGAGTCGTTTGCCCAGGGCCATGGCAGCGCCTTCCACATGCCTGACGCCCCGCCAACTCCTTCCATGTACTACTCTTGCTCCACCCTGCCTGCCCAACGTGTGAGCTCCCCCCACTCCATGCAGGCCGTGGGCTCTCCCACCAAGCTTCAGCGCCTGGGCTCTGCCTCTGACATGCCCAGCTACGCCACCCTGCAGCGGGTCTCCTCGCCCAAGCAGTCCCCCAGCCGGCTGGCCAAGTCCTACAGCACCAGCTCCCCCATAAACATGGTAGTTGGGTCTGCTGGGCTGTCCTCCACTTCCCCGCTGCACATGGCTTCTTCAGGCAACGCCTCGGGCTCATCCCCACTCCATCATTTCAGCTCTACCGTGGGTAACTACGCTACCCTGTCCCCCACCAAGCGCATGCAACACTCCTCGGACCAGTACAAGATCTCCCACGAGCTGTATGCAAACGCCACCCTCGGGAGGCCTGGCAGCCTGGCAGGTGGGTGCACAGGCTCAGACAGAGAGAAACTGTCTCTATATACAAAACATTAAAAACACTTTCCTAATACTGAGTTTAACTAGTGACATCAATAAGGGATCATAGCTTTCACCCGGATTCACGTGACCAGTCTATGTCATGGAAAGAGCAGGTGTTCATAGTGTTTTGTACACTCGGTGTATATATCATGTCTAAAAATGTGTGTTTTTTCTTTGGGCTCAGCAGTCTTTTATTTATATATGTTTTCTCAAATGACTCTAAATGCTGTAGTTAATGGGCTTGATAATACTAGATATTATTAACCATGTTTGGAACACAGGAGGCTGCTGGTTTTATGGAAACCATGTGTTCAATACCATTCTATTCACTCCGTTCCAGCCATTACTATGAGCCCGTCTTCCCCAATTAAGGTGCCACTAGCCTCCTGTGGTTTGGAACCACGTAATGATGTTTCCTATGTTTTTGTTGTGGTGTTCAGGATCCAGGGGCTCTTATAGCAGCCAGCACAGTCACCTGGGCTCCGAGCTGCGACCTCTCCAGTCTCCTGAGCACCACATTGACCCCATCTATGAGGACAGGGTCTACCAGAAGCCTTCTATCAGGAGTCTCAATCAGAACCAGGGTGAGTCAGATGGTCCAGAACCCCTGCCCTACTGCGCTGGGCATCCCCTTATATTTGACTAGGCTTTTGTCAGGCTCACCTACTTCTTTTGACCAACTAAATGTTAATATCCCACTGTTGGTTTCAGAGGGTTATCATTCAATGAGAGGTTCAAGAGCCAAATGCGTTCTCAGTAGATACTTCTATTTTATTGGTTCTTTGAAGTTCTGTGTCAGCACTTGATTAGTCCTTGATAGGGAGAATTGACTTAAAGCAACGATACATTGTATAATGTCAGAATTAGATGGGAATTAAGCGAACACAGCAAGCCCAAAAGGTAAGGAAGCAGGTATTTCAACAGTCAATGCCCCACATTTAGCTTATTATTCAGGTGGAACTTAGGTGGGCCTTTAAACTGTGGTTTTCCTGCAAATAACGCTAATAATGATCAAAAACAACATTAGCGTTTTTATCACTCCATCAGATCGTTTATCTCAATTTTTCAGTTCAGTTATGCAAATCCGATTAGTATCTTGATAGCAATCACAATCACATAACATTAGATAATTAGATATTAGACAGAAATAAATCTAAATTATTCCCGCAGAATTTAAACTCAAGCGTTGAAAACTGAGTTGGAGGCACCCACCATGGTCAAATGCATTCCACAGTATTTAGCCTAATGCTTTCTTTAATGAGCATGTGTATCCCCTCCACAGAAATTCCACCTCACGTCACTGCATATGATGAAATCCTACTATACGATCTGAAAAGCTTTGTAGTTTCCTAACGGCTAGGGAATTGGAGTTACAATCTTGCTTCCTGTTTGTAAAGACTGCAGGCTAGTAAATTATGAAAGACCTGAGGGAATACTGTGATTCTTACTGGTGTTTCATTGAGCATGGGTTGAGATGGTACAGATTGTGCATGAAGGCTGTTGGCTCATATCCTCACAGCCTTCTGTACAGTACTGTATCCATCCTCTGCTCATACTCAACCTAATCTTTTATTTTATTTTTTATCTTTATTTAACTAGGCAAGTCAGTTAAGAACAAATTCTTATTTTACAATGACAGCCTACCGGGGAACAGGGTTAACTGCTTTGTTCAGGGGCAGAACGACTGGCCCAACGCTCTAACCTCTAGGCTACCTGTCGCCCCATCTTTCACCCCCTTCAGGCAACCGTCTGGGCAAAATGTTGCATCTAGTGGTTTAATGTTGTTTTTTGCTAATTTGGCTGTCCAAAAAACGTTGCATCAACATCAAATACATAACTAACATAAAATATCACATAACAAATTGAGATGAGACACCATTTGTTTCTGTGATTATATAAATTTCCAACCCTCATACAACATTCATCCAATGTGAATTGGTCTGATATTCCATTTGTCCGACTATAGTACAACTACGAGCTGCTCATGTGGAAAGTTTCAATGTGTGGAGCCGAGGTCATGGCTCTTAGGGAGGAGGGAGTCATGTACAAGCTGCTACACTGTAACTCTATTCACCTCTCACACTGTCTGCAGGCAGGCAGGCAGGCAGGCAGGCAGGCAGGCAGGCAGGCAGGCAGGCAGGCAGGCAGGCAGGCAGGCAGGCAGGCAGTGCTCCTCAGAGATAGAGGCCTTCTACCTACATGGTCAGGATTATCAGTAGAAGCATCTCTGCCAATGCGTGCAGCGCAGCACGGTAGTGCATGCTTTCAGACTGGACTCACAGTTCAAGTGCTTTAGAGATACATCAAGGTGCATGGCAATACGTGAGAGAATAGTGTTTCAACCCAAGGCTTTGCTCAAGCTATTTTTCCCAAATATGTATATGTTCAAAATAGCATTGAATTACATTTATGTAGGCCCTTATAGATTATTTTTAGCTAGTACCTGTCATTGATTTTCTTAAAAAGCAAAGTCTTCACAGACAGAAAACTTAGTTATCAGAGGCCATCCTTGGACTTTGATATTCATCACTGTCCCCAGTGAATCCTTCTGACATTGATTTTTAACAACATAATACTGTCTGGAAATTAAAGTGTTCTGTGTTCAAGGTCATGTTCATGGCACTCAGGTAGATTATGAAAACACACACACACAAAAAAACTTTTCACAGTGAACTGCTGACCAAAGCCCTTTCCATATTCTGAGAGAGATCAATCAGTTGGGTTGTGTTAGAGTGAATAGTCATCTATCTACAGAATGCCCACTTCTTGTCATGGCCATTTTGTCAATTATGGGTTAATTTGACAAAGCACTAACTTTAATTTGACAAAGTGACATTTGGTGCATTCCTTCGTCATAATTCATATAAGATAACTGTCCTGAAAGTTAGCATTTTTTCCAGACACATACATTTGCGTTTTTCCAGACACTTTTTTATTTTTCTGGTTTTCTGTCTATATTATGGTTTCTTAGTAGAGGCTGCTGGGAAGTATTGAAATTAATTTAATTAAATTATCCTTTTTGGCCTTCTTTTGACTTTGCTTTTGCCTTCTTGTTCCCCTCCTCTTCTTTCTCTGGTGGTTGGCTGTTCTGTTTCTCTTTTCACTGTGTGTTCTTACTCATTCCTCTGCCTAGACCCCGTAAACCAGTTTTGTGAACAGGTCCTGAACTTTCTGCTCTGTCCCTACTTCCCTCCTACCATAGCCCCGTCTTCCCCTGGTGTTGACTCCACCCCCTTGCAGCGTACAGGCAGCCAGAACGCCTCAGGCACTTTGCCATACCAGAGAAGCAGCTTTGCCACTGCCTCTGCTGCGGACTACTCCAACCCGTACCGCACTCTCCAGTTCTGCCCGTCTACCGAGTCTCCCTACAGCAAGTCTGGCCCCGCCCTTCCCCCGGAGGCCGCACTGGCCCGCTCACCTTCTGTGGACAGTATCCAGAAGGATCCCAGGTAAGTGCCGCTATAGTACTGCCGTTTAAAACACACTTCTCTTTCAGTCAGGCCACTGAGTATGGAACACACGTCCACAACACATCACTGCCTCCCAATATCTCCTCAGTTTGATTTGAAGTCCTGTCGGCACCACTATGCCCTGAATGACACCACCACTGTTATTTGGAGGGCACATGAAGCTTGTGTTAAACCTTACCTTCTCCCTTCACATTGTGTTGTTGAAACGTTTATGTGTGTGTGAGTGTGTGAGTGCGTGTGTGTGTCGTAAAGTGTTTCACTGGGAGTGCCTTGATTCATAAGCTGTATGGCTGTATTGCTGTACTATCAGAGTTGCTTTTGTTTGGGTCTGATCAAGGAGTTTATCCTTTAGAGCAAACACAAAAACCGTACTGTCAATGCCAGTAACAACAACAACATTTTTAATCACTAGGAATACACACCAATTAAAGAGTTATCCTAGAAAACAGGAATACAAGAATCTGTGTTTGCATTCTCTACAATTTCATTACTGATTTATCCTGTTCCATTTTCTTCATTCACCATCCCTGTACTGTTTGTTTATTTTAGTTTCTTTCCTTTTCCACATTGCACCTTTCTGCCGTAGCTCTGGCATTACGTTGGCGTTTGCACACTCTTTCAGTGGATTTACTTGTGATGATGCATTGCATTGACTGGCTGCAACCAACTTCACAACATGCACAGTCAATTACAGTAATCTCCAAATGAGAAGGTCTTCTCTTTTATTTGGTTACTTCATATTCATTATTGTTAAAGGGTGGGTCTCACCAAAACAGTTCTCCAATCTTTCCTCATTTCAGTTCATTGTGGAAAAACTAGGCCAGTATTGTGCATAGCGAAGCAATGAAATTACAGAAATTGATTTAATTGTTTTAATGAATAATGTTCAAAATCGGCAAGCGAAACAACGTTTTACTCAACAAATACTTAACCGCAATTAAGGATGTTATATTTGGTTGACTATGTACAGGTAACTGCCAAAATAAAGGAAACGCATATATAGGGTCTTAATAGGGCGTTGGGCCACCACAAACCGCCAGAAGAGCTACAATGAGCCATGGCATACATTCTACAAGTGGCTAGAACTCTATTGGAGGGATGTGGCACCATTATTCAATGAGAAATTCCATAATTTGGTGTTTTGTTGATGTTGGTGGGAAACATTGTCTCAGGCGCTGCTCCAGTATCTCCCATAAGTGTTCAACTGAGTTGAGATCTGGTGACTGAGACACACACATACATACACACACACACACACACACACACACACACACACACACACACACACACACACACACTCTTTAAACCCCCTATGGTCCTTTGAGACCCCTCTTTCATGGTAGCCAAAATAATGGGTGTGTGTGTATAATGGGCAACTGGGCATTTTTATACAAGACCCTAAGCATGATGGGATGTTAATTGCTTAATTAACTCAGGAACCACACTTGTGTGGAAGTACCTGTTTTCAATATACAGTACATTGTATCCCTCATTTACTCCTTTATTTTGTCAGTTGCATGTATCTGTAAGTTAAAACCTTTTACTGCGGTGGGCTAAATCAGGGTCACACAGAGTGTTTTTTGGTAGTCTTAAACAAATATACTTGGAAACAATAGTATGCACCTCACACACATGGTTATGGGCTTAAAAAAATAAGACGCCTGTACCATGTCAGAAATACACTGACTATACCAAACATAAGGAACACCTTCCTTGATATTGAGGGCAGGGACTCTACAAGGTGTCGAAAGCGTTCAACAGGGATGCAGGCCCATGTTGACTCCAATGCTTCCCACAGTTGTGTCAAGTTGGCTGGATGTCCTTTGGGTGGTGGACCATTCTTGATACACACTGGAAACTGTTGAGCATGAAAAACCCAGCAGCGTTGCAGTTCTTGACACAAACCGGTGTGCCTGGCAAACCGGTGCGCCTTTACCTCGTTCAAAGGCACTTCGATCTTTTGTCTTGCCCATTCACCCTCTGAATGGCACGCATACACAATCCATGTCTCAATTGTCTCATCGCTTAAAAATCCCTACACTGATTGAAGTGGATTTAACAAGTGACATCAATAAGGGATCATGGCTTTCACCTGGTCAGTCTACGTCATGGAAAGAGCAGGTATCCTTAATGTTTTGTATACTCAGTGTAGTGTTGAAATGTATTCCATTTTGAGTTTGCATCCCAATATTACACTTTATATACATCACAAAAGACTGAAATATAACAAAACCGTTTTACATAGAAACACCGGATAAAAAAATCATGATACAAAAATTATAGTTTATTAATTATGAAATTATGAAAAATATGAGTAACATTCCACCCATGAGTCCATGAGAGGGTGATTTGGTAATTTGACTGCAGGAAAGGGCTACAACTTTCCGAATGGTCAATGGTTGTTTGCAGGGTATAATCAATGTCACTATTTAGCAGAGAATCCTAAACCATAGGAAAGCTTATTCGTAAAACATCTATCCAGATGTAAGTAAGACAATACAATTGCTAGAACGGGTCTCTCCACAAACCATGACAATGGTTCTGATGACTGAACAACCCTTAATTGGTCTAGCTGATAGACAATGGTGAATGTGCAGGAAGATGTCAAAATTAAGAAATGACGTCATTATTTTAGCATCATCCTCCTAGTTTTTAAACTACAGCGTGTGACATCATTCAATGTGCCAATAAATCAGCACAATCTACTTTTTAGTTTTTTCAAATTGCCGGCAGCTTAAAGCTAACATTGGGATCATGTATGCTGTGCTAATGACTATACACAAAAAAGAGTAACAGAGGGAAATGTACAATACGGCAAATTTAGCAATACAAGGAATGTGTGGTAAGTGCATGGGGCTGCCATCTTTATGCACCTCTGCTATTGATCCTCACATTTCTTGATTTTTGTAAGACCCCCTCCTTAATGGACTCCCATCGACCACAATCAAATCATCTTAGTGCATGTTCTGAATCCAGTGCAAGTGTGTAATATGAAAAGTGTTGAGAAAGAAAGACAGTCAAATGAGTATTATTTTATTATTGTCAAGCTCCTTTGTGCGAGACACCCACCTACCTTTTTTTTTCTTTCTGCCTGTCTCCTGATAGGTACGACCCTGAATTCCTTGTCTGGAATCAAAATCAAGCCGAGCAAAGAATGACAAAGTAATCCAGCATTTATTTACGTATTTCTATCTCTTATTCACTGAATCTGTCTTTCATGTCTACTACACAAAATGCCAGGCACATCTCCTTACCAATGAAAGAGCATGAATGAGAATAGTTAAATTCTATTTTCCATTGCATTGTCTTCTCAACTACTTAAAGTAGCTACTTCACTGAGAGATTAAGAGATGTGTTATTCGCTTTACTTCCAATTGAGCTCAGGCAAAGGTTGCACTAGGGGTCCATGTCCAACATATTATATTTCCTTCTCACAAATGCACAGTATACATTAGGCTTATGTATCTATTTGGCTTCAGGTTTCTCGAGTTCACTTTTCAGGCTTATCTAGTATTTGATGGTAAAGATGTGACATTGTGACGTCCGTTACTCTTTAGTGAATTAAGCTATAAGGGGTTTCTGACAGCAGTTAGAAGCTTTTTGGGTAGGCTACGGGGAC
Organism: Oncorhynchus clarkii lewisi; assembly: GCF_045791955.1. Taxonomy (NCBI): domain Eukaryota; kingdom Metazoa; phylum Chordata; class Actinopteri; order Salmoniformes; family Salmonidae; genus Oncorhynchus; species Oncorhynchus clarkii. Next base: position 23,772,036 of record NC_092166.1, on the reverse strand, counting down.
TTGCTGATTGTGTTAGTAGGACAGTATTGTCCAACGATCATCCATTTTCTTCTTCGTTTTACATCCTTCATCATCATTTTTCACTCATTGTTTTTGAAATGTGCTTCATCATCCCAAGATTTACTGAGACTTGGTCGGTAATTGATGGCAGAATCCAGGAATTTAGACTGTCACTTTTGCAGTATGTTATCATTCTCCCTTTATGCAATCTTTCTCAACTAATACTCATTTTAGTACATATATGATATATCGTGTAGTGTGACTGACCGACATCTATGGCCCACATAGGCTAGTAGAAACAATATGCGATTCCCATTCACTGACTAGTAATCCATACAGATTAGCACATGATATGTTTTATGGCCTATTTTTTGGGGCAGGTTGACATTTATTAGGATGAGTTTTGTCCTGGAGGCAGAGCTGAGCGATTTCCACTAGATGGGCCAGCTGCTAAGTCAAAATTGGCTACATAGCCTATCGTAAAAATTGGTTTTAATTTAAGGTTAAGGCATAAGGTTAGCAGTATGGTTAATGTTAGGGTTAGGTTTAAAATCTGATTTTAAGACTTTGTGGATGTGCCAGCTAGTCACTAGCCTGCAGAGCTGCTTCCAGTATGAGTCATCCCAATAAATGCCAACCTGCGATGTCTTATCCCCAAGACTACAGTGATGTGTGGGATTCAAAGTACAGTGCATTCGAAAAGTATTTAGACCACTTCACCTTTTCCCCATTTTGTTACATTACAGCCTTATTCTAAAACAGGTTTTTAGAAATGTTTGCAAATGTATATACAGAAAAAGTGTATATATATATATATCACAATTACATTAAGTATTCAGACCCTTTACTTAGTACTTTGTTTATGTACCTTTGGCAGCGATCAAATTACAGTCTCGAGTCTTCTTGGGTATGACGAACAAGCTTGGCACACCTGTATTTGGGGAGTTTATCCCATTCTTCTATGCAGATCCTCTCAAGCTCTGTCAGGTTGGATGGGGAGCATCGCTGAACAGCTATTTTCAGGTCTCTCCAGAGATTCTCGATCAGGTTCAAGTTCGGGCTCTGGCTGGGCCGCTCAAGGACATTCAGAGACTTGTTCGAAAGCCACTCCTGCGTTGCCTTGGCTGTGTGCTTAGGGTCATTGTCTTGTTGGAAGGTGAACTTTCACCCCAGGCTGAGGTCCTGTGCTTCCTGGAGCAGGTTTTCAAGGATCTTTCCTTTTACTGAGGAGTGTCTTCCGCCAGGCCACTCTACCGTAAAGGCCTGATTGGTGGAGTGCTGCAGAGATGGTTGTCTTTCTGGAAGTGTCACGGCTTTCTTCTGTTGAAGTAGAGGCGGACCAAAAGGCAGCGAGGTTACTTTGATACATCTTTAATAAAGATGAAAATAGAACAATATACAAAAACAAGAAACGTGAAAAACTGAAAACAGCCCTCTCTGGTGTAACAAACACAAAGACAGGAACAATCACCCACAAAACCCAACACAAAACAGGCTACCTAAATATGGCCCCCAATCAGAGACAATGACTAACACCTGCCTCTGATTGAGAACCATATCAGGCCCAAACACAGAAACAGACAAACAAGACATCCAACATAGAATGCCCACTCAGATCACACCCTGACCAAACAAAACATAGAACATACAAAGCAAACTATGGTCAGGGTGTGACAGGAAGGTTCTCCCATCTCCAGAGAGGAACTCTGGAGCTCTGTCAGAGTGAACACCGGGTTCTTGGTCACCTCCCTAACCACGGTTCTTCTCTCCTCGTTGCTCAGTTTGTCCGGGTGGCCAGCTCTAGGATGAGTCTTGGTGGTTCCAAGCTTCTTCCATTTAAGAATGATGGAGGCCACTGTGTTCTTGGGGACATTCAATGCTGCAGATGCACTGTCAACTGTGGGATCTTACAGTGCCTTGCGAAAGTATTTGGCCCCCTTGAACTTTGCGACCTTTTGCCACATTTCAGGCTTCAAACATAAAGATATAAAACTGTATTTTTTTGTGAAGAATCAACAACAAGTGGGACACAATCATGAAGTGGAACGACATTTATTGTATATTTCAAACTTTTTTAACAAATCAAAAACTGAAAAATTGGGCGTGCAAAATTATTCAGCCCCTTTACTTTCAGTGCAGCAAACTCTCTCCAGAAGTTCAGTGAGGATCTCTGAATGATCCAATGTTGACCTAAATGACTAATGATGATAAATACAATCCACCTGTGTGTAATCAAGTCTCCGTATAAATGCACCTGCACTGTGATAGTCTCAGAGGTCCGTTAAAAGCGCAGAGAGCATCATGAAGAACAAGGAACACACCAGGCAGGTCCGAGATACTGTTGTGAAGAAGTTTAAAGCCGGATTTGGATACAAAAAGATTTCCCAAGCTTTAAACATCCCAAGGAGCACTGTGCAAGCGATAATATTGAAATGGAAGGAGTATCAGACCACTGCAAATCTACTAAGACCTGGCCGTCCCTCTAAACTTTCAGCTCATACGAGGAGAAGACTGATCAGAGATGCAGCCAAGAGGCCCATGATCACTCTGGATGAACTGCAGAGATCTACAGCTGAGGTGGGAGACTCTGTCCATAGGACAACAATCAGTCGTATATTGCACAAATCTGGCCTTTATGGAAGACTGGCAAGAAGAAAGCCATTTCTTAAAGATATCCATAAAAAGTGTCGTTTAAAGTTTGCCACAAGCCACCTGGGAGACACACCAAACATGTGGAAGAAGGTGCTCTGGTCAGATGAAACCAAAATTGAACTTTTTGGCAACAATGCAAGACATTATGTTTGGCGTAAAAGCAACACAGCTCATCACACTGAACACACCATCCCCACTGTCAAACATGGTGGTGGCAGCATCATGGTTTGGGCCTTCTTTTCTTCAGCAGGGACAGGGAAGATGGTTAAAATTGATGGGAAGATGGATGGAGCCAAATACAGGACCATTCTGGAAGAAAACCTGATGGAGTCTGCAAAAGACCTGAGATTGGGACGGAGATTTGTCTTCCAACAAGACAATGATCCAAAACATAAAGCAAAATCTACAATGGAATGGTTCAAAAATAAACATATCCAGGTGTTAGAATGGCCAAGTCAAAGTCCAGACCTGAATCCAATCGAGAATCTGTGGAAAGAACTGAAAACTGCTGTTCACAAATGCTCTCCATCCAACCTCACTGAGCTTGAGCTGTTTTGCAAGGAGGATTGGGAAAAAATGTCAGTCTCTCGATGTGCAAAACTGATAGAGACATACCCCAAGCGACTTACAGCTGTAATCGCAGCAAAAGGTGGCGCTACAAAGTATTAACTTATTAAGGGGGCTGAATAATTTTGCACGCCCAATTTTTCCATTTTTGATTTGTTAAAAAAGTTTGAAATATCCAATAAATGTCGTTCCACTTCATGATTGTGTCCCACTTGTTGTTGATTCTTCACAAAAAAATACAGTTTTATATCTTTATGTTTGAAGCCTGAAATGTGGCAAAAGGTCGCAAAGTTCAAGGGGGCCGAATACTTTCGCAAGGCACTGTATATAGACAGGTGTATGCCTTTCCAAATCATGTCCAATCAATTGAATTTACCACAGGTGGACTCCAACCAATCTCAAGGATGAGCAATAGAAACAGGATGTACCTGAGCTCACTAAAGGTCTTATAGCAAAGGGTCTGAATACTTATGTAAATAAGGTATTTCTGTTTTTTTTAAATGATACACTTCCAAACATGTCTAAACCTGTTTATTCACTTTGTCATTATGTGGTATTGTGTGTAGATGTATTTAATCCATTTTAGAATAAGGCTGTAATGCAACAAAGTGTGGAAAAAGTCAAGGGGTCTGAATACTTTCCCGAATGCACTGTATGCTAAGTAGTTGTAATGTAAGTGCTGTCTTCTATCATGCAAAGTATACTGTATGATGATACTGTCTTGTATGGTATGCATGATAGAAAAATATGGCTCATAAATAAACCCAGGAACCATTACTGGCAGTGTGTGTGTGCATTCTTACCAAAGCTATGGCACAGAGACAATGCTCACGTTGTGGAGGTGAACACATTTTAACATCCATACATTCATTTGACATCTGTCACACATGTACAGCATTTAACCCTTAGCACTTTGACGTTCTTTGAAAAGCTTAGTCTATGGAGCTCATTGATAGCCTCTATCCAATACTGTTTAGACAGGAGGACTGTGGATGGATTAAAGCAACAAAGGAAGCAGAGAAGCAAGTTACTCATGAAAGTGTTTGTTTAAACGCCGTCCACACTTGACTGGCACAACTAAACTAGAACATTGAACGAGGGCAATTACATGGACTATTGCACTTCAACAGTGTTCCCTTGTACAATGTGTATACCGTTAGCTGCTCTTCAGTCTTGTCTATCAATTCTGCACAACCAGTCCATCATCTGATATTGTGGCCAAGTTAACACATGGTTAATTACAGATACTAAAATATTTATACGATGGAACTCATTAGTATTTGAATGGATCGGTCAGCTTTGTTACATCTGTCACATTGTAAAGGTCTGTCGGATTGTATAGTTTTTCTTTATTGTGAAGCTGAACCAAAATAATCATAAATGTTTTCGGAAATGTTTGTTGGATGATTTTACATCATTGTGTCTCATCGACAATAGAGCTATACTGTGTTTTTACATCTGATATCACCTTTTGCCAAAGAATGAAGTTATGCACTTTGAATGACTGTGTGTGTCTTCCAATCTGAAAGGCCCCGTCTGTCTGTGTATTTGAGTGATTGCATGAGTCATCAATAATATGTTTCCTTTCCCTCTGTGTCATTTCTCTGTGGTGGAAGGCAGCCGGGGTTGCTTACAGTTTTGACGTGTCTGCTGTGTTCACTCTATTGTACAAGCCTTAAGTCTTAGGAAATATAATTTGGGCCCAAGACAGTAGTCAACAACATACTCAGTTAAAATGTCTACCCCATTCCCATGGTCTTTAATTACAATGCCCAACCATGCATTTAGAATACATCATTTATAAGGGGGGGGGGGGTTGTTTGATGGCATTCAAGAATGGCATTCTGTATTCTGGTGCAAGTGTTCCCAGCTATGGAGCCGACAGATAAGTTCACCTGGCTGCCTTTGAACAAAGCCCTGAATGACGAGCTGTCTGCGACCATAGGAGTTAGTTTCAATCCAGTGACTCGCCATATTTAACACTACTGAGGGGATTCAGCCTGAGCCTCAGCTCCACTGCCAACCTGGAACGTTTTGCCGTATGCTTTTTAGAGATGACATGAGGGAGACCTTGAGAAAATGACTACAATAGCATGTGCTCTTACAAAATGAGTGGCGTTTAAAGTTAAAAGCTACCATTTTAGTCCTCAGTAAAGGAAGGCTGTTGGAAGGCCAACTTAGGGAGTTGACTACTCTTCACACTTCACTACTCTAGAATGCATGCTATAGACATCCCAGTCTGCTATCCCAATGCTGTGTGAGAGAGAGCTCGTCGACTTGGCCGGCTCGGTTGTAATTCAGCAGATTCTTTGATCAGTCAGTCGTTTGTTCCTGAGAGGATGAAGCTCATCACTGTGAATCAGTCCATTTGGATCCCAGATATGTAACTCATGTGAAGTGTTATGCAAACCGCTCTTTTCTGCTTCAAAGCGCTGAGAGCGCTGAGATGGAAATACACACATAGACAACATTTCAGAAACTACAGTACCAACACTGATAAATAGATAAAAAGATAAATATACAGTGCCTTCAGGAAGACCCCTTGACTTTTTCCACATTTTGTTGTTACAAAGTGGGATTAAAATGGATTTTCTTGAATTTATTTGTCAACGATCTACACAAAATACTCTTATGTCAAAGTAGAAGAACAATTCTGACATTTTGTAAAAAATTAAATGAAAAAAAACCCACTAATACCATATATCTTAATGAGATGAGTATTTAACCCCCTGAGTCAATACATGTTAGAGTAAGTCTCTTAAGAGCTTTCCACAACTGGTTTGTGCAACATTTGCCATCATTTGCCACTTTTAAAAATTCTTCTAGCTCTGTCAAATTGGTTGTTGATCATTGCTAGACAACCATTTTCAGGTCTTGCCATAGATTTACAAGCATATTTAAGTCAAATCTGTAACTTGGCCACTCAGGAACATTCACCGTCGTCTTGGTAAGCTCCAGTGTAAATTTGACCTTGTGTTTTAGGATATTGTTCTGCTGAAAGGTGAATTCATCTCCTAGTGTCTGGTGGAAAGCAGACTGAACCAGGTTTTCCTCCATTCTCTCCATTTCTTTTTTATCCTGTAAAAACTCACCAGTCCTTAACGATTACAAGCATACCCATAACATGATGCAGCCACCACTATGTTTGAATATACAATATGGAGAGTGGTACTCAGTGGTGAGTTGTGTTGGATTTGCACCAAACATATCGCTTTGTATTTAGGACCTAAAGTTAATTTCTTTGACACATTTCTTGCATTTTTACTTTAGTGCCTTACTGCAACCAGGATTCATTTTTAATTCAGGCTGTAACACAACAAAATGTGGAAAAAGTCAAGGGGTGTGAATACTTTCTGAAGGTACTGTACATGTATAGAATTAGAGTAAAATAAAATGTACTAACCAAAGTTAGCATATGATGTTTTCAGATCATTTGACTGAGCGAGGCTTCTCTCTTTTATAGCTTTCAGGGCTGGGGTGTGAGATTAAAGAGGGAGGATGAGATGAGATGTGAGGACAGTGGCATTATCATAGGCGGTTACACAGCCGTTTGGATGAATAATGGTCCTTGGGTAATTTTCTAATGAAGAAGTGAACTGGCAAACACAGCACTGGAGTCCCTGAGGAATCGATGAGCCTACGCAACCTTTGTGGCTGTGGCTGTGGCTCTGGTTATGTGATGAGGGTGAGAGGCTGGATTTGATCATACTGCCGCCCGCTGCAGTTAGTGTCCCCTAATATTCATGATTCAGAGTCCGAGTTGTACATCCGTCTTTGCCCTCTTGAAAGGCCAATGCGGTTAAGGAAGAACAGTCATTGGAGCTGAAAAGCGCGGCTACGCAGAGGGCAATGAATGAGTACAATGAATATACGGTACATCAATTCAGGCCGGTACTAGTGTACGGTACAAGATAAGCAGCATTAATGTTTTTCATATGCTGCTCTGTGCATTGGGATGCATCATTTGTTTCTTTATTTACTGCTATTCTGTAAGATTCAATAGTAAAGTAATGCATGTCTGACTGTGCTCTAGATAAGGAGATGCAGTGGTCATAGGCCAGTGTGTGTGCGTGTCTGTGCGCGCGCACGTGTATCCTTGCATGTGTGCACGTGTGTGTATGCGTGCGTCTGTGTGTAAGTGTGTGTTTGAGTGCAAATGAGGGTGCGTGCATGCGCACGTGAGTGCATGCGTGTACATACATGTGTATGTGAGTTCTTGGGGATGTTGGTTTGAGCACTCTCCCGCTGAGGCTAATCCAGTCTGATTGGCCACATCTCAGACACTACAACACGGAGTACGGCCACTAGAGTCCTATTCTGAGCTCTACCCTCTCTCTGATGCTGTAAATAAGAGCCATAACCTCCATTTTAATGGTTGGACCTGGGCGCTCTTGTAGTGGTCCATTTATGTTCACTTCATCCACCCCCGGTGTCTGTCTGGCTGACTGGGGGATCTGAGAGCAATGCGTCACATTCGGTTTCAGAGCCTCCTAATTTATCCCAATAGATGTGGGCTAAACAGTTAAACTAACACAGACATAGGTCTGAAATGGCATCCGATTCCCTATATAGTGCACTACTCTTGACCATCAAATCAAATTTATTTATATAGCCCTTCGTACATCAGCTGATATCTCAAAGTGCTGTACAGAAACCCAGCCTAAACCCCCAAACAGCAAGCAATGCAGGTGTAGAAGCACGGTGGCTAGGAAAAACTCCCTAGAAAGGCCAAAACCTAGGAAGAAACCTAGAGAGGAACCAGGCTATGTGGGGTGGCCAGTCCTCGTCTGGCTGTGCCGGGTGGAGATTATAACGGAACATGGCCAAGATGTTCAAATGTTCATTAATGACCAGCATGGTCAAATAATAATAATCACAGGCAGAACAGTTGAAACTGGAGCAGCAGCACGGCCAGGTGGACTGGGGACAGCAAGGAGTCATCATGCCAGGTAGTCCTGAGGTATGGTCCTAGGGCTCAGGTCCTCTGAGAGAGAGAAAGAAAGAGAGAATTAGAGAGAGCATACTTAAATTCACACAGGACACCGGATAAGACAGGAGAAGTACTCCAGATATAACAAACTGACCCTAGCCCCCCGACACATAATGCCTAGGACTCTGGTCAAATGAAGTGCACTATAGTGCCTTCAGAAAGTATTCATACCCTTTGTCTTGTTCCACATTTTGTTGTGTCCTAGCCTGAATTCAAAATGGATTACATTTATTTATTTTTGTCACCCATCTACACACAATACCCCCATAATGACAAAGTGAAGAAAGCTGAAAAAATGAAAAAGCTGACAAAGGCCTCGATGCCGATACATAAAGCTTAATAAAGAGCAGTGATTTTAGCCAGAGCAGTTTGCGTGTTTCTTCTTTTTTCTCTCATGTATTTTCATATAAAAGTCCTAAAATTGATTTATCAATCGCAGATTGCCTCTTTAAGAACTTAAAACCCTATGTACAATACAGTACTGTAATGACTCTAGGCGATGTTTCAGCGAGTGACCTACTTCCTAATTGGATATGATTAAACATACAGCAGTTTGCACAAACTCTTTGAGCATTTCGATTGCCCAATTAACCCATATGTGACTTATGCAAGGTTAAATCCTCTTTAGATCATTGTATTTGGTCTACAAACGCTCATATGCACAGACGTAATCATCATTATAGTACTGTACATAGCAGACAATAGCTAGTTAATAGTAGTGGTGGAAAAAGTACCCAATTGTCAACCTTGAGTAAAAGTATAGATTCCATAATAGAAAATGACTCAAGTAATAGTGAAAGTCACTCAGTAAAATACTACTTGAGTAAAAGTCTAAAAGTATTTGGTTAAAGGTCCCTCAGTCAAGCAGTGAATTTCAAACACGGATTCAACCACAAAGACCAGGGATGTTTTCCAATGCCTTGCAAAGAAGGACATCTATTGTTAGATGAGTAAAAAAAGAAAAAGAAAAGAAAAAAAGAAAAAAGAAAAAGCAGACATTAAATATCCTTTTGAGCATGGTGAAGTTATTAATTACAGTTTGGATGGTGTATCAATACACCCAGTCACTACGAAGATATAGGCGTCCTTCCTAACTCAGTTGCCAGAGAGGAAAGAAGCACAGGCAATGGAACATCTGGATAGAAGAAACGGCTCGGGTTGCACAAAAGGAAATATATAAATGTGGATAAAGTTAGTATAAAGTTTATGCCGCAGGCTTCGGCTCCGAGGGTCATGTGTTCAATCCCAGTGCTATGCACTAGTGATGGGAAACTGAGGCTTTCTAAATGCTTACACCAAATTGTGCCGAGAGTAAAAGTATAGATTATTTCAAATTCCTTACATAAGGCAAACCAGATGGCACGATTTTCAAGTTGTTTTAAATTTACAGAGAGTCAAGGGCACACTCCAACACTCAGACATAATTTACAAATGAAGCATGTGTGTTTAGTGAGTACGCCAGATCAGAGGCAGTAGGGATTACGAGGGATTTTCTCTTGATAAGTGTGTGAATTGGACCACCACTTTCTTTAGCAATGTGGTGGAGTAAAAATAAAAGTTGACAAAATATAAATAGTCAAGTACAGGTTTAATTAGTACTTTAAAGTATTTTTACTTACAGTGCATTCAGAAAGTATTCAGAGACCTTGACTTTTTCCACATTTTGTTATGTTTACAGTCTTATTCTAAAATGGATTTTTAAAAAACATCCTCATCAATCTACACACAATACTCCATCATGACAAAGCAAAAACAGGTTTTTATCAATTTTAGCAAATTTATAAAATAACAAAAACAGAAATACCTTACTTACCTAAGTATTCAGACACTTTTGAGACTTGAAATTGAGCTGAGGTGCATCCTGTTTCCGTTGATCATCATTGAGATGTTTCTACAACTTCATTGCAGTCCGTCTGTGGTAAATGTAATTGATTGGACAAGATTTGGAAAGGCACACACCTGTCTATATAAGGTCCCACAGTTGACAGTGCATGTCAGAGCAAAAACCAAGCCATGAGGTCGAAGGAATTGTCCGTAGAGCTCCGAGACAGGATTGTGACGAGGCACAGATCTGGGGAGGGGTACCAAAAAAATTCTGCAGCATTGAAGGTCCATAAGAACACAGTGGCCTCCATCATTCTTAAATAGAAGAAGTTTAGAACCACCAAGACTCTTCCTAGAGCTGGCCGCCTAGGCAAACTGAGCAATCGGGGGAGAAGGGCCTTGATCGGGGAGGTGACCAAGAACCCGATGGTCACTCTGATAGAGCTCCAGTGTTCCTCTGTGGAGATTGGAGAACATTCCAGAAGGACAACCATCTCTGCAGCACTCCACCAATCAAGGAGTGACCAGACGGAAGCCACTCCTCAGTAAAAAGCACATGACATCCCGCTTGGGATCCCGCTTCACCTACGGTGAAGTATGGTGGTGCAACATCATGCTGTGGATATGTTTTTCAGAGGTAGGGACTGGGAGACTAGTCAGGATTGAGGGAAAGATGAATGGAGCAAAGTACAGACAGATCCACAACTGATGATGGTGCAGGCAGAGATGGTCGCCTCACTTCGAGTTCTTAGGAAACTATGCAGTATTTTGTTTTTTTAATGTATTATTTCTTACATTGTTACCCCAGGAAATCTTAAGTCTTATTATATACAGCCGGGAAGAACTATTGGATATAAGAACAACATCAACTTATCAACATTATGACCAGGAATATGACTTTCCCGAAGTTGATCCTTTGTTCGGACCTCCACCCAGGACAATGAATCTAATTCCAGTAGTCGATCCAAAACAACGATGGCACAGAAGGGGCAGACGAAGCGGCCACCTGGCCAGGCTCCGTAGACGTGCACAACGCCCACCGCTCCAGAGTATACTACTAGCCAATGTCCAGTCTCTTGACAACAAGGTATCTGAAATTCGAGCAAGGGTTGCATTCCAGAGAGCCACCGGGCTTCTCCATGCATCGCGCCGACAGAGATAAACACCTCTCTGGGAAGAGGATGGGAGGGGGTGTATGCTTTATGATTAACGACTCATGGTGTAATCATAACAACACACAGGAACTCAAGTCCTTCTGCTCACCCGATCTAGAATTTCTTACAATCAAATGCCGGCCATTTTACCTACCAAGAGAATTCTTATCAGTTATAGTGACAGCTGTGTGCATTCCCCCTCAAGCAGACACCAAGACTGCCATCAAGGAACTTCACTGGACTATATGCAAACTGGACACCATACATCCTGAGGCTGCATTTATTGTAGCTGGGAATTTTAACAAAGCAAATTTGAGATCAAGGCTGCCTAAATTCTACCAGCATATTTATTGTGCTACCCGCATGCGCAATACCCTCGACCACTGCTACTCTAAAATCCGCGATGCATACAAAGCCCTCCCCCGTCCTCCCTTCGGCAAATCCGACCATGAAGCGATCTTGCTCCTTCCGTCTTAAAGGCAGAAACTCAAACAGGATGTACAAGTGACAACAACCATTCAACTCGGGTCCGACAAATCGGAAGCCACGCTTCAAGATTGTTTAGATCAATATGTTCCGGTCAGCTTCTGAGAACAACATCGACCAATACGCTGACTCTATGAGTGTGTTAATAAAGAAGTGCATTGGAGATGTTGTACCCACTGTGACTATTAAAACCTACCCTAACCAGAAACTGTGAATGGATGGCGGCATTCGCACAAAACTGAAAGCGCGATTCACCGCATTTAACCATGGAAAGAGGTCTGGATATATGTCTGAATATAAACAGTGTAGTTATTCCCTCCGCAAGGCAATCAAACAAGCAAAATTCCAGTACAGGGACAAGGTGGAGTCGCAATTCAACGGCTCAAACACAAGACATATGTTGCAGGGTCTACAGGAAATCACGGACTACAAAAATAAATCCAGACACGTAATGGACACCGATGTCACGATTGCAGAGAACTAAACACCTTCTTTGCCCGCTTTGGTGATTATACAGTGCCACCGTCGTGGCCCGCTAACAAGGACTGCCCCCCCTCTCCCTCTCCGTGGCTGACGTGAGTAAAACATTTAAACGTGTTAACCCTCGCAAAGCTGCTGGCTCAGACGGCATCCCTAGCCGTGTCCTCAGCACATGCACAGAGCAGCTGGCTGGGGTGTTTACGGACATATTCAATCGCTCCCTATCCCAGTCTGTTGTCCCCACATGTTTCAAGATGGCTACCATTGTTCCTGTACCCAAGAAGGCAAAGATAACAGAACTAAATGACTACCTAAATCACTCACTTCTGTCATGAAGTGCTTTGAGAAACTAGTCAAAGATCATATCACCTCCACCTTAGACCCACTTCAGTTTGCCTACCGCTCCAACAGGTCCACAGACGACGCAATTGCCATCACACTGCACACTGCCCTATCCAATCTGCACAAGAGGAATACCTATGTAAGAAAGCTGTTCATTGACTACAGCTCAGCATTCAACACCATAGTACCCAAGCTCATCATCAAGCTGGAGGCCCTGGGTCTCAACCCTGCCCTGAGCAATTGGGTCCTGGACTTGTTGACGGGCCACCCCCAGGTGGTGATGACCCCCAACACTGGGGCCCCACAAGGGTGCGTGCTTAGCCCCCTCCTGTACTCCCTGTTCACCCATGTCTGCGTAGCCATGCACGCCTCCAACTCAATCATGAAGTTTGCAGACGACACAACAGTAGTGGGCTTGATTACCAATAACGACGAGACAGCCTACAGGGAGGAGGTGAGGGCACTCGGAGTGTGGTGTCAGGAAAACAACCTCTCGCTCAACGTCAACAAAACAAAGGAGATGATCGTGGACTTAAGGAAACAACAGACGAAGCACCCCCCTATCCACATTGAAGGGATAGCAGTGGAGAAACTGAAATGGTCCACCCACACAGACAGTGTGGTGAAGAAGGGGCAAACAGTGCCTCTTCAACCTCAAGAGGCTGGAGAAATTTGGCTTGTCACTTAAAACCCTGACAAACTTTTACAGATGGACAATCGAGTGCATACTGTATCTCAGCCTGGTACTGCAACTGCACCGCCCTCCATGACACCTACAACGCCTTCACAGGAAGGCCAAAAAGATCATCAAGGACATCAACCACCCGAGCATTTGCCTATTCACACCGCTACCATCCAGAAGGTGAGGTCAGTACAGGTGCAACAAAGCTGGGCCCGAGAGACTGAAAAACAGCTTCTATCTCAATGCCATCAGACTGCTAAACAGCCATCACTACCTCAGAGAGGCTGCCGCCTACAATTAATACCCAATCACTGACCACTTTAATAAATGGATCACTATTCACTTTATACAATGCCACTCTAAATATTGCCAATTTAATAATGTTTACATATCTTACATTACTCATATCACATGTATACACTGTATTTTAATACCATCTATTGCACCTTGCCTATGCCGCTCAACCATCGCTCATCCATATACTTGCATGTACATATTCTCATTCACCCCTTTAGATTTGTGTGTATTAGGTTGTTGTTGGGGAATTGTTAGATTACTTGTTAGATATTACTGCACTGTCGGGAACTAGAAGCAGAAGCATTTCACTACACTCACATTAACATCTGCTAACCATGTGTATGTGACAAATAACATTTGATTTTATTTGATGAATACATGCTCCAGAGCGCTCAGGACCTCAGCCTGGGGTGAAGGTTCACCTTCCAACAGGACAACAACGCTAAGCACACAGCCAAGACAACGCAGGAGTGGCTTCGGGACAGGTTTCTGAATGTCCTTGAGTAGCCCAGTCAGAGCCAGAACTTGAACCCGATCAAACATCTCTGGAGCAGCAACGCTTCCCATCCAACCTGACAGAGCTTGAGAGGATCTGCAGAGAAAAATGGGAGAAACTCCCAAAATACAGCTGTGCCAAGCTTGTAGTGTCATAACCAAGAAGACTTGAGGCTTTAATCACTGTCAAAGGTGCTTCAACAAAGTACTGAGTAAAGGGACTGAATACTTATGTAAATGTGATATTTTATTATTTTATTTTTAATACATTTTACAACATTTAAAATAATCTGTTTTTGCTTCGTCATTATGGGGTATCGTGTGTAGATTGACAAGGAGGAAAAAAACAATTTAATAAATTTTAGAATAAGGCTGTAATTGTCACGCCCTGACCTTAGAGAGCCTTTTTATTTCTCTATTTGGTTAGGTCAGGTTGTGATTTGGGGTGGGCATTCTATGTTTGTCTATTTCTTTTTTTTGCAGAGTATGGTTCCCAATCAGAGGCAGTTGTCTATCGTTGTCTCTGATTGGGGATCATACTTAGGCAGCCTTTCTTCCCACCTGTGTTTGTGGGTAGTTATTTTCTGTTTAGTCTCTGTTACCTGACAGAACTGTTCGCTTTCGTTTTGTTACTTTGTTCGAGTGTTTTTTGATAATAAAAAAATCATGAACACTTTTCACGCTGCGCTTTGGTCCTCTCCTTCCGACGACAGGCGTTACAGTAATGTAACAAAACGTGGAAAACATCAAGGGGTCTGAATACTTTCTGAATGTACTGTAAATACTTTACACCACTGGTTAATAGACAGATTAATATGGCTATGGATGAAAGTGTTTGCTAATGCAACCATGCCTCACAGGGACACACCACAGAGTATGTGATCAAGCTTCATAATCATCAGCGATGAGAGGAGAAAAAAAATAAACTTTTGAAACGTACTTTCTCCCATTGGTCAATTTTTTTAAACAAAAGGATCTCAATCCCTCCCCGCTCCTCTGCATTCATTCCCTTTGATGAATTATATTCACGGGCAATCATTTCTGACGACTGCACACCAGTCAGCTCCAATCACTCAACAATAAGTGCTCAGTTGGGTAACAATGGAGCCTAGCTAATGCCGGAACTGTACTGCGCATGCCCAGTGCCCACTAGTGTGGGGTTAAGATGCTTGGTAGAAGGGTGCAGGGAGTCTTCACAACTGACCATGTATTCTGGAAATGGAATGATATTCCACAGTGTTTGGTTGGTACACTGCTCCCCTACCGTTTGAAACACCACTTTCATTGTGACAATTCTGAAGAGGCTCAGAAGAGACGTTGAGAGCTGGGCTCCCTGGTGTTTTATTTATCTGGGTTTTGTTTTATGTGATTGAGGTCAGAGAGAATCCCAACTAGACCCCCATCACTCCGTTGACCTTTTTGAAAGTTAACATTTCTCTTTCTTTGTAAATGGTCGTGGCTTCTTCCATTTCTCCCTTTCTCACATTAGTAGTGGTTGGTATTGCTGGGAGAAGGATTGTGAGGAGATGAAATGTTCCTGAGGCTCTTACCCGTCGTAGTGTGTACATCACTGACTGTGGCGGCTCCGCAGCTTCCAAGCCTTTTGGATCAGAATTAGCTCTCTGTTCCTAGTTTTCATCTCTCTCACACCTTGTCTCTCGCTTGCTCTCTCTCTCGCTCCCTCACACATCTCTCCTTCTCTCTCACATCTCTATATTCCCCCCTCATCTCCCTCCTTCTCACATTTCTCTTCCTCTCTTCCCCCTCCTCTCTCTCTCTCTCTCTCTCTCTCTCTCTCTCTCTCTCTCTCTCTCTCTCTCTCTCTCTCTCTCTCTCTCTCTCTCTCTCTCTCTCTATCGCACATGTCTCTCCCTCATCAAAACACTCTCTCTCTCTCTTTCTCTCTTACGTGAACCCACTCGTTAATGCAATTGATTCTCGGTCTTTGAGAGCCGGTGACATGTGGAGTTGAGAAGCCAGAACTGGGGCATCTGTGTTGTCAGTGAGAGAGCTAACTGACAAACTAAAAGGCCTGATTGCAGACAGCTGTGATGGTTTGAGGTTGGACAGGTGCTGGAAGGTGTGTACAGGGAGGGTGCTGCCTTTGCACCAGTGTGTGTCTCTCTCTCTCTTTCTCTCTCTGTCTCTCCCTCTTTGTCTGTCTGTCTCTGTAGGTGTGCCGATAAGAGAGGTGTGGTAGTGGGGTAACACGGTGGTCAGGGGGATGACAGGGTGCTCTGACAGTCCATAGCTAGCCTCAGGCTAACGCACTAAAGCACCATCGCTCGCATCGCCAGAGGATAATGCTGGATGAAAGTATCTCTCATTCGCCAAGAGTAGGGATTCAGTTCTAGCCTTTATCATTCTCTAGTGAATGATTTAATTCAGAACTTGTGGGAATAGAAAACAAGCCTCGTTCTTGATTTGAATATCTCTTAGAACTAAAAAAAAAAATTCACACTAGGGGGGTTATGTGCTATGGGGGTGGTTTGTTTGGCAAATATGTCACACACACGCAAGATTTTTCATGCTCAACAAGCATATTACGTTGTTCATTATTCATGCCGATGTTTGTTTTAAATGGACAATGCATATGTCATGTGTCACTGTTTTTCTGCTCTGTAAGTGAACCTCAATGCAATGTAACCTTAGTGTCTAACTTAGTAGTCATAGATGAACATTGCTACACACACAATAAACCAAACCAAAGGCCTTCAAAAGAAAGAGAGAACAAAAAGGTGCCTTATTATTTTCTGTAATGCAGAAATTGATTATGCATGCATTATGCATTATACCAAAACACCACTTATAGGAATTACCACCGCAACAGCTTCTGCAATTTACCACGTACAGTAATCACCAGATTGCAGTCATCTGAAAAGATAGATTGAAGATTGCAGTATAATAGACAGTGAGTGAGTGTTTTGTTTAGCACTGTATTGCGATGCTTGTTCTGAGTTCCAAATGGCACTCTATTCCCTATGTGGTGCACTACCTTATGGGCCCTGGTCAAAAGTAGTGCACTAAATAGGGAATAGGGTGCCATTTAGGATGCAGCTGCCTGTACAGATCCAGTGTTGTTCTGTATTCATCCCTGTGTTTCCCGTGGTCCCCTGCAGGGAGTTTGGCTGGAGAGACCCAGAGCTGCCTGAGGTGATTCAGATGCTGCAACACCAGTTCCCCTCGGTCCAGTCCAACGCTGCAGCCTACCTCCAACACCTGTGCTTCGGAGACAACAAGATCAAGTCTGAGGTAACCTGCACCAGGCCGATATGGCTACTCATACATTTCTACTGCCATGTGCTAGCGGGGACACCTGCATCCATTGCTACACATTATGAAATGTATATGCCCCATAAAGTTGTTAAATCCGTGGCTAACACATTGGGCTTAAAAAAAGTCCGAATCGGTCAGTGGGATGGCCCTGGGCAGCTGTTGTTTCATTTGAAACTTATGAAACATAGCAAAGTCCGCCTCCACCTTCATGTTCAGTACATCATCTAAAATCTATATCTTTTGTGAAAACTTTTTCGAGAATAATTCACAATTCTAGCTCAGGATCTATCCCAGGTGCTAGAATTGTGAATTCTCCTCACATTAATGGTCAGATAGTATTGCCTGATCTTGCCTCACCTGACTTTCCTCACCCTAATGTTGGATAGCTTGGTGGTGTCATGTCTGTGTGTAATATGTGGGGACGTTGGCTGGGTGAGGTGGAGGGATGGTGAGGTGGAGGGATGGTGAGATGGGGGAGGTGGAGATGGAGGGATGAGTTGCAAGTGAGATGCTGTCTTGGAGGGATTGGAAGAAAGTCATTAGGTCAGCGGATACCTTTTCCTGGAACACTGCTGATGCTCATCTCATCGCCTCTCTCAGACAGATATATCACAGGCAGCATGGGCAGACACACACACCACACACACATTCACGCACACACCTTGGCAATCACACATACACAGATATAGACACACATACATATACTATAAAAAAAATTAAAAAGTAAAAGTATAAAACTATAAAAGTATGTGGACACCCCTTCAAATTAGTGGATTCGGCTATTTCAGCTCATTGCTGACAGGTGTATGAAATCGAGCACACCGCCATGCAATCTCCATAGACAAACATTGGCAGAAGAATGGCCTTACTGAAGAGCTCAGTGACTTTCAACGTGGCCCCGTCATAGGATGCCACCTTTCCAACAAGTCAGTTCGTCAAATTTCTTCCCTGCTAGTGCTGCCCAGGTCAACTGTAAATGCTGTTATTGTGAAGTGGAAACTTCTAGGAGCAACAACGGCTTAGTCAGTTGTGGACCACCGAGTGCTGTAGATAAAAATTGTTTATCCTCGGTTGCAACACTCACTACTGAGTTCCAAACTGCCTCTGGAAGCAACGTCAGCACAAGAACTGTTCATCGGGAGCTTCATGAAATGGGTTTTGATGGCCGAGCAGCCGTACACAAGCCTAAGATCACCATGCGCAATGCCAAGCGTTGGCTGGAGTGGTGTGAAACTCGCCGCCATTGGACTCTGGAGCAGTGGAAACATGTTCTCTGGAGTGATGAATCACGCTTCACCATTTGGCAGTCTGACGAACAAATCTAGGTTTGGTGGAAGCCAGGAGAACGCTACCTGCCCCAATGCATAGTGCCAACTGTAAAGTTTGGTGGAGGAGGAATAATTGTCTGGGGCTGTTTTTCATGGTTCGGGCTAGGCCACTTAGTTCCAGTGAAGGGAAATCTTAACGCAACAGCATACAATGTCATTCTAGACGATTCTGTGCTTTCAACTTTGTGGCAACACTTTGGGGAAGGCCCTATCCTGTTTCAGCATGACAATGCCCTTTTGCACGAGGTCCATACAAAAATGGTTTGTCGAGATTGGTGTGGGAGAATTTGACTGGCCTGCACAGAGCCCTGACCTCAACCCCATTGAACACCTTCGGGATGAATTGGAACGCCGACTGCGAGCCAGGCCTAACCGCCAAACATCAGTGCCCGACCTCATTAATGCTCTTGTTGCTGAATGGAAGCAAGTCCCCAGAGCGATGTTCCCACATCTAGTATTAGCAGCGAAAGGGGGACAACTCCATATTAATGCCCATGATTTTGGAATGAGACTTTCGACAAGCAGGTGTCCACATACTTCTGGTCATGTCGTGTATTTATAGTACTGCGAGGCGATGCACTGTAGCTGTGTGTGTCATCATGGTACCTTGTCTCGCCTAGCAGTATCTTGGTTATTTTTGGAGCAGAAGGCTGTGTGAAGGAAATTACTATTTAATGGGCACTCTATTTTAGTAACAGTAGAGCAATGGAGATGAAGGAGGGACATTTGTATAGTAAGTCAGTGTCTTCATAAACAGAAGGGAATATACAGCATGCACTGGATAATGGCAGCATGTACTGTATGTAGCCTGCAATCTTGTGAGCCAGTGTCTATCACCTTTGCCAACAGAGCACCCAGATAAACAGGCTCTGATTTGTAATGGTTTTTCTCCTCTGTGTTTAATTGGAGTTGAGATGGACAGCAAGAGCAGCAGTGCTGATCCATTCTGTTGGGCCTAGCAGCACATCTGCTGACTGTTGGCACAACTCCCCTGGTGTGCGTGCGTACGCACACGTCTGTACGTATGTTTGTGACACTCTACCTGGTCGTCTTATCTCACTTCCTCTGTCACTCTGTCAATATGTCACTCTGTCCTCTGTCGCTCTGTGACAGTGTTTCCTTGGTCTGTCTGTCTGTGTGCAGATGATCCAAAATGTCTGTTATTTTTTCATTTTTAAACAACTGACCGACATTGGTTGAATTATTTGAATTCCATTTGGTTCGTTTTTTTTCTGTGAGCTCAATGCACACATTGCAGTTTTTCTAGAGATAAATCAATCCAGTCTAAACTTTGCCATGTAGTTGGGAGTTAGTTGTAGTTTCCAACAGGCCAATATTCTACATAGTTTAGTGCAGAAAACATATTAATTAACTACAATGACCATGATCCATTGCGTATCTACTTGTCCGGTGTGTGTTTCTTTTACGCGTGCTACGGAAGATAGAAGAATGCGCGATCGTGAGGTAATATAGAGAGCAGCTGTTGCTTCACAAGGTATCTCTACCTTAAAATACATGATCTAAGAGATTGATAGTTGGTATTAAACATTCATAAAACTATGGCTTATTTACTTTGAAGAAAATAGTGATTTTGTCAGACAGCATAGGAAGCAGCTCTATAGAGATGAGATGATGATTTGGAATTAAATAATAAAGTCATCAAATAAACAGATGTATAACATTTTATTAAAGTAAAGTAATGTGAATAAATTATGATTAAGTGATAAGCAGTAATAGGCAGTCACTACCATCATGGGACTTTTTATTTATTTGTTTTATTCTATGTTGTTACAGCATTCAACCCACATAATGCATAGCCCATTTAATGTAAATAATAAAACATCAAGATTTTTTATAATCGAACCGAAACTGAACCGACCTCAAAAAGCACTAATCGTTCAGCACTAATATGCAGCCACGTGACTCTAGAGCCCTCAAGCTCAGCTCTGGACCTCGAAGCCACTTCCACTGCAGTCTTTTCATTGTTCCCCTCTAATCAGGGACTGATTTAGACCTGGGACACCAGATGAGTGTAATTCATTATTAGGTAGAACAGAAAACCAGCAGGCTCCGGACCTCGTAGGGTAGGATTTGAGGACCCCTGCTCTAGAGTAATGAGGGAGGAAGGAACTGTCTGATCTGGCTCTAGTTGATTTATAGAGGAAATGTACCTGAGTGAAATAAAGAACAGGATTCATAGGGATGCCTCCAGGGATATTGTTGTCAATACTGAAAACTATAGATGACTTCTGTGGCAGACAGTTTGTAAAATTGAACTGCTAGCTACACTATTGCATGCATGTTTGTACTGTTCTTTGTCTATCTATTAATTTTGATCTAGTCTTGATCGATTCGTTATGATCCACTAACGTCCTCCTTTTCTCTCCTCTCCCTGTTCCTCTCACCAGATCCGAAGGCAGGGAGGAATCCAGCTGCTGGTGGATCTGCTGGATCACAGGATGACCGACGTGCACCGCAGCGCCTGTGGAGCTCTGAGAAACCTGGTGTACGGAAAGGCCAACGATGACAACAAGATCGCCCTGAAGAACTGTGGCGGGATCCCAGCCCTGGTCCGCCTGCTGAGGAAGACCACCGATGTGGAGATCAGGGAGCTGCTTACAGGTGAACAGAGTTTGGTGCTACATTTTTACAAAGAGAGACATAACATAGCCTTGCTATATGACATTATAAAGGCTCATACCTGCTTATAGAAAGTTATTAAGCATTTTACCTGGATGCTTATATCTAGAGTTTATACACAAGCTGAATTTAACAGGACATTGGTACTGGGAGCTGGATAACTAACAACTACTGAAGGCTATAGTGGTGAAGAATCACAAAGGGACTTTTCACATCAACATCCTTAGTGGTGGTTAAGCAGTGGTTAAAACTAATATCCGCAAATGACTTACTGGATAGAAAATTCCTATATTTTATTAAATACAATATGATGTAATACTTGCATGGTGCTATTATCTATTAAAGGAGCGCTGTTCTAATTGAAACATTGCCTAAATGTACTTAGTCAATAACAAGTGAGAGGTTAAATCCCCTAGTCATGTTTATAGAGGGCATTATTTTATTATTTATTTTTTACTGTAGAGAGGATTCTGAGCCTGGAAATGCGTTGGAAATAAACGGTTTGTGCTGGTGCTGTCTTAAAGGAGATTACCATATAAATGAGAAAGCAGTTCAACGCACGGAACACAGAGTCCCTCCTGTCACAAATTAATCAGGCATCAGAAAACCTTCCCGGCCCAGAGGAATTCTGCCTCTTCACTTCTTCTCTTCTGGCTGTTTAAATCAGAGTCACAGTGACCGCCTGCGCCTCCTCTCCCCTCCCTGTGACTGGGCAGGGATTAACGGGACTATTTACCCGTTTCTCTCCATCTCCCAGCCTTCCCTGTGCCACCGACTGCCAGGAGGCACCCTACTTAGGGAAGCGGTAGCGGCGGTTTATGACATCACAGGAAGCCAAGCCAGGTTGTTGTTTTCTCTGCTGCTCTAGCAACCACCCCCCTTGGGAGCTAAAGATGATTATTTAGCGGGAATAAAGCTCTTTTAAATGGCAGATTTCTTGTCTCCTGAGATTAGAGATGTGGATTGTGTCCTGGACTCCAAGTGACATCAGGGACCCATGTTGCTGCACTTACACAGCCAGGACGCAATTAGTCTAGTTTAGTGGAGGGGTGGATGAGATGTGGTCGTGCTGGATTATGGTTAATCAAGTTGTCCTTCTGTAGTTCTTGGAGTAGATTAATTGAAAAGTAGAGTAGTTGGATGAGATTGAAATGTAGAAATGTACAGCCATCTACAGACAACAATTCATAGACATACGGAGATGCTCTGTACACTCCGTGTACATTTGGTACCCTGGTGGCTCACTATAGAGTGGCTGATTTAATTAGAACGTCATCTGCACTGAATCAGTCCTTTGCCACTTGACTGCGGACTTGCGACACGGCGGCTGCCTCACCTGAACCACATCAAAACCACAGGCTCCTTCCTCAAATTCCTTTTCCGTCACCTTGACAACCTGCACAGTGCCCTCACCTTCCACAGCCCCCTGTAGAGTTAATTTTGGTCCAGTTCTGCAGACGGCCCACTTTCTCCCCATGTAATGATGCTCTCGCTCCCCACCTAGCACCCCCCGCACCGCATTTCCTCCCCGATGATGTAAGGCTGAGGCAATTAACCTCTTTCATCTGTCAGGCGAAATAAAAAAAATATGTTATAGGTAGTTATTATGCGCCGAGCCTGCCGCCACTCTAGGCAGCAGCCCTTTCATTTTTGAAAACACAGAAATGTTGTGCGCCGCCCCGAGCGCGGTAAAGTGATGCTCTCTGTAAGATTACTGTCTCCACTAATTATGAGCAACGCAGCTAGTTATTTTGATGCAGAGCAGACCACAAGGACAACATCCCAACATAACTGATAAGACGAAAGTAGATCTGTGTAATTACATTGTTGTTGTGAGAGGAACGGGTGAAGAGTGACTGTCTGCCTCATCACTGGTAATTGCAATCATAAATGCTACAGTGTCCTGGGAGGGACATGACACGGTGAAGGTCAACAAGAATTATAATGTGTTGGGCCAGCTGTCAAGGTCATTACAATCTCTGTGTGTGTGTGTGTGTGTGTGTGTGTGTGTGTGTGTGTGTGTGTGTGTGTGTGAGCCCTCTCAACAAATCACAGTGGTATGGAGTGTTGTGGAGTGAAGGACCCTCTCCTCTTCCTCCTCCTCCCCCTTCCTCTCTCCTCTTATAGATAATTGGCCAGCTCTTGTGCTGTGTGTGTATCTCGACCTTTGGCTGACAGCGGCTGCTCACCCCTTAACACCATCCATGGCAATGTTCCGACCACATCCTATTGAAAGCAATTTATGGTGACACATGACTCGGTTGTCTTTTTATTATACTTAACAAAAATATAAACACAACTGTCCCATTTTTCATGAGCTAAAATAAAATGTTCCATACTCACTAAAAGCCTATTTCTCTCAAATTTTGTTCACAAAATAGTTTATATCCCTGTTAGTGAGCATTTTTCCTTTGCCTAGATAATTAATCCACTTGACAGGTGTGGCATATAAAGAAGCTGATCATTACACAGGTGCACTTTGTGCCGGGGACAATAAAAATCCACTCTAAAATGTGCAGTTTTGTCACATAACACAATGCCACAGATGTCTCAAGTTTTGAGGGAGCGTGCAATTGGCATGCTAACTGCAGGAATGCTCTCCAGAGCTGTTGCCAGAAAATGGAATGTTCATTTCTCTACCATAAGCCTCCTCCGATGTTGTTTTAGAGAATTTGTCAGTACGTCCAACCGGCCTCACAATCGCAGACCACATGTAACCATTCCAGCCCAGGACCTTCACGTCCAGCTTTTTCACCTACGGGATTGTCTGACGCCAGCCACCTAGACAGCTGATGAAACTGTGGGTTTGCACAACCCAAGATGTTCTGCACAAACTGTCAGAAATCGTCTCAGGGAAGCTCATCTGCATGCTCGTCATCCTGACCAGGGTTTTGACTTGACTGCAGTTCGACGTCGAAAACAACTGGTCAAATGCTCACCTTTGATGGCCACTGGCACGCTGGGAAAGTGTGCTCTTCACGGATGAATCCCGGTTTCAACTGTACCGGGCAGATTGCAGACAATGTGTATGGTGTCATGTGGGTGACATCAGCAACATCAACGTTTTGAACCGAATGACCCATGGTGGCGGTGAGGTTAAGCTACGGACAATGAACACAATTGCATATTATTGATGACAATTTCAATGCACAGAGATACTGTGATGAAATCCTGAGACCCATTGTCATGCCATTCATCCGTCGCCGTGTTCCAGTTCTTCCATGGCTTGCATACTCTCCAGACATGTCACCCATTGAGCATGTTTGGGATGCTCTGGATTGAAGTGTATGACAGCGTGTTCCAGTTACTGCCATTATCCAGCAACTTCGCACAGCCATTGAAGAGGAGTGGGACAACATTCTACAGGCCACAATCAACTGCCTGATCAACTCTATGTGAAGGAGATGTGTCGCGCTGCATGAGGCAAATAGTGGTCACATCAGATACGGACTGATTTTCTAATCCACACCCCGTATCTGTGACCAACAGATGCATATCTGTATTCCCAGTCATGTGAAATCCATAGATTAGGGCCTAATGAATTTCTTTCAATTGACTGATTTCCTTATATGACCTGTAACTCAGTAACATTTTGAAATTGTTGCATGTTGTGTTTATATTTTTGTTCAGTGTATTATGAGGAATGTTATTTTGGTATCATCATACAGCTGCTGTAATTCAGGTTCAGTTGAAGTCATATGTAAACTGGGATGTGAGATACTCTCTGTGGACACGTAGTGCCTCTGTTCAGTGTTCAGCAAAGCACCCGAGATTGAGGAGGAAGACTGAAGTCGTAGTCAGTGTGGTTAAAGAGGAGAGAGGAGAGCCCAGCTGCAGAGAGAGAGCTTCCTCCCTGTCTCTGTGTAGGTTACGCATACAGTCTGTGCCAAAGCCGCTGGATTGGAATGTAATTGGTAGGTTGGCTGGTTGCACATGAAATTACAGAAAAAATTATCCAAATCTATGAAGCCCTAGGTGACCAGTTTATTGCACAATCACGACGGCCTCTCACTAAATCAAAACTAGGGGCTGCAATATGCTCTTTTGTAAACATATGCATGACAAGTAATTAAACATTTATAGAATCTTTCCGTATCTTTTCAGTGTTTCGAAAAATGTTGTCACACATTATCCTTATTTCAATTTCAGAGGAGGTATATTCAACTTTTTTTCTTCACAAAGTCTGTACGATTCAGCACAGTTTCCACTCTCATGTGCGCAATATACCTCCTGACCATTCTCCCACGTTAAATCACTGTTCGTCAACATCTTATCCTATCTGATGTTCTGTGTTCAGGTGTGCTGTGGAACCTGTCGTCGTGTGATGCCCTGAAGATGCCCATTATCCAGGATGCTCTGGCCGTGCTGACCAATGCTGTCATCATCCCCCACTCGGGCTGGGACACCTCGCCCCATCAGGAGGACCGCAAGCTGCACTTGCACTCCTCCCAGGTGCTCCGCAATGCCACTGGCTGCCTCAGGTCAGTACTCTTACTAGACCCTCGGGTCAATCAATCAATCAATCAAATGTATTTGCTAGCTTTTTACATCAGCAGTTGTCACTAAGTCCTTTACAGTTACCCATCATAGACCCCAAAGCAAAGCAGGAGCGATAGCACAGTGGCAGGGTCAGAGGTTAAAGTTCACAAGTCATGACAGCGTATGTTAACTCTTGAGTTTACATGCAATGGGTGGTAAGGTCTCTACTTGGAACTTGAACTCTTCTTCTCTGGGTAGATTTTACTGAGAGCAGTCGGCTTCTACCAGGTCAATATCTTCCTGCTTTGTCGATCCCTGGCTTGTTCCTTTGTGTTGGTAATGCAGTATGTAACACATTGCTCTTTCACACATGAATACTTTGGAAGCTTTGTTCTCATTGTGAATATTGACTTGACAAATGAGGGTTATTGATCAAGGAAGTTTTATCACAGACAATGAATGCCACAAGTGTCAGACTGATTATGTGAACCCATGTATCATGTTCATAATTACCCACATTATGAGGGATGTTGTGTGAAAACGCCATGTCAGCTCTCTTTGAGGTTTAAAGATGCCTGCTCTGCATTAAAGCATTCTATAGTTCTGGAATATTGTCAAAGGGCTTTCTGGTTATAACGCTGGCATCAGAAGACAATTGGCTGTGTGTCAAGTGTTTCAACTCTTGATATCTGGGACCTCGTCCCCTGCATACCAGCAGGAGAAGCGTCTGTGAAGGAGAATAATGAGATCTTAGCTAATACATTGCCTGTCTGCTCATTCTGGGGTTATTCATTTTAGCTACAGTGCATTACCCTCTCTGTGCAATATGTCACCGCTTCTCTGTTGTGGTATTACCTGCTAATAGTTGATGGAAATAAAACAAAGGCTTGGGGTCTATTTTAATATGCACACATTACCTTCTCAAAGCAGGAAGTGATTAATGAAAGGGAGGTCGGGCTTTGTTGGGACATGTTCTATTCCCATTGGCACCCAGACAGGTAGTCCTCTGCAGCACAACCAATCAGCAGTGCAGCAGCGTGAAGTGGGAGGAATCCCGCTGTAAGTGAAATGTGCTGAGTCTTAATGTCTGCCTGTGATGAGGGATGGCTGACTTTACAGTAAATCCCTGAGCTGAGCAGACTAATTCATCTGTTTCATGGGTCGTTAAGGAACAGAACAGAACAGAACAGGGGCTTTGATTGAATGTTTAATGTGCGGGACCAAGATGCCTTGCCACCTGCCGCCTCATCACACATTTGTCCCTCATCATGTGACACTTACTCTGGCAGAACAGAATCACCATGGCTGACAGGGAGCAACGCAACACACTAGTTGACTTTCATTCTCCACAGGATGCCTCTCTGCCAGGCATCAACTGCTGTGTAATGGGAGAAAGTCTGCCAATAGGACCATGGCTCTGACTGATCAACAAGATAACATACTCACCATCTCTATCTTTCACACCCATGCTCACGAAAGAGTCAACAAACCTATGTTCCCTTTTTTGTATAATTTCCTTTCATCTCTGGGGTCATCTGTTGCGTCTGGTCTACCCTGGGGGGGGGGGTCAGCGGACAGCGGTTGCTGTTTGTGTTGGAACGACCTGATAAAGGACCCCGTGTCTCACCTCCTAGACCCTGTCTCTCCCATCTATGGTCAACTCACTGATCACTGGAAGAAAATAAAAAAACGTAACAGAACAGATACACATAGATTAGATTGATCAATGGCGGCTTTGTTCATCAGGCCCATTACAAAGTGCTGGAGGTGCTGACGGGGTCACAAACAGGCCATCAATAATCTCCCTGTCTTTTGGCCCCAAACTCCACCAGCAGGCACCCTTAGATAATGGCCATGGTGTCCATCTAGAGGCCTCCTATAAGACAAGGCTGTCTGCATCATTACAGACTCTTAGTGACCTGACATTTAAAGGGCAGCGGAGAGGAGCTCTTTAGGACAGAGACTGTGTCCCAAATGGAACCCTATTCCCTTGTCAAAAGCAGGACACTATATAGGTTAACACCATTTAGCTATAGCCTACATTCATTCATTTATTCATGTTTATGTATCCTTATTTTACCAGGTAGGTTGACTGAGAACATATTCTCTTTTACAGCTGCGACCTTGAGAAGTTACAGGGGGGAGGAGATGGGATAAATGAGCCAATTGGAATCTGGGGATGATTAGGTGGCCATGATGGTATGAGGGGCAGATTGGGAATTTAACCAGGACACCGGAGTAAATACCTCTACTCTTACGATAAGTGCAATGGCCTCTTTAGTGACCACAGAGAGTCAGGACACCCGTTTTAACTTCCCATCCGAAAGACCGATTTTGATTTGACAACAGTAAGTGAAGATGTATAACTTTAGGCCTGAAATTAAACTGAAATACCTGTAGCTACAGTACAATATAACAGGGATACATTGCTGAAGAGAAATGTGTCTGTTGTTGCAGGAATGTGAGCTCGGCGGGGGAGGAGGCTCGTAGGAGGATGAGGGAGTGCGAGGGCCTCACTGACGCTCTGCTCTACGTGATCCAGACCGCCTTGGGCAGCAGCGAGATCGATAGCAAGGTTTGACTTTGTGTTTCCTTTCATCTCCTCCCATAAAGAATACCCTTTTAACATGACGCTGAGGGAATGACAGACAGAGGCGGCCCATCAATACAAAACACGCACACTCACTTACACACACACACCACAACTATCAAAAGTTTCTGAGAGCTTCGGTGACACCTAGATGAAACAAAGACATAACGCCCAGCATAGACCCCAGACAGTTTGGAAGCAGACCAGAAATATAATTTATCCACACACTTGTTAGCTTCCTGGACTGTTTATAAGTGTATAAGCAATCAGACATCCTATCCACCATAACCACCCTCATCACAACTGACTTCTCCAAGGCCTTTGACAAAATCGTACACACCATCACCATTGAATGACTAATCCAACTGGGTGTCAGACCTGCCCTCACACCATGGCTCTGCAGTTTTGTGACCCTCCACAAACAACAGGTACGCTACCAAGACAGCCTCTCAGACTGGCAGGTGTTCCTCAAGGAACTCTTCTGAGCCCTCTCATCTTCCTTCTGGTCACAGACAGTGCAGCCCGTGATTTCGACAATAGGTGGAAATATGTGGACGATCTAAATCTGGTCCACAGACTGGTCCACAGGAAACATCAGCCCCTGAACAACTTCGACACATGGGTACATGCAAGCAGAATATCACTGAACCTTGCCAAGTGCAAAATCCTATCAGTGACCTTCACAAGAAATTCACCTGTCCCATGCCCTCTCTGGAATGAGGGCCAGGATCTCAAAGTGTGTGATAGTGTGAAGACTTTAGGGTTAATGGTACAGAAGGACTTACAATGGAGCGAGCAGGTTGCTACAATGGTAACCAAGAGCAACATTATAATTATTTTTCTCTTTGCCGCCTTAAAAGGTTCCATGTGTCGTAGGAAGACCTGGTTAGCATTTACACCAGCTACATATACGTCCCACCCTGGAGTATGCCACTCCTGCTTGGCACAGCTCACTGACCCAGGACCAGTCTGATGACCTGGAGCGTATTCAGCAGAGAGCATGCCTCACCATCCTTGGAGGATACTCCAGTTATATTGAGGCACTTCAGACCCTGTCCCTACCCCGGCTTCATGAAAGACAGACAGCTCTGACTTCACTGTCAGCCTCCTAAACTCTCATTTCAGAGACAGGCTACCCCCTGACAAAATCACAGTAACACGCAGCCTAAACAAACTGACTATGCTAAAGTCTAGAACCGAATGGTACAGGAGGTCACCAATCCCATATTTCTGCTCATTGATTAATGAGTCACTTTAAGACCACAGGACATTATTGATTTAAAAAAAAAAAATGTACTCGTATTGTTGTATTTTGTTTCTCTTATCGATTAATATGTTGTATGTTAATGGGTTTCAGTTTGTATTGACTGCTATAGGAGTCAAATAAAACTAGAAAAACACGTTGTGCGCCTGGATCGGTGTGTCTTGATGGTTGCCTCCCTGACTCTCTCCACCTCCTCATCCCCTGTAAATGACCTTCTTTACCAGGATTTAGTTGCTTAACACCTCTCCTGTCCTTGCTGGTGCACAGCGTAGAGATAAGGGGAGAATCTACTGTGCAGTCTGGCTAGCAAAGATCATCACCAGCTCTGATTACACTGGTCCTTTCCCAAAAGCCAATACCAGATGTCCAATTTCCTGCGAATGAATTCCTCAGAGTCTATGGAGTTAATGATTTGAAATGTATTATTTAGGATAATACAAACAGCGCCTGTGTATATTATGTTGAGATTATATCCTTTATACGTACTAGTCAATGTTCAACTATTGGACGGATTCAATCACAGGTCAGGCATGGAGAAATTGACACACTGTCAGATTCTGTGTGGTTCAAGGTCACCTGTTTATGGCTTGTAAAATACCTTGGGAATCTGAGAAAAAAAAGGACAAGGTACTCCGTACGTACAGTACATGATAACCTCGAGCAGTGCAACGCACATACTACATTATCCCGATGTCAAGCAATAACAATGACAAACTGTTCTTCCCTAATAAAATACCTTCCCTATCTGCCCTCTCTGCTACAGAGAGATACAGTAGGTTATGGTACCGTAAAGCTCCTCTGATTGTACCACTACGTACACTCTCCCTATTTTGTTTGGATTCCGGGAGCCTTTGTTACGTCTGGACTACTTTCTGCCAACCAGTTTGAAGTAGATCTGGTCAGCCCTAATCCAAAGTCACCCCACTACATTATTTTCTGCCTCAATGATCACTACAATGGGATTAGCACTACTGTACTGCTCTGGCCTGGGTCCAGCACAGCAATCTAACCAGTACAATGAGTTAGTCATACATTAGGAACAGATGCACTTGACTTTACTATACCAATCGCATTTGCGAACTTGCAGACTGGTCAATTAATGTACCAATCGTCTTTACATACTGGTCGCCTTTAAATACTAGTTACAGAGCTATTCTTTAATTCTTGCACTGTTAATTGTATTATTGAAGGGTTGCCATCTGCTTTGTTTAGCTGTAGGCATTCTGTAAGATGTCATTAAGTAAAAGTGTCAACATACATTAAGCAATGGCGCCATGGCCTATTGCATTGCTTGTGCTGTCTATTCGAAAGCAAACAGCAACAGACAGATATTTGACTTATGCATTTGCCCCAGTTTATAGCATCCTTACAGCATCCTGTCCACTTCCATTGGAGGATATTAACAGTCTTAACTGTGTTTATCACTACATGGCCGACATGCTAATAGTAAGTAGTTGCAAAGTTAGCTAAAATGCTAAAGTTGTCCGTGATGAGATCTGAACATGCAACCTTTGCACTAAGAAAGTTGCTGGCTATGGGGAATGAATCTCACGGCATGCCTCAAATGAAAATACTGCTCTCATCTCTTGATCTCTCTCTCTCTTTCTTTCTTTCTTTCTCTCTCTCTCTCTCTCTCTGTCTCTCTCTCTCTCTCTTTTTGTCTCTCTCTCTCTCTTCCTCTCCCCCTCTCTCCTTTCCCCCCTCCCTCCCTCTATCTTTCGTCATCTCCCTCTTTTGTCCTTGCAGACCATTGAAAACTGTGTGTGCATTTTGAGGAACCTCTCGTATCGACTAGCTGCAGAGACATCTCAGGGACAGCAGATAGGCACAGACGAGCTTGACGGATTGCTTTGTGGCGATGCCAACGGCAAGGATGCCGAGAGCTCTGGTTGCTGGGGGAAGAAGAAAAAGAAAAAGAAGGCCCATGATCAGGTGGGTTCCTCTCCACTGCAGCTGTTAGCAATTAGCCAGCATGTGGTGCTGGAAGCCCGGCTAGGGAGGGGGGTCTACATCTCATGGATAATTACACATTTACTGGGTTTAGTTCTGAAAGAGGGTCTTCTGGTTTCTTCTGGTTTCTGCTGCCAAGGCTGGGAAAATAAACTGGCAAAGTCAAGGTTTGATTATTATCTAACTGAGTTGGATTGAAATGTCGGTACAAATAATCTAATCTGGCATACATTAGATGCTCATGCAGTTGGTACGGTGTGGATGATTTAGTATGTGAGATATGCCCCATGGATGTTATGTTGCTGGATGCTCATTCTTAAATCATGTTTATCTTGTAAGTAAATAATTCAGAAAGCAGTGCGTGACTCTCTTGTCACTCAAGTCTCAACCATATTAAGTGTTTTCAATATTTTCATTGTTCTTTGATAATTAAAGACAACTGCCCCTAAAAACCAACTTCTCATTTAGAAAACAGCCTATGTGGCATCGATATGAGTCAGAAACGTTTATTCTACTGTGGAAATGACTACAAAGTGTAAATAGGATAATTTTGGTCATAAAGTCAGTCTCGTCCAAAACAGAGTTTTGTTAGACTTGTGGTCGTGACTGCATCACAATGTAAATTAAGGTTTGGTTTGTTTTAATCCTGTCCACATCCTGCCCAGCCGACAGCTGGCAGCACACAAGTGATCATACATTTCGGAGTGCAGCTACACACGTAATGCCTGTGTTAAATGTGGGCTGACTTTGGTTATCCCTATGGGTCCAGTTGGGGAACATCGGTAAATTACACAAAGTACAATGACTTGAAAACCTCAAACCAAACTATAAATTGTAGAAATGAATATACAAATATTAAAAGCATTTAATGGGAACTAAAAGGTGTGCAACATGAAAATATTATCTCATTTACATTGTGTAATTTATTGACAGTCCCTAACAAACCCCGGAGAAAGGCTATCCAAAGTCAAACCAATTTTGCTGCAGTCGCACACCAGCCGGCTGAAGCTAATTGGCTAAATAATTTGGCTAACTCTTTACACCTGCGAACACACACGAGACACCCACATCAAACCACACCCCGAAACCATCTCACGTTTGAATTCAGGAATTCAGGCCAATAGCATTTCTTAATCAACCAAATCTTAAACAAGGTAAAATCAGGTGGTGCAGTCACCCTTTAAGCAATTTTTAGTGGCACTGTAACTAAGTGGCGTTGTCAAACTGTTTGATGTCTGTAGTATTGATAAGTAGTAATATTCCACCATTCTGTGTCACCCAGTGGGATGGTGTTGGGCCCTTCCCGGACTCAGCTGACCCTCCCAAAGGCATTCAGATGCTGTGGCACCCCACCATCGTCAAGCCCTACCTCACACTCTTGTCTGAGTGCTCCAACCCAGACACCCTGGAGGGGGCAGCCGGGGCTCTGCAGAACTTGGCTGCAGGCAGCTGGAAGGTACAGCACAGTACAGTAAGCTATGGTCTCCCTCCTCAGAGCTGCTCCAGTGGCAGCCATTTTCTAGTCACACTGTCATTGTCAAACTGTCAAAATGAACTTTCCTTAGACATTGGTTGCTCTTAGCTCACTGCAACATTAAGAAAGCATGAGCTACTACTGGAGAAATGCTATATTGGGCAGTGTTGGGGGAGTAGACTACTTCTGTTGTTGTCCCATATATAGAGCAGAATGATGTGTGTTTTATATGATGAAGTGTGACTGTCTTCTCTTTCTCCTCTCCTCTCCAGTGGTCTGTGTATATCCGTGCGGCGGTGAGGAAAGAGAAGGGTCTGCCCATCCTGGTGGAGCTCCTGAGGATCGACAACGACAGGGTGGTGTGTGCCGTGGCCACAGCTTTAAGAAACATGGCCTTAGACGTCAGAAACAAAGAACTCATCGGTAATTGTAGTTGTCAGTGAATCAATATTGTACATTCTACATGCATGTTTGTGTGTGTGTGCATTAGTGCGAGTATGTAAGCATGCTCATGCATATGCGTTTATATACAGTGCATTCGGGAAATATTCAGACCCTGTGACTTTTTCCACATTTTTTTACATTACAGCCTTGTTCTAAAATGTATTAAATACATGTTTTCTTTATCAAACTACACACAATACCCCATAATGACAAAGCGAAAACAGGTTTGTAGAAATGTTTGCAAGAACACAGTGGCTTCCATCAATCTTAAATGGAAGAAGTTTGGAACCACCAAGACTCTTCCTAGAGCTGGCCGCCCGGCCAAACTGAGCAATCGGGGGTGAAGGGCCTTGATCAGGGAGGTGACCAATAACCCGATGGTCACTCTGACAGAGCTCCAGTGTTCCTCTGTGGAGATGGTTGTCCTTCTGAAAAATTCTCACATCTCTGCAACACTCCACCAATCAGGCCTTTATGGTAGAGTGGCCTGGCAGAGGTCAATCCTCTGTAAAAAAAAAAAAAAAAAAGCACATGACAGCCCGCTTGAAGTTTTCCAAAAGGCACCTAAAGGACTCTCAGGTCATGAGAAACAAGATTCTCTGGTCTGATGAAACCAAGAACTCTAGCCTAAATGCCAAGCGTCACTTTTGGAGGAAACTTGGCCCATCCCTACATTGAAGCATGGTGGTGACAGGGACAGGGATACTAGTCAGGATTGCCGAAATGATGAACAGAGCAAAGTACAGAGAGATCATTGATGAAAACCTGCTCCAGAGTGCACAGGAACTCAAACTGGGGCGAAGGTTCACCTTCCAGCAGGACAACGACCCTAAGCACACAGCCAAGACAACGCAGGAGTGGCTTCGGGACAATTCTCTGAATGTCCTTGAGTGGCACAGCCAGAGCCCGGACTTGAAACCGATCGAACACCTCTGGAGAGACCTGTAAATAGCTGTGCAGCGACGCTCCCCACCCAACCTGACAGAGCTTGATAGGATCTGCAGAGAAGAATGGGATAAACTCCCCAAATACAGGTCTGCCAAGCTTGTAGCGTCAAACCCAAGAAGACTCGATGCTGTAATCGCTGCCAAAGGTGCTTCAACAAAGCACTGAGTAAAGGGTCTGAATACTTATGTAAATGTGATATTTTAATGTTTTTATTTATTATAAATTTGCAAACATTTCTAAAAACCTGTTTTGCTTTGTCATTATGGGGTATTGTGTTTAGATTGATGAGGAAAAAAAGATTTACTCCATTTCAGAAGAGAGCCGTAACTTAAAAAATGTGGAAAAAGTCAAGGGGTCTGAATACTTTCCAAATGCACTGTATGTGTGCCCCCATAGACAATGTGTGCACTTCTCTGCAGCAAACTATACCAGCCTATTTATCTACTAAGATGGGTGTGCACTGCAGAGCTCTCTTTGTGGACTGTGTTCACATGGTTGAAATTCTCCTCATGACAGCACTAAAAGACTATTGATCTCTCTAATAAACGAGATGTTCTGTTGGACGTCGGCATCTCCATAGCAACTGCTCTTGCCGTTTCAGGCTGGTGCTCTGTGCTAAGTAGATGTGTGTATCATGTCATAGAGCCCGCAGGCCTTCGGACTCCCAACTCTTTGTTGGTAGAATAAAGGGTAGTAACCCACAATTATCTGTTTACATGCTTAAGTCATGTTAAGACAATGTTATGTCTTGCTAAATCTGACGCTACTGATAGCCATGCAAAGGGGGATTTCGTTATTGGCATTTCATTGACATTTTAGCCACTATTACACACAGCATATATAAAGTGTGTATTACGTGTAACTTGGAAAATGACCTTTGTGATAATCATCAGCTCAAATTATCTTCACCCTCTTTGTTTATCTACATTACAAACAGTGATGTAGTTGTTAAAAAATAGGTAGTTTGCAGTGAATAAAGTAACACACTATATACTTTCAACCGTCACGCAAAATCCAGAAGGGCTCCCGAGTGGCGCAGTGGTCTAAGGCACTCCATCTCAGTGCAAGAGGCACTACAGTCCCTGGTTTGAATCCAGGCTGTATCACATCCGGCCATGATTGGGAGTCCCATAAGGCGGCGCACAATCGTCCCAGCGTCGTCTGGGTTTGGC
This sequence comes from Oncorhynchus clarkii lewisi, assembly GCF_045791955.1. Taxonomy (NCBI): domain Eukaryota; kingdom Metazoa; phylum Chordata; class Actinopteri; order Salmoniformes; family Salmonidae; genus Oncorhynchus; species Oncorhynchus clarkii. Next base: position 23,736,502 of record NC_092166.1, on the reverse strand, counting down.
CGGGGTAGGCTGTCATTGTAAATAAGAGTTTGTTCTTAACTGACTTGCCTAGTTAAATAAAGGTTCAATATAAAAAAGGAGCATCCTCCACTACACCACTGATTACAAACACATGTTGTGTTGTTTCTAATGCTTTGAAGACTATACTATGAATCACACAAAGCGATTGTGCATTGGCAAGACATTCTCAGTCGTTCTCATTCCCAGGCCTCCCTTTAAAATGTAAGTGTTTTCTATGAAAATGCCATTACCTGGGAGGTGTCAAGGGGTTTGGTATTTCCATCCCTGCTACGAATGTTGTGTCCTCAGGCCTACAGTAGAGTATGAGTGTTTAGCGGGGTATTAAAAAGCCCCATTGAGCAGAAGATGGATGTATTAAGCCCTCGTCACATAGCTGTAAATGTCAGGCTGGGAGTTTGAGGCTGTATTGTGAATTATTAAAAGCACTGCTCCATGAATTTCTCTCTCTATTTATCTCTCAATTTCTCTCTCTCTCTCTCTCTCTCTCTCTCTCTCTCTCTCTCTCTCTCTCTCTCTCTCTCTCTCTCTCCCTCTATTATTCTCTCTATCCTTTTCTTATGCCCTAGTTTTTTTGTTTTTGACTAAAATCCATAAGGATTGTATTATATACCCTTATTAAGCATCATTCCCATATGTATATCCTTTGTCTTCTTTATTCTTCTTCAAGTGGGTGCCTCAGTGTGAAGTGCTGTATTTATTGTTCTCCTGTCAAGTCAAGAAATCCTCTTTAGCTCAACCGCTCACTGCTCATGGGGGACATAGCCTTTATAGGACAAGGGGCTTGTACACGTCTCTGACCTTGTGAAGGCTCTCCTGCTGTCCACTGAGTAGTGACCAGGTTAGATAATGTGAAGTATAGTAAATACTGCTTGTCTTTATCAGTTTCTGTTATATTGGCCATTTGCTACCATTTCCCCTCTCTTGCTGTTGTGAATATGAAGGTCTACAAACGGAACACTGCGTCGTGGAGAACATGCGTATGTATTTATAGAAGAATGTTGTTCTTCTGCATCCATGGCTTTCTAATCTGTTAGCACCTAATAGCACATACAGTACCAGTCAAACGTTTGGACGCACCTACTTATTCAAGGGTTTTTCTTTATTTGTACTGTTTTCTACGTTGTAGAATAATAGTGAAGATATCAAAACTCCGAAATAACACAAATGGAATCATGTAGTAACCAAAAAAGTGTTAAACAAATCAAAATAGATTTTAGATTCTTCAAAATTCAAAAGGCACTCGCACATCTGAGCAATCTTTTTTGCAGGTACATGGTAACAGTTGAACAAGATGAAGGAAAAAGGAAACCGTACACTCCTCTTGATAGTATTACTGATCTTTAATAAGCTTACGTATCGGCCTCACGGCCTTCGTCAGAGCTTTTGTGAGTTAAAAAAAAAATAGATTCTTCAAAATAGCCACCTTGATGACAGCTTTGCGCACTCTTGGCATTCTCTTGGCATTCTCTCAACCAGCTTCACCTGGAATGCTTTTCAAACAGTCTTGAAGGAGTTCCCACTTAATGCTGAGCACTAGTTGGCTGCTTTTCCTTCGCTCTGAGGTCCAACTCATCCCAAACCATCTCAATTGGGTTGAGGTCGGGTGATTATGGTGGCCAGGTCATCTGATGCAGCACTCTATCACTCTCCTTCTTGGTAAAATAGCTCTTACACAGCCTAGACGTGTGTTTTGGGTCATTGTCCTGTTGAAAAACAAATGACGGTCCCACTAAGAGCAAACCAGATGGGATGTCGTATCGCTGCAGAATGCTGTGGTAGCCATGCTGGTTAACTGTGCCTTGAATTCTAAATAAATCACTGACAGTGTCACCAGCAAAGCACCCACACACCATCACACCTCCTCCTCCATGCTTCACGGTGGGTACCACACATGCAAATATCATCCGTTCACCTACTCTGCGTCTCACAAAGACACAGTGGTTGGAATCAAAAATATAACATTTGGACTCATTAGGCCAAAGAACAAATTTCCACCGGTCTAATGTCCATTTCTTGGCCCAAGCAAGTCTCTTCTTCTTATTGGTGTCCTTTAGTAGTGGTTTCTTTGCAGCAATTTGATGAAGGCCTGATTCACACAGTCTCCTCTGAACAGTTGATGTTGAGATGTATCTGTTACTTGAACTCTGTGAGGTGCAATTTGAGGTGCAGTTAAATGCTGATTTAAAAAAAAACTGGCTAGTAACTCTAATGAACTTATCCTCTGCAGCAAGAGGTAACTTTGGGTCTTCCTTTCCTGTGGTGGTCCTCATGAGAGCCAGTTTCATCATAGCGCTTGATGTTTCTTTGCGACTGCACTTGAAGAAACTTTCAAAGTTCTTGACATTTTCCAGATTGACTGACCTTCATGTCTTAAAGTAATGATGGACTGTCGTTTCTCTTTGCTTATTTGAGCTTTACTTAATACAATATGGACTTGGTCTTTTACCAAATAGGGCTATCTTCTGTATACCACCACTACCTTGTCACAACGCAACTGATTGGCTCAAATGCATTAAGAAGGAAAGAAATTCTACAAATGAACTTTTAACAAGGCACACCTGTTAATTGAAATGCATTCCAGGTGACTTCCTCATGAAGGTGGTTAAGAGAATGCCAAGAGTGTGCAACGCGATCATCAAGGCAAAAATCTCAAATATAAAATGTATTTTGATTTGTTTAACACTTTTTTGCTTACCACATGATTCCATATGTGTTATTTCATAGTTTTGATGTCTTCACTATTATTCTGCAATGTAAGAAAATAGTCAATATATAGAAAATTAGGTGTGTCCAAACTTTTTTAAAGGGTTATTAAAAGGTTCATATACAGTATAACTAACCATAATGTTTTTTTCTTTCCACAACAGGCAAGTACGCAATGAGAGACTTGGTCCACCGATTGCCCGGGGGGAACAACAACAACAGCAGTGGTGGGACTGCTGCCAGTGCTATTGGGAAGACCATGTCGGACGACACGATCACAGCTATCTGCTGTGCCCTGCACGAGGTCATCACTAAGAACATGGAGAACACCAAGGCTCTGCGTGACGCTGGAGGCATCGAGAAACTCATCGGCATCGCCAGGAGCAAAGGAGACAAGTAGGTGTCCAGAAGTCATGCTGTGCTCACCCTAATTTGGGAATCCAGAGGAAAAGATTGCTTGCATGCCTGCTGTCCAGCTATTCTACTGTATATAACATTTTAACACACTGTCACAAAAGACTATGTTCACTGACTCTAACCTTCAACCCTAACGCCAACACACAGCCCTCCTGTTCAGCTAGTAGTTGTATATGGATTGTAGCATTAATGTAACTGCTGATCGGGACATGGGAGCTGTAAGTACGTATTAAGGTTCTGATCATTTCCCTCTTAATTCCCTTAAGTAGATTTTTGAAATTATGTTTTCTCTACAACTCACCACTGTAGAGAAATGCCTTTTAAAGGTAGCGAATTGTGGTTTTTATGTTTTCTCGTTTGTGATTTTATGAGCCCAAATATCCCTTATAAGCTTTTAGTTTGCAATTAGCAAGGTAACTTAATTGAGTGGTGTGCCTTGGCTTCCTCTCCAGTTAGTCCGGTGATGCACTTGCCTAATGTTGCCAAGGACAACAGACTCTGTACAACTGTAAGAATATGTTGCCTCATAGAGTAGAAATGTGTTATCTGGGATAAAGAGAAGAATAATCTTTAAGAGTCTTGACAGAGAGAGAAGTGTTTCTATATCTGCAGTGCTATGATGTAATAACTTTTGATTATTCCATATCTCTGGTGTGAATCAGAATGAAGAATGCGTGGTTAATTGAATCACCTCTGGCGCTGACAGTTGTGGCTCGTGGAGTTTCTGTGCAGAGATAGAGGATAGGTGCTGTGTGAGAGAGAGGGCCTCTGATGCTAAACTGATTGGATTTATCTCTGCTAATTGCATTTTCCATTTGAGATTTGTCTTGTTTTTGTGCAAAAATGACAATGGTGCTAAAGCACAGAGTTAGCTTGTTTCCATTTTATGTTCGCTTTGAATGTTTACGTCTGAAAAATGATCGATTGAATTTGTTTCTAAATGTTTTTGAAACTGGTGATCTTTCATCTAGCAGCGGGCATACCAAACCTTTTGTTTAGAACATTTGGTTCTAGTCATCTGAGTAAAATGAAGTCTTGTGTTTCTCTTCCCCAGACACACACCCAAAGTGGTAAAAGCAGCCTCTCAAGTCCTCAACAGTATGTGGCAGTACAGAGACCTTCGCAGCCTCTACAAAAAGGTGTGTAATACAAAGAACTTGCTGCCAACACAAGACATCTGCTGAAGGAGCTCTTGAAAGTTTAACACCTTAGTCTCTTGAGTTGGTTTTTATGCTCTTATTAAAATGAGAGAGAGAGAGAGAGTAAATGGCAAAAACTATGCAGCAGTGCATGCGTGACAGTTCAGTAAAGCTCACGAAGCAACACAAGTGCAAGAATGTATAGTGAGAGTAAAGCTGGAATCCCTCTGGGCTGCAGTTTAATGAACTAAAGAATCTGTCAATGTTGACCTGAGGAGAGGAGACAAACATGCTTTAATGAAACAAGACGGATTAAGAATTAGAGGGTTTAAAGGCTTTGAGAGGGGGAGAAAAACCAAGCACTGCAAGACTGGTGTTGCATGCTTTACTAAAATGGATAGAGAGTCATTCTCATAACATCCCCCTGTTCTATTTTGCCTCATTTTAATGTGAGGATAGTTTCTAACCCATTTGCTATTTGACCAGATTATCTTAGATCATTGAGTATGATCATTCAGTACAATAATACAGAATGTTGCAGTTCATTATAGCTAAGTTCCCTAATTCATCTCTTTTTCCCCCAGGATGGATATTCTCAGTATCATTTTGTTGGCTCATCCTCTACAATAGAAAGAGATAGACAAAGACCATATTCTTCCTCCCGCACCCCATCCATCTCGCCCGTACGGACATCTCCAAATAATCGATCAGGTGAGTCCACTGTTGTCTCTCCTTCTGCCCTCCCACTCCATCAAGCCACTACTGACAGACAAACAGGATCAGGACCAGTTGGTGGACAAGTGGTATGCATGTCAGTGTGTAGGTGTATTCTCTCTTTACCCCATTAAAATACTGGACATCTTTTGCAAACTCACGAGGCTGATCATCCTTTAGAGCATGTGTCAAATGGTGGGCCCAAGTGTCTGCGGGTTTCTGCTCCACCCTTGGACTTGATTGATGAATTAAGGTCACTAATTAGTAAGGGGCTCCCCTCACCTGGTTGTCTAGGGCTTAATTGAAAGGAAAAAACAAAAACCTGCAGACACTCGGCCCTCCGTGGAATGAGTTTGACACCCCTTCTTTAGAGCTTTAATTGCCAGACTTTGCAGAACAATTTGACCATGCATTTCAGACATAGATTCTGAAAACGTAGTAATGTTTTGGATTAAAGATAGGATGAACGAAGGATAAGGTGGTGTCTGCCCAGACACAGCGGTGCACAGACACTAATAAGCAACTGGCAGTTACTCACTTACCCTTTGAGATGAAAAGAGAGAAGAGAGGAAAGCAGGAGGAGGATGGAGGGATGACTCAGGTGACACAGCTGATTTTTTGGGGGGGGGGGGGGTTGAATACCACAGCTCAGGCTCTGTTCACCTCAACAGCAGCCTCATAGGATAACCCTTGGGAGTTAGGGCCCGAAGCAGAATAAATAGTTGTCAAAATACACTGACTAGAAGTCGCTCTGGGGAAGAGCATCTGCTAAGTTACTAAAAATGTAAATGTACCAGGTATTGGTACTACTGTTGTTGAAACCTATAACTTGGTACTGTAGACGTTGGCTGTGTTTAATGGTGATTATAAGAGGATGTTCTTGTTACAGGGTGTTCTAATTGGAGTTGAATGAAATTCAACGTGGAAACACTGACCTTAATGGATCCTATTAGAAAGCAATAAACTCTCTGAGTAAAGATTTCATAGAAGAGCCATTTGTGGATGTTAGATCTGTTTAGCCTACAGTATATAGTTAGGCCTATGTGTTTGTTTTCATTACATGCTTGTTTTCTCAGCCGCTTCACTGTCAGCTCTCCTTGACCTGTTTCAACAGAATATGTTACTGTACAAGAGCGGGAGGATTATATGCTGAACAAAAATATAAACGCAACATGTAAAGTGTTGGTCCCATGTTTCATGAGCTGAAATAAAAGATCCCAGAAATGTTCCATACGCAAAAAGCTTATTTCTCTCAAGTGTTTACATTCTTTGCCAAGAAGCTGATTAAACAGCATGATTATTACACATGTGCACCTTGTGCTAGGGACAATAAAGGGCCACTCTACAATGTGCAGTTTTGTCACACAACACAATACCACAGAGCGTGCAATTGGCATGCTGATTGCAGAAATTTCCACCAGAGAAGTTTATGTTCATTTCTCTACCATAAGCCTCATCCAACGTCGTTTTGAGAATTTGGCAGTATGTCCAACCAGCCGCACAACTGCAGACCATGTGTAACCAAGCCATTCCTGGACCTCCACTTCTGACTTCACCTGCGGGATCATCTGAGACCAGCCACACGGACAGCTGATGAAACTGTGGGTTTGCACAACTGAAGAATTTCTGCACAAACTGTCAGAAACCGCCTCAGGGAAGCCCATCTGCGTGCTCATCGTCCTCACCAGGGTCTTGACTTGACTGCAGTTTGGCGTCATAACCAACTTCAGTGGGCAAAGGCAACCTTCGATGGCCACTGGTACGCTGGAGAAGTGTGCTCTTCACAGATGAATCCGGGTTTCAATTGTACCTGGCAGATGGCAGACAGTGTGTATGGCGTCATGTGGGTGTGCGGTTTGGTGATGTCAACGTTGTTAACAGAATGCCACATGGTGGCGGTGGGGTTAGGGCATAAGTAGGCATAAGCTACGGACAACGAACACAGTTGCATTTTAACGATGGCAATTTGAATGTACAGAGATAGCGTGACGAGATCCTGAGGCCCATTGTTGTGCCATTCATCCGTCGCCATCACCTCATGTTTCAGCACGATAATACAGAGCCCCATGTCACAAGGATCTGGACACAATTCCTGGACGCTGAAAATGTTCCAGTTCTTCCATGGCCTGCATACTCACCAGACATGTCACCCATTTAGAATGTTTGGGATGATTTGGATCGACGTGTACTACAGTGTGTTCCAGTTCCCGGCCAAGTGGTGTGGGACAACATTCCACAGGCCACAATCAACAGCCTGATATGCGAAGGAGATGTGTCGTGCTGCATGAGGCAAATGGTGGTCACACCAGATACTGACTGGTTTTATGATCCACCCCCCTGCCTTTTTTTAAGGCATCTGTGACCAACAGATGCATATCTGTTGTCCCAGTCATGTGAAATCCATAGATTGGGGCCTAATGAATCTATTTCAATTGACTTATTTCCGTTAATGAACTGTAACTCAGTAAAATGTTGCGTTTATATTTTTGTTTAGTGTACATGACAAAGGGGCTCATTTAATGCCAAACGTGTTTTACAGCTAATCATATACTTGATGTGTAATCTGTGTGTTTGCAGCAAGTGCCCCTGCCTCTCCCCGAGAGATGATCAGCATTAAGGAGAGGAAGACAGACTACGAATCAACGGGCACCAATGCCAGTTACCATGGCAACAAGGGTGAGCACACTTCGAGGAAAGATGCCATGGCAGGTAGGAAGGAATTTCAGGGCCTCCGTCAGCTTCCTCCTCGTTTCTGGAGTCAGTGTGTTTTCATCAGATGATGTGTACTCTAAAACCAGTATGAAGGCTTTTTGTCATTTCATAATAATCAACTTTGCAACAATAACCACATACCTCTCTGTTTCTCTCCCACCGGTAGTTCAAATTTCAAGTGGAACCTCAACATTGTTCCGAGGTGCCTATGTCTCTCCAAGTGATGACATCAAACACAACCAGGTAAGGTTTGAAGAAATTACTTGATATCATTGCAAGAGCAACGTTCACTGCTAGGTAAACTCTTATAAAAAAGGGTAGCAAAAGGGTTCTTCGGCTGTTCCCATAGGAGAACCCTTTTTGGTTCCAGGTATCTCTTTTGGGTTCCATGTAGAACCCTCTGTGTAAAGGATTCTACCTGGAACTCAAAAGGGTTCTACCTGGAACCAAAAAGGGTTCTTCAAATGGTTCTCCAATGTGGACAGCCGAAGAACCCATTTAGGTTCTACGTAGCACCTTTTTTTCGAAGAGTCTACTGTCTTACCAGTAGCAGAGTAGTGCTCTAACCTCTGTGTGTGTTCTCTAGGTCCCTTCCCAGGGCCCCAACCCAGGCCAGGAGCCCTACCCTCCGTTCCAGAACCCTCCTGGAGTACAGTTTGAGGAGGCATTCTACGAGGACCAAGTGCACCAACGCCCTCCTCAGGCCACAGACTTGAACATGCACCTGGGCCTCAAGTCCACCGGCAACTACGTGGACTTCTACTCAGCATCCCGCCCATATAGTGAACTCAACTATGAGACCAGTCACTACCCGGCCTCCCCAGACTCCTGGGTCTAGTGGACTATAGAGGAAGGACTCGTCGTCAGCAGTGTGCTGGGATAGGGGGAGAGGAGCCGAAAGAGAGAGTAAGACAAAAAGGCCACGCATGCTTGCATGCACAACACAAGACATTTCTTCAGTGAGTTTAGTTTGTCCTAGAGAGCGATGTCCCACGCCCATGTGTCTTTGAAGAAAGAAGGAGAGAGAGAGAGAGAGAGAGAGAGACCGTCACAGAGCAGAAGGGATAGAAAGAGAGAGTCAGAAAGATAGGAGGAGGGAGGGAAAGAGAGAGAGAGAGACCGTCACAGAGCAGAAGGGATAGAAAGAGAGAGTCAGAAAGATAGGAGGAGGGAGGGAAAGAGAGAGAGAGAGACCGTCACAGAGCAGAAGGGATAGAAAGAGAGAGTCAGAAAGATAGGAGGAGGGAGGGAAAGAGAGAGAGGAAGAAATAAAGAGTATGATATTGTAAGGAAACAACTCACAAAAGGCAAAAGGAAGGTGTTAAATGATGGGGTCACCACCAGAAGCTTGGCGCGTTGAAGTGTGAGGAGCGGAATATTTTGGAGATAAGCAGGAGTATTCTAGACAGAAGACAACTGTAAATATGTGGTATAGTAAAGAGATTAGTGTGTGAAGCACAATAAAATGAAGAGTCATACACAAGCTAGAGAATAGTTGTCAGTCACAAACTCTTATTAGGATTCATTTACGGCTTCAACCTGTGTTGTGTGTAAGGAGTGTCCTCTCACGGGCAAAGGAATTGCTTCTAGACTTTGTATCTTTTGATTTGTTACGATTCTTTTTTTTATTTGTACTTTTTTAATTCCGAATTCTGGTGTTAAGTATTTGATGTACATTACAGAGATACAAGTGCATTGTGTATATTACACAAAGACCTGTGTCCCTTCCCTCAGTGTCTCAACAGAACGTCAACCTGTCTGTTACATTCTGGGGGGAGAATGGAGTGGTACAATGTCTGCGCACAAACAAACAAATACGAGCAAATGTGTTTTAGCAGCAAAATTAAGAAATATTGTTATGTTATGTTAAGTTATGGCTAATCTGATGTGAATTGGTGGAACTAAGCATCTCAACAGCATCATTCTACTCCTTTGGTGCTCTTCCACTGCCTAAAACAGTTTACTGTAGATATACTCAAAATACTTTTTATTTCCTACACGCCATGTCATTTTGTTTGTCCAACCATATCTACATGAAAACAAGTTTGTTCCTCCACACGCCTCCACGTGAACTGTGCTCATGGTCCGTTTTTAAATGTGCCAAACAGGTTTTATCTCCAAGTCGAGGGGTAACGTTGAACTTCTGTTGAAGTTTACATTCAACAGCAAGTCGTTGGTTCTAACAATCCCAGTTTGTAAATGCTTTTTTTAAACGTGTTTTAATGGAATAAAGCTATATATACACTGTAACAAGACTGGAACATTACCAGGAGACGAAAATTAGATCTTTGAGAGCTTAATTCCCTCCAAAGATGTACAAATTAGTTGGGTCTGTGTTGTAAAATAATCAATGTTTGAGAACAATGTGTTTTCTTTTCCAGAGAGGGTTGGCAATCATGTTCATGGTAGACTGTTAATAGAGTATGAATATATATTATATAAATATAAATATATACTTTTTATGTGCAGATGTGGATGTCACTTAAAGCAGCAACATTATGGAAGAGACTTGTAAAAAAATATATATTTGTTCACCTTCATTTTCTGGTCTACACACTAAAATGTTGACTTTGTGTAGTCATGTTGTTGCTATGTGAAATAGGGGAGACCAGGAGCGGAATATCCACAGAGATACAGGAAGTTGTCACAGACCTCGTTTCGACAAGAAAAGGTACTAAAAGTTACAGCGACAGATTTTTTGTATTTTGGTGTTTACAGAAGGTATTCAGCTACTTCATATCCCTAGCTTTGAATATTGAAATTGTCACAGGTGAATGTCTTTCACCACCTTCTAAGAAAATGATCCGCTTGATCCTTGTTGGATTCCCTCAAACTTCTCAATATCAGTGGGGTGCACAGTTATCAACAATAGAGCTTGATGATCCAGTGTGTGTTTCTGTCAAAGAGATGGATACGGAATGAACGTGGCTTCCCCCAGATGGACACACGGTTCCATAGCGAGCCCTCCTTTGAGGAAATGTTTCAATAACATTATGTGGCAACCTAGATAAACAAATATTTAATTGCCCAGTAATGCATGAATAGCTCTTCTTTCAGTCAATGTTAAACAAAATGGTGGTATGCTACACACTAAAGCTGAATTGAGGAGAAAACGGTCACACTTTATTTAGATAGCAAGCAGTTGTTTATCAACATATAGACTTAAGGTTAGGGTAAGGGTTAAGTTTAGGGTTAGGATAAGGGTTGAGATTAAAGCTAGGGTTAGTAGATAGTCTGTAGAGCATCTACAGATGGACTATCCAAATAAAGTGTTACCAAAAAAAAAAAAATCTTAAAAGTTGTGACAACGAGCCCTGGTCTCCCCTACATATCATTTATAAATCTCTCGGTCATCTTCAGATGCTTGAACAATGAATAAATGATGCAAAACCCAAATTGTTCAACATATCCTACAATGATCCCCTTCTCATTAGTTAGCATCTGAAAACAGACACAGTCCTTGTGAAAAGTAGGCATACCTGACAAACTGTATTGAACTATGTCAGTAACCTTTTTGTTGCTAGACAACGTGTTTTAAAGACTTGTGAAACTTTTTATTGTCTCAACAGATTGCAACTGCTACAAAAATATAAACTGACCATCTAAGATTGACTGTTTTGAGGGTTGTTTGTTCGTTACCAATATCTATTTGTCTGCCTGTGCTCTCTGTGTTCTAAAACCTTTGGTTCAGCCAGAAGAATGATGTTTACTCCTCTACATGAATATGCTCATTCAGTTTAGTAAAAACATTTCTTAAATGTTTCTTTTGAAGTAATTGATTTCAGCTCAAATACAAAGAAGTTTGATCTGCAATGAGAGCCCATTTTCATCTCGTTGTGGATGAGACAATGCCCTTTGTGTCTTCAGTGTTGATTTGACAAATTGATATTCCAGATTCAGAACATAGTGTTTTCTTAACTTTCCCTGTAACCAAGGGAAACAGCCCACTGGGCAAAAACTGGTTGAATCAACGTGGTTTCCATGTCATTGCAATAAAACATTTTTAATGTGATGACATTGAATCAATGTGGAAAACTGACTGGATTTGCAAAAAGTAATCAACGTTTGGGAATTAGTTTTTTTTCCCACCCAACTTTTATTCTAAATCCAATTACATGGTGACATGTTTTGTTGATTTCACATTGAATTCACGTTAGTTGACAAATCAACCAAAATTATATCAAAACTAGATGTTGAAATGACATTTGTACCAGGTATGAAACGGGTGTAAATGTCTGGAATAAAAATTTGTGAGATTTTCATTAACATTCCAATCAGACACCGTATTCGTTCAGTGCAGTGAACTCTTTCCTTTGTAGCTTGGAATCTGTTAATTCAAAATGAATTAATTTTTATTAGACGTGCTGAAGGTTACAACAGCATGGTGCAGTTACTTTGAGGGGGGGGGGGGGGGGGGGGGGGGTTGTATAAAGAATTAGTTTTCCGTATTCCAATCTACAATGCTTATTTATTTCCTATTCCAAAGGCCTGAGGGGTGCCCTTACAGTTTCTCTCTAATTGTTTTCTCTGTGACATTGAGTTGAGGTAATGCTGACAGGTCTGTGTGAGTTTACCACTGTGATAGGTGTTAATTACCGGGCTGCAGGCCTAGTTGGGTAATGTTAAGCCTGAGGTTACCGTCCATGCCCATCGTCATGCCACCGGGGTGCCCATCAGAAATATGCTGTATACACTGCCTGTATACACTGCCTGGCCTATATCTATACTCCATGAGAAATGCTCCCAAAACTTCTCTCTAAAAACTAAGAATATAGATTATGAATGGATGAAGGGAAGCACAAGTAGGCCTAGTGCTGCTTCTGTGAAAATGCTCAAATTTCTCACCAGTGTGCCAGATACAGCATTTTGTATAGCTGAAAAGAAGCGATCTAAGCTTCTAAAAAGTAAGAGATGGAATATTTCATCGTCGCATTACATTTTAATTGCTTCGCTAATCCTGGGAGAATCCATCACCATGAGGACAGTCTACTGGGAAGGAGCATGCAGTGTGTAGCCTATGTCAACCTCAAAAGCTTGGAAGAGTCTGCAGTGCCCTCTACTGGGCATTAGTGACTCATGCAGCTCAGGTCTGCCATTTCACTCTGCAAGGCCCAGTACTACTCCTGTGATGCACGCTGTAGGTACAGATACCGATGCAAACCGAAATGTACTGACTGCATGGCCCATGAATTTGATATTAGTTTGGAACAGTAAACAACATTTTCTCTCTTCGTAAATGTGAAACATGCTAATATGATGTAACATTGTGATTATGCAAGTACTGTATGTGGGGCTGCAGAGAATATAGCGCAGTTATATAATCACCTGGACCATTTTGAATATTCTATTATATTCATGTGGAGGGGCACCTATTTGTGTGGATTGTCTTCTTAACATAGACAAGTATCATAAAAAAAAAAAACGTAAAATAGCCTTCTGATTTAGTAAGCCAAATAGTTTTCTACTTTTAATCTCCAGCACCACTCCAACATCAATGTGAAAATGGCGTGTTTCTATATTTTTTGTTAATAAAAAAGAAGACAAGCGTTTCCAATGACATCATCAACCAATTAGTAGGCAATTCCTACTCATAATGAGTTAAAATCACGATGCACACCGATGATGTCATTGGAAACACGTATTTACCTCTATCTTTTTACTACAATACATAGAAATGCACCATTTTCACATATGTTGATGTTGGCGTGGTGCTGGAGATGATGAATTTTTTATTATTTTTTCCGTTTAAGCCTTGTTCACATTGGCAGTTTGAAGTGACTATTTGTTTGAAGTGACTATTTGTTTGCATATCCGATAAAAATCTGTTATTTTCCCTTCGCTCTGGACAGCCAAAAAGCACATGGAAAAGGATTTCTCAAGCCACATTTCAAACCGTCTTCGTGGGTGGTTCGAAATTCGATTCAAATCTGATTCCTGGCAGTGCGACTTGTATGATTTATTTGCCCTAAAAGTCGTTTTTAGACTGTTATTTGGCATATCTTGTTACTTGCTAGCTACTCTACTGACGGTCTGACAAGAACATGTGCTAGCTAACTAGCTTTTTAATTGTTTACAAAGAAAATGTGTGAATATGCTAGAAAGATAAACAACTACTTAGCTAGCTAGTTGACTGCTGTGGCTAGCCAAAAAGTACATGTTTTTAAAAGTTGGATCATCTTATCCTTTGAGGCTTTAAAAGGGTTCTTACATTATGATTTTGAACATTCAAAGCAACTTGGAAAATCCATGGCAACATTGTTGTCACCTTGGCTTGCTACATAACTTCTGAGTGATAGGAAGCACAAGCACCACCACCAGTCAGCCCATACCACTGCACACACACACCCGTCGTTACTTTGACAACTACCATCGCCATGTCAGCAAATCACTGCTGTCTGAACACACACACATCTGATTTGGACACTCGATGTTTGGACAGTCAGTATTCCAAAATGGATTTGAAAACTGATTTCGCATTAAGGCCTGCAGTGTGAACAAGGCTTTAGAGACCTACAGGTAACTGCCAAAATAAAGGAAACACTTGAGTAAATGAGGGATACAAAGTATATTGAAAGCTGGTGCTTCCCCACAGGTGTGGTTCCTGAGTTAATGCTTAGGGTCATGTATAAAAATAACCAGTTGACCATTATTTTGGCTACCATGGTTAGAAGAAGAGATCTCAGTGACTTTGAAAGAGGGGTCTCAAAGGAGCATAGGGGGTTTAATATATATATATATATATATATGTGTGTGTGTGTGTCAGTTACCTGATCGGAACCCAATTGAACACATGGGAGAATCTGGAGCAACACCTGAGAGAGCATTTCACATCACCATCAAGAAAACACAAAATTGTGGAATTTCTCGTGATAGAATGGTGTCGCATCCCTCCAATAGAGTTCCAGACACTTGTAGAATCTATGCTAAGACGCATCGGAGCTGTTCTGGCAGCTTGTGGTGGCCCAACGCCCTATTAAGATGCTTTATGTTGGTGTTTCCTTTATTTTGTCAGTTACCTATACATCACCTATTCATTGCATTGAGTTCATCTTGAGGAACATTTTGAATTGCCCGGTCAAACAGTTCATTTACATTCTTCCAGCCAAATCTACCTGAATGAGTACCCACTGGGCATACAGACAGATGCTCATTTGGCACCGGAATGTTCCACTCTGCATCGCTCAGTGTTCTTTTTGGCATAGCTTTAGCAGCCCCTGCTCTGCTTGCTTAATGTGAAGAATGCCCCACCTGTGGGCTAGCCCATGTTGGGTTTGGAGTGGGCTAGCCCGTGTTGGGTTGGTGTGGGCCAGCATGGGTTTGGCTGATGTAGGCTAGACCATGTTGGGCTGATGTGAGATTGGTGTGGGCAAGGGCTTTCCCCTTGACAATAAATTTCACATGCTATTGCGCAAATGGAATAGACAACAGGTGGAAATTATAGGCAATTAGCAAGACACCCCCAATAAAGGAGTGGTTCTGCAGGTGGTGACCACAGACCACTTCTCAGTTCCTATGCTTCCTGGCTGATGTTTTGGTCACTTTTGAATGCTGGCGGTGCTTTCACTCTAGTGGTAGCATGAGACGGAGTCTACAACCCACACAAGTGGCTCAGGTAGTGCAGCTCATCCAGGATGGCACATCAATGCGAGCTGTGGCAAGAAGGTTTGCTGTGTCTGTCAGCGTAGTGTCCAGAGCATGGAGGCGCTACCAGGAGACAGGCCAGTACATCAGGAGACGTGGAGGAGGCCGTAGGATGGCAACAACCCAGCAGCAGGACCGCTATCTCCGCATTTGTGTAAGGAGGATCAGGAGGAGCACTGCCAGAGCCCTGCAAAATGACCTCCAGCAGGCCACAAATGTGCATGTGTCTGCTAAAACGGTCAGAAACAGACTCCATGAGGGTGATATGAGGGCCCGACGTCCACAGGTGGGTGTTGTGCTTACAGCCCAACACCGTGCAGGACGTTTGGCATTTGCCAGAGAACACCAAGATTGGCAAATTCACCACTGGCGCCCTGTGCTCTTCACAGATGAAAGCAGGTTCACACTGAGCACATGTGACAGACGTGACAGAGTCTGGAGACGCCGTGGAGAACGTTCTGCTGCCTGCAACATCCTCCAGCATGACCGGTTTGGCGGTGGGTCAGTCATGGTGTGGGGTGGCATTTCTTTGGGGGGGCCGCACAGCCCTCCATGTGCTCGCCAGAGGTAGCCTGACTGCCATTAGGTACCGAGATGAGATCCTCAGACCCCTTGTGAGACCATATGCTGGTGCGGTTGGCCCTGGGTTCCTCCTAATGCAAGACAATGCTAGACCTCATGTGGCTGGAGTGTGTCAGCAGTTCCTGCAAGAGGAAGGCATTGATGCTATGGACTGGCCCGCCCGTTCCCCAGACCTGAATCCAATTGAGCACATCTGGGACATCATGTCTCGCTCCATCCACCAACGCCACGTTGCACCACAGACTGTCCAGGAGTTGGCGGATGCTTTAGTCCAGGTCTGGGAGGAGATCCCTCAGGAGACCATCCGCCACCTCTTCAGGAGCATGCCCAGGAGGCACGTGGAGGCCACACACACTACTGAGCTTCATTTTGACTTGTTTTAAGGACATTACATCAAAGTTGGATCAGCCTGTAGTGTGGTTTTCCACTTTAATTTTGAGTGTGACTCCAAATCCAGACCTCCATGGGTTGATACATTTGATTTCCATTGATCATTTTTGTGTGATTTTGTTGTCAGCACATTCAACTATGTAAAGAAAAAAGTATTTAATAAGAATATTTTACTCAGATCTAGGATCTAGGATGTGTTATTTTAGTGTTCCCTTTATTTTTTTGAGCAGTGTATATTTGATAGTAATAACTTGGTTGCCATTCTGATACAATGTATCTTGTTCCTAATAGAGGCTTGAAAATATACAATTTATGTATTGAATTGAAAGTTTCATAAATACATTATAAATAAATAAATTCCTATTAAATTGCAAAGGCGCATCGACCCAATGTGGGCAGCCTACATGGGGCCAATATTTTAGCCCGCATTGTGCCCACATCTTGCCAATGTGGACATGTTTGCTGGGATATCTATGTGGTGAAATGCCAATACCCTGCAGTAGACTCTGTTTTGCTCCTTCAGTGTTACAGTAGAAATTGCTATCATCTACCCTCTCCTTATATCTTATATGTCATGTGAGGCTCAGTTGGTAGAGCATGGTGCTTGCAACGCCAGGGTTGTGGGTTCAATTCCCACAGGCGACCAGTATGAAAATGTATGCATAAGTCGCTCTGGATAAGTGTCTGTGAAATGTAAATATATATTCATTATCACATCAGATCACCATATATAAAGTAAGCAGCCTTGTCCAAGCCAGAATAGGGCAGGAGCCTATTGTCTGTTTCTGTAAATCTATAGCGTGCTGTTCAGTGATTTGTGAGACTCAGAACAGAGATATACAGGTAACTGCCAAAATAAAGGAAACACTTTGGTAAATGAGGGATATAAAGCACACTATATATACAAAGTATGTGGAGATCCCTTCAAATTAGTGGATTCAGCTATTTCAGCCACACCCGTTGCTGACAGGTGTACACAATTGAGCACACCGCCATGCAATCTCCACAGACAAACACTGGCAAGTGAATGGCCTTACTGAAGAGCTCAGTGACTTTCAATGTGGCATCATCATAGGATGCTAACTTTCCAACAAGTCAGTTCATCAAATTTCTGCCCTGCTAGAGCTGTCCCAGTCAACTGTAAGTGCTGTTATTGTGAAGTGCGTAGTGTGTAGAAATTGTCTGTCCTCGGTTGTAACACTCACTACCGAATTCCTAAACTGCCTCTGGAAGCACCGTCAGCACAATAACTGTTCGTCGGGAGCTTCATGAAATGGGTTTCCTTGGCCAAGCAGCTGCACACAAGCCTAAGATCACCATGTGCAATGCCAAACGTTGGCTGGAGTGGTGTAAAGCTCGCCGCCATAGGACTCTGGAGCAGTGGAAATTTGTTCTCAGAAGTGATGAATCACACTTCACCATGTGGCAGTCCGACGAACAAATCTGGGTTTGACTGCCTGCACAAAGCCCTGACCTCAACCCCATCGAACACCTTTGGATGAATTGGAACTCCGACTGCATGTCAGGTCCAATCGCCCAACATCAGTGCCCGACAGAACTAATGCTCTTGTGGCTGAATGGAAGCAAGTCCCCACAGCAATGTTCCAACATCTAGTGGAAAGCCTTCCCAGAAGAGTGGAGGCTGTTATAGCAGCAAAGGGAGGACCAACTCCATATTAATGCCCATGATTTTGGAATGAGATGTTAAACGAGCAGGTGTCCACATACTTTGATCATGTAGTATATATTAAAAGCAGAGCTTTCACATAGGTGTGGTTGGTGAGTTAATTAAGCTATTAACATCCTGTCATGTATAAAAATGCTGCCCGTTATTTTGGCTACCATGACTATGCACCGATAGGGTGACAATGCCCCCATCCACAGGGCGCGAGTGGTCACTGAATGGCTTGATGACCATGAAAACAATGTAAACCATATGCCATGGCCGTCTTAGTCACCAGTCTAGAAGAAAAATAAACTTAGTCACCAGACCTCAACTCAATAGAACACTTATGGGAGATTCTGGAGATTCAACAAAACACCAAATTATGGAATTTGTCATGGAAGAATGGTGTCACATCCCTCCAATATAGTTCCAGACACTTGTAGAATCGATGCCAAGGTGAATTCAAGCTGTTCTGGCTCGTGGTGGCCCAACGCCCTATTAAGACACTTTATTTTGGCAGTTACCTGTACATACATCCAACTGATTTGTGTATTATCTGCTTTGAGAATATCCACCAGACAAACACACATTTTTTTGGTGGAGATGAAAAGGTCTCTGACCAAAACATTGACACAATAAACAACGTGCAAAAGTATTGTATGTGTTTGAGTTATCCTTTTTACAATGGAGATATCAAACAGTCATAATCTGAAGAAATGCAGATTGAATGGAGAAATGCATAATCTGAAGAAAATGGAAGAATGCATACAAAAATACATCTGCATAAAAGTTCAATTATGAATTCCTCAAAATGAGTACACAGTTCAAGCCAAGTGTTCCTTCCCCATTACTGTCAAAAGCCAGAAAACAGAGTAACCAATCTAGGACAGGAAAAGATAGTGCTCCATGGCTACAGCTGAATCAAGTGGCACAGTCTTTAAAATCTAAAATGCTGGTGATAACTTCATCTCCTCAGTTCAGAACCAATTACAGTTAAAGGTTAGCTCGCACCCCAAGGCTCTTGAAAAGCAATTTGACCTCTCCTCGTAGCTCAAGTCTTTCAGCGCATCCTCACTGTGGGTAAACGTCTCTTCTTCCCCTCTTCCTCTTGCCTCCTCCTCTCCTCCTTGGCCTCTTTGTACCTCCACTTGGGGAGCTGGAGGAGCTCGGGGTCCTTGCTATTTTTTCTCTTCTCAGGGTTGGGCCATGAGGGGACCTTGCACAGCCTCACCTTGGGGACCACAATGCCCGGCCTGACACTGCTCCTCCTCATCATGTTCAGGGGCAGCAAGCTGGTGCGCCTCAGAGCCGAAGTACCAGCCACCGCAACCTCTTGCAACATTTGGGTCTGCAGGCTGGCCCTCCGGTCCCTCTTCTTAGGAACCAACTGCACCCGGGAGTTATTGAACAGCTTCTTGTTGTTGTTGAAGTGCTCGGGGCCCAGGCACTTCAGTTCGTCCACTCGCTGCTTCCTGAGGATCTCTGGCACGGCATAGCGCCGCTTCCCGATGCAGGGGGGACTTCTTGGGGCCACAGTGTGGCAGGCGGTGGCGATCAATGGGCTGGACAGAGCGGTAGTGATGCGTACCATGTGGTCCATCACACCATCGTCCACGGGGTCCGTCTTCATGCGTAGAGAGAACCTGCAGCAGACCTTGTCTGCCACCTTCTGCCAGCTGCTCTTGGACTCCTGGCGTTGGGCCACTAGCTCCTGCAGCATGGGCCATTCCAGCTTGTAGGAGTCACAGAACTGCTGGGCGCATGGCTGGGCCATCAGACGCATCATCAGGTAGCCCGTCTCATAGCGACATGTGAACAAAGCCCATTCCCTGGAGGTCATCTTGCGGCTGTAGTCCCTCGCCTCCACGTCCGCTCCTAGTAGAGGGAATACACAAATAAGAAGAAGCATTGAATGCATTGTTATTCAATTGTCATTTCTAAATGTTCATATTTATGGGAGCTGTTACAGATGTCGATCTTAACTTGACCAATTTCATCACAGGAGGAATAGAATCCTGCAGCAGGAGCATTTGATTATCTGAAAAAATATTTGCAATCACCACCAGGGGGAAGCTGGAAGCAGTGTTTGAATACAATGCAGTACCGTACCTACATTGTCCCTTAGACTGCATGGCCACTTAAGCGCCAGTTCATTAACTACATTTTGACAGTTGATTCATAACCTTAGGTTCACTAGAAACGTTAAGATGTCCTCTACAAGGTGTCGACAGCACCCACAAGGATACTGGCCCATGTTGACTCCAATGCTTCCCAACAGTTGTGTGAAGTTGGCTGGATGTCCATTGGGTGGTTGATCATTGTTGATACACACGAGAAACTGTTGAGCGTGAAAAACCCAGCAGTGTTGCAGTTCTTGACACACTTAAACCGGTGTTCCTGGCACCTACTACCATACCCAGTTCAAAGGCACTTAAATATTTTGTCTTGCCCATTCACCCTCTGAATGGCACACATACACAATCCATGTCTCAATTGTCTCAAGGCTTAAAAATCCTCCTTCAACCTGCCTCCTCCCATTCATCCACACATTGAAGTGGATTTAAAACTTCTTGATGCACCCATCCCGTTAGCGGAATCATTTTCGTCAACCACCGCTGAATTGCAGGGCGCCAAATTCAAATTAAATTACTAAAAATATTTAATTTTCATGAAATCACAAATGCAATATAGCAAAACACAGCTTAGCTTGTTGTTAATCCACCTGGCGTGTCAGATTTCAATAAAGCTTTTCGGCGAAAGCATACCAAGCATTTATGTAAGCACATCTCTCTCAGTTGACAATATTACAAACAGCTAGCAGCCAAGTAGATTGGTCACGAAAGTCAGAAAAGCAATAAATTAAATCGCTTACCTTTGATGATCTTCGGATGTTTGCACTCACGAAACTTCCAGTTACACAATAAATGTTCCTTATGTTCCATAAAGATTATTTTTATGTCCAAAATACCTCCATTTGTTTGGCACGTTATGTTCAGAAATCCACAGGCGGTGACGACATCGCAGACGAAAATTCCAAATAGTATCCGTAATGTTCGTAGAAACATTTCAAACGTTTTTTATAATCAATCCTCAGGTTGTTTTTACAATATATCATCGATAATATATCAACCGGGAATGTATCTTTTTCAATAGTAGAGAGAGAGAAAATGGCTGCACCAAGCTGTTGGGCATACAAAACGCTGCTGGCACCCAGCCATACAATGACTCGATGTGATCTTTCTCGCTCATTTTTCAAAATAAAAGCCTGAAACTATGTCTAAAAACTGTTCACGCCATGGCGAAGCCATAGGAAAAGGAATCTGGTTGATATCCCTTTAAATGGAGCGAAGGCAGGCTATGGAACATGGAGCTTTCAAAATAGAAGCCACTTCCTGGTTTGATTTTCTTCAGGTTTTTGCCTGCAATATCAGTTCTGTTATACTCACAGGCAATATTTTAACAGTTTTGGAAACTTCAGAGTGTTATCCTAATCTGACAATTATATGCATATTCTAGATTCTGAAACTGAGAAATAGGCAGTTTAATTTGGGTACGTTTTTCATCCAAACATCAAAATACTGCCCCCTACACTCAAGAGGATTTAACAGGTGACATCAATAAGGGATCATAGCGTTCAGCTGAATTCACTTGGTCAGTCTATGTCATGGAAAGAGCATATACATACAGTGCATTCGGAAAGTGTTCAGAACCCTTGACTTTTTCCAAATGTTGATATGTTACAGACTTATTCTAAAACATATTAAATAGTTTTTTCCCCTCATCAATCTACACATTATGCCCCATAATGACAAAGTAAAAACATATATATATTTTTTGCAAATGTATATTAAAAAAAATATATATATCACATTTACATAAGTATTCAGACCCTTTACTCAGTATTTTGTTGAAGTACCTTTGGCAGCGATTACAGCATCGAGTCTTCTTGGGTTTGACGCTACAAGCTTGGCACACCTGTATTTGGGAATTTTATCCCATTCTTCTCTGCAGACCCTCTCAAGCTCTCTCAGGTTGGATGGGGAGCGTTGCTGCACAGCTATTTTCAGGTCTCTCCAGAGATGTTCGATCGGGTTCAAGTCTGGGCTCTGGCTGGGCCACTTAAGGACTTTAAGAGACTTATCCCGAAGCCACTCCTGTGATGCCTTGGCTGTGTGCTTAGGGTCGTTGTGCTGTTGGAAGGTGAACCTTAGCCCCAGTCTGAGGTCCTGAGCGCTCTGAAGCAGGATCTCTCTGTACTTTGCTCCATTCATTTTTGCCTTGATCCTGACTAGTCTCCCAGTCCCTGCCGCTGAAAAACATCCCCACAGCATGATTCTTCCACCACCATGCTTCACCGTAGGGATGGAGCCAGGTTTCCTACAGCTTGGCATTCAGGCCAAAGAATTCAATCTTGGTTTCATCAGACCGGAGAATCTTGTTTCTCATGGTCTGAGAGTCTTTCGGTGCCTTTCGGCAAACTCCAAACGGGCTGTCATGTGTCTTTCACTAAGTAGTGTCTTCCGTCTGGCCACTTTACCATAAAGGCCTGATTGGTGGAGTGCTGCAGAGATGTTTGGGTTTGGTGTATGCCAGAAGAATGCTACCTGCCCGAATACATAGCGCCAACTGTAAAGTTTGGTGGAAGATAAATAATGGTGTGGGTCTGCTTTTCATGGTTCCAGTGAAATCTTAACGCTATAGCATACAATGACATTCTAGACGATTATGTGCTTCCAACTTTGTGGCAATAGATTGGGTAAGGCCCTTTCCTGTTTCAGCATGACAATACCCCCATACAGAAAGTGAGGTCCATACTGAAATGGTTTGTCGAGATCGATGTGGAAGAACTTGACTGACCTGCACAGAGCCCTGACCTCAATCCCATCGAACACCTTTGGGATGAATTGGAACGCCGACTGCAAGCCAGGCCTAATCGCCCAACATCAGTGCCTGACCTCACTAATGCTCTTATGACTGAATGGAAGCAAGTCCCTGCAGGAATCTTACAACATCTAGCGGAAAGCCTTCCCAGAAGAGTGGAGGCCGTTATAGCAGCAAAGGAGGGATCAACTCCATATTAATGGCCATGATTTTGGAATGAGATGAACGACGAGCATGTGTCCACATACTTCTGGTCATGTAGTGTAACTATCCTATTCATCGTCTTCTTTGCCCAGATACTGGTTCAGTTGTTGATGTGTATGGATACATTTCAGATAAATGCACACTTGAATGTTGCAGGAATAGGATCCATATGCCTACAGTAGCAATAGGACATTTATTCATATTCTGTCTGGTGCTTTTAACATTTTAATGAGTGAAAGAGGGTCATCACTAATTACTACAGCCTCAAAGTCATAATTATGGCTAAACCCCACCTATTTCTACAATTTCTCTTCTTAAAATCTGATTTTAAACCTAACCTTAACCACACTGCTATACCCTAATGTTAAATTACATTTTTGTTTTAATGAATCTTTACGATATAGCCAATTTGGACTTTGTGGCTGCGCTAACTAATGACAACCGCAAGATAGGGAGGATGATTTTGATAGCTGGCACTGGTCCGAATCACTCAACTTCCCCTGAATATGGTGAAAGGGAACTGTGGCTTTTCAGTGAAAGTATCTAAATCACGAGGCCCATTTGAATTTCCTGATGCGCAGGACATTTTTCTGCAACAAAAGAAGATTAAGATCCGACATCTGTAACTGTACAGACTTATTCTTCATCACAGTGGGCCTAGCAACAAAATAAAGATAATGTTAACATTGGAGAAAGTATATAGGAAAATGAAATATCTTAGCTCTACCTGACATCATGAGCAAACAAACAACATCTCCCCTCCCTTGCATGGCTGCCTTCATCAAAGCGGTGAATCCATGGCAGTTCCTACGCTCTAGGTCCAGGTTGGGGAAGTAGTTGATCAAGTAGCTGGATATCATAATGTGGCCTGGTGTTAAAAAATAAACAAATGTGTTATTCACCTTATTCACAATTAACCATTTTTAATTCTACTCAATGTTATCAGATCAAAGCGTTTGTCTTCATCTGGATTTTCATTTAGAATTTTCATTATATTTCATGACACATTGCCAAAATATACTGTACTAGGAAGTAGGAACCAACCAACCTCCCAGCATTGAAACATCTGTAGATTCTTACCTGCTTGAGCAGCTGTCATGAGGGCTGTATTCCCCTCGTTGTCTTGCCAGTTGACATCGATATGGGGACACTGAGAAAGCGCTATGACCACATCCACCCAGCCCATGTAACAGGCTACTATCAGCCCATTCTGAAAAACACAACATTCAAAGATCAGTGACACATACCTCTTTTTGGATGTATGTTTACTGCTTTAGTAAAATACGTCAGTGGCCTTCTGGTGACTCTGTTGACACACAGTGCCATACCGTTCAACTCGAACATTTGGCCTTGCACCAAAGGTATATTAAGTCACACAAATACCGGCACATCACTTGTTTACTTTAGATCTCAAGAAAGATACACATCTCCAGAAGTGGCTGCTGCTAGTGCTTGTTAATGACATTGTAGCTAATTAAGGACACAAAGCAAGCTCACCCACCCAGGACTCTGAGGTCACTGTTACACTGATGGTCTTAAGTCGGTGGTCTCAGTGCTCATTATCCCAACACAGTTGCTTCACAGGGTCAATTGGATCAATAGGTGGGGCGTCATGTAGCCTAGTGGTTAGAGCATTGGGCCAATAACAAAAAGGTTGCTAGATCAAATCCCTGAGCTGACAAGGTAAAAATCTGTTGTTCAGCCCCTGAACAAGGACGTTAACCCACTGTTCCTAGGCTGTCCTTGTAAATAAGAAGTTGTTCTTAACTGACTTGCCTGGTTAAATAAAAAATAGCTCTGCTTTTTAAGGCATGTTTAAAGCTACTCTAGCTCTAGGTGCGTGGTGCTAGACTTGTGTTGACAGTGTAGAATATGACAGTGGGTAGTCTCTTTTGTAAATGAGAGCTGACTTAAGAAACTATCTATCTTTGGGGGTCTTTGAGAAACAATTTACCTGACAAAATAAACAAATACTTGGAGCGACACTGATAAACTTGTATGATTGGAGGGTAATGTCAGAGATGCCAACTGACAGACCTACTGATCCCTTAGGAAATTCCAAGTTAAGTCTCAGCTAATAGTCTTTCTGGAGCTTTCTGAACCATCTGCCTGCTGCTGCCTACAGTACTAATCACAGTCCACCAGACCTATGGTGAGATAGCATAATGACCGTATAGTAAACAGTATGCACGAGTGGCTCAAGGGCTCAGTTTCTGGATTTGGGGAAAAACCCAGTCACCAAGGCTACTGTACAACCAATCACAGGTATGGGCTGGATTCAATCAGTATTGCGGAAGTATCAGTGTAAATCCATGTAAAAAGGTCAAGGTCATCTCCAGTTAAGCCGACATATACAGTGTTTATGTGACTGCAGGCCACGGGAACATTGCCTTTAATTGTCAATCGCGCAATAAAGTGGATCTTCAGCACTACGTATTGAATTGAGCCCTAAGTCATCTGAAGAAAACTCATTAGACATTGTGTACTGTAAACAAAGCGTTATGCCCACTCATAATGAAAACCCCAAACTCAAAAGCGTTGAAATATCAACAGAACTTCCAGTATTCTCACTGCTTAGGGTTTACATGGTCAACTGATGTAAAGGTCTCTGTTGTAGGCCTAGAATGCAGCTTTGGGACCAAATAGGAATTCAAAGTGAAAATATCTGACAACAACACCCCATCTATAAACAACCCAAGGGAGAACATCATCTTGCCATGGCTCACTATCTATCTTGGACCCGCTATCTGCAGTGTTGGGGAGTAGTGAACTACATGCAGTTCAACTAGTAATTCAACTATATTTTGCAGTAGCTTTGTGGTAGTTGAACTAAATTCAAACCGTGGTTGTTTTTTCAGTAGTTAATTACTTTTTTTTGCCATGTAGCAGTGTAGCTAACTACTGGAACTACACTACTTTTTGGCCAAAAATAAAACATGGGTTAAGTAGGCAAGAATTTCCTTTCTTTTTTGGCATCAGTCCTTCCTAATTCTCACTTGAAACATAGTTATTGTGTTTAATAGGCTAAATGACACATTCTGTTCCATCTGACTCCAGAGTGGTTCATTTATAGTCTGTGACATTTCAGATTTAGATATGATAATTTATCACCAAGTAGTTTGGATGTAGTGAACTGCTTTTTCAAAATATTTTAAGTTAAATAAACTATATATTGTTAAAGGTTACCTTAGTGTAGCTTAACTCTTCCAGTGCGAAGTAATTGGTAGCTTGGTTAACAATATTTCCAGAGTAGCTTCTCCAACACTGACTATCTGTCTAGGTGAATTGGAAAAACTGCCGTTTTAGATTTGCCAAAAATAATCTCTTAATCTGCTCAAACAGAGTGCACCTTCAGTTTCTTTGATTTGAAAACACTGCTGTGTGTGGGTTTGTTTACATCTACACAGACTACACATTGGGGCTCATGTCATGACAGTGGAGGATGTAACATGAAACAACTGAGAGCATGTCTTGCTTTTATGGATCCAGACACACGTGCCATTAAGTGTTGCATGACATCAAACTTCTCCCCTCATTTGTACTGTATTAGTATGTCCCATGAGAAGGGAATAAACAGGTCAGTGGCCGAGCCTAGTATCTCAGTTTTACCAGCTACTGAGGGAAATCAGGGACCTACTGTATCTACAAGCAACACCTTTAGAATATAATGTACAATAATAGTCGCTGAATGTGTAGGCTACTTATATCCCTGGTATTATTGCTTTACCACTTAAGAGGATACAGCAGTGAGAAACACATTCAAAATTGTATTGGGTCTAACCCTAATGTCTACCTGTTGGGTACCCATGATGGTCATTCATGTTGTAAAGAATAAGCTATTTGAAGCACCATCCTCGTCCTTGGTATTGTCCAGCTGCACCCTGATATCTTGGGTGAACCTTTTGAAAGCTCAGCCATGATTGCGAGCTGATTCAATTCTATCTCAATCTCAGTGGCGGTCGGTGACGTTTAAGATAAGGGAGGGAAATAATTTTGGGGATGAACATGAACTAATTTCTATTACAACATATTGAATGACTGTCATTCATATTCCATTCACCCAGATCAATGTAACATCAATAGGTTTAGGCTCTTACATGATACTCACATTTTTCCTATACACATCATGAGGTTGCGACAACTTAGCCGAATGAAAGTTTAAAACATAGGTGCACAAGTTGAGAGAAATTTGAGTAACCAAGGTGACAGACATTGACAGATTCAATACTGCCTTGCACAATCTTGCCTGTATCTAGCTTATCAAGGGTGTAATCATTAGTCCAACAGTTGCAAACGAGAGTTTCTATTTGACAAATTCAGGTATATTTACCCTCGTTTCGTTCTGTTTGCTTCCATTTAAGCAACATTTTCCAACAGAATCAGCTAAATGAATACACCCCTGATCACACGGAAACACAGTTCACTTTCAAAACAGCCACATATAAACAGCATGATCCCTTTGATCGTTGGATAATTCCTTCTCGCATCTACACGCCCTCCTCCTCTCAAAAAAAAACATTCCAAGCCAAACCTTCATATCAGAACTGCTAACCGCTACACACAGCCTACATCATTGTCACCATATTAGCTAACATCAAGTCAATGTAGCTACTAGACCTAACAAGTTAGTAAACTCTCTACAATCATGCAGTACAGTGTACGGTTAGCAAGCAGTTTATCAGTTACACCGGCAAGCCCCGGTGGCAATAAATTAATAAAACCAAAAGTTTACCTTGACATTGAAGAGTTCCAGTGTTGGATAGCCATAGCCAGCTAGATAACGGAGCATCCCTCTCGGTTTGAGCCGGGTGTGTGAGAAGGCTAAAGTATCCAGCTGCATTCACTAGCTAAGTAAATACATTTTTTTGAAGAAATGTATTTGTTGAAAACTATTAAACTCTTGTCTTTCTCTCTCTTTGAGTCAACCACTCACCACATTTTATGCACAGCAGTGCTAGCTTGCTAGCTGTAGTGTATGCTTTCCGTACTAGATTAATTTATTCTCTGATCCTTTGATAGGGTGGACCACATGTCAGTTCATGCGTAAGAGCTCTGATAGGTTAAAGGATGTCCTCTAGAAGTTGTCATAATTACTGTGTAACTCTATGAAAGAGGGTGAGAACCATGAGCCTCCTAGGTTTTGTATTGAAATCGATTCAGAAGCTAGCTGTCCTCCGTCTTCGCCATGGTGCTGCTGAGGCCACTGTAAACCTTCAATTGTGTTTTACCCAATTATTTGGTGACGTTAATATATTTAATATAGTTTTATTTAATAATGATGACTTTTTAAATGTTTCACTATTTTTATTTTTATGAAATTTACTGAGGAGTATGGTCCTCCCCATCTTCCTCTGAGGTGCCTACACTGCTCAATCTGCAATCCACACCCCCATCTGTTTCAGGGCAACAAACTGCTCTGAGTATTCCTCTGAGATTGTCACTGTCTACAGAAATGGCACAATTTGGGCCCTATATGACACTCAGCCCTATACAGAAAGCCTGGAAAATGAATTCCTAGTTAAAATCTCTGCTGTTCTATCAAATCACTATAAAGCCAATTCCCGATTGGTGGAGATCTCATGGAAACCTTCTTTACAAATATCTAAGTTCCAATGTCCGTGCTAGCATGCCATGTAGAAAGCATTATGCATTGCTTCATTGCAAGTAGGATTCTAGTGTGGACATTGGAACACAAACAATGTTATATGTTTGTGCAGTCGGGCCTTTACTTGATAATACTGATATAAGTTTCAAAAAACAGTTAATTTCTTTAATGACACCACGAACATACTCTGTTGTTCTTGTCTGTTTCATTCACTTCCTCCTTTGTCACCCCTTGCCTTATCATAATCTTCACTATGATGGAATTGTTATTGGAGCAGGCCTTGAAGAAGGACAGAGGTTCGGGGGTGTTTGGGCTGGGAGTCCTGTATTTGAGAGAGTCATCGGGTGGATAGAAGGAGTTATCAGAGTCAATACTCTTGGTATCCTTCAGCAGATCTGGCAATGTGTCAAAGTCAAACTCTTCAAATTCCTGATAGACATCATCGTCGTCATCATCGTAATAGTTGCTTTCCTCATTGTCTCCCTCATTAGGATCCTCATTTTCATTGCCTGCGACCGTCTCTGACAATATAGACGACTCCTCATCTTTGCGACCCCTGACAATCCCATTCTGCTGAACATTTAACAAGGTCCCTCCACCTCCACCTGGGTCCTCTGTGATCTGCACCATTTAACCTCCTATTAGAATACACCACAATATCAATATTAATTGCCCCTCATTCAAAATGTAAATACTTAGCTAGGTCTTGTAGAAGAACAGATGTCAGTACAATCCCCAACTAGAACATAATCAAACATTTGTTCTGGTTTCAAAGCCACTTGAGGAAGATGTCTCAGAATGTCCCTTTTAATCCATCCATAAATCTTGTTCCCTGAAGCATTAGACGGACATTAAATACCTTGTTTATATCCATGTGACATCCCCAACGGATCCTCTTGTTTTCATCAGCTCCTCATTTGCCTTCTGTTTTTCTCACTTTCCAAATGGCAACCGGCAACAACAATGTGACAGCTTGAGAATTCATCTCTTGAATACATTTGTTGCCAAAGTTGTCCCACAAAACGCTGTTCACCAAAAGGCACTGTATTCTTTTAGACAGTCTCTAGTTCCTGCTGTGCTGATACCTGACTAGTCTATGCACCTGCAGTAAAGCATTTTGTTTCCTTTGACTGATGTGGAAAAGAATTGTCTAAACTGACGCTTCATAATCCCTTAAATCAGTCTTTGCTCTCTCTCTCTCTCTCTCTCTCTCTCTCTCTCTCTCTCTCTCTCTCTCTCTCTCTCCCGCTCTCTCTCTCTCTCTCTCTCTCTCCCTCTCTCTCTCCCTCCCCTCTCTCTCTCTCTATCTCGCTCTCATACTTTCTACTTAGTGGTGGGAACTTTTGTAGTCTGATATAGTATCTCCAAATTATATAGTTGAATAAAAAAAGTATTGAATGATAGAATTACAGATTTAGCAGACTAGTATTGTATTTTCTTGATCTGGATAGCTAAACCTCAATTCACAGATTAATTAAATGTTGTACTCTCTCAGCCAAATATTTCATTGCATGCCTGTGTGTGATAAACTGGTTTTGCACCATACCCATACCCTAAAACTATAGTTCATCCACTGACTTGGGGTGCCCACTAGTTGTGCAGCATTTGCATATGACCCTAATCTATATTTGGCTGTGGCTGCTGTTAGCTCTGTGTTAGCTGACTGGTAATTGGATACAGCAGAAATAACACAGCCTCTTAGATAAGTTTTTTTTCTTCTAATTTTCCTCAACAGCAAGCCAGCATGTCATAAACCTACTGTACACTTCGTGACACTAATTCACATTATTTTGTTAGTTGATTGACATTATTTTAGTTATATTTAGTTTTATGCTGTTAAAGGTTTGGATGTAGCGTTTGTCCGTTTTTACAGTGTCATAAACTGTAGTGCAACTTTTGGCAGTGCGGTTCCCACGCTTGTCCGAGCTCCATGCAATAGTCTTAGTGTCGTTCTGTGAGTGCTCATGTGGGTGGCTAAAAAGCACTTTTGAAAGTATCTTCTCCTAATTGCTCCTTGCTTCCTTGCAGATGCCTAGCCAATCTGACTGTCGACATTCTCACCGTCTTTTAAACTCAAGATGTCAGTATAATGAGAAAAGGAGATACCAAAGTAATGACACTATCAACAAGGCTATGAAAATTCAGCTTTGAAAATTCAATCTACAGATCTTGACACGATTGATTACTTACTGCATATGGTAGGCCCTGGGCTGATCTTAATTAAGGGGCAATCAGCAGTTGTTACATCCATTTTTGGACTTCTAAATGAATGATATGTACCCATTGATTCCTGAAGAATATAACTTATGAGCTTAGTTCAACTGTGGTACCCCATCAGAATGCAAAATATAAGCCTGTTTTACTCCGATGTTTGTAAAAAAAGTAAATGTAAACAAACACTCCATAGCTTAAAACCATGGTTAAAAACGATCCTTTTGATTTACTTTGTTTACTTGCATCAATAGCTATGTCTTTGAATTTGAGAGTGGTTACATTTCTCCAGCCCCATTTCCCCCACTTTGTTATTGTTTTAACTGCTGATTGCTGCTTTAAGCATTACATAATTTCCGTAGTTGAGTCTTAGTTGATGCAGTCAATGGTTGAGCCGCTGATGTTGGTCCATGCACCGGTAAGCCTTTAGCAAGATGTTGTACATCAGGTCAATGCTAAACTACTTTTGAGTATCACATCTTATTCCCAATACCAAATCAGTACACAATTAAAACTAGGTCAGTCGATGTTTAAAAGTAGACTAACATTCTTAGAGTATAGGCCAGTATTTAGTGTCAACGCCGCACAGGCTATATTTACCTCTAACAGGATCACTTTATAGCAAAGTGCCAGCCAGATTACTGTCAGTAACAGGAGTGTTATCTGAAAAGGGCTCATCCTGTGTTGAGTGGGGCCTTTCACCCTTATCGTTTCGACCCAAACTGTGCTCTTTTGGCTCACTTTTCAGTTAGTTTGGTTCAGTATAATGTCAGTCTGCCTGTGTTACACACTGATTATTACCAGACTAGTTAGAGTGGGGCAGGGCTAGCTAGCTAGGCTCCTCCATCAGTGCAAAAGCAGGCTGGCACCAGATACAGGTAACTGCCAAAATAAAGGGAACCCCCAACATAGTGTCTTAATAGGGCATTGGGCAACCACACTCTGCCAGAACAGATTCGATCCACCTTGGCATACATTCTACAAGTGTCTGGAACTCTAATGGAGGGATGCGACAACATTCTTCCACAAGAAATTCCATCATTTGGTGTTTTGTTGATCCGGCACTGCTCCAGAATCTCCCTTAAGTGTTCAATTGGGTTGAGATCTGGTGACTGAAACGCACACAACCTTTAAACACCTTATGCTCGTTTGAGACCCCTCTTTCAAATTTACTAAGATCTCTTCTACTAGTCAGGGTAGCCAAAATAATGACCCTAAGCATGATGAGACGTTAAATGCTTAATTAACTCAGGAACCACACCTGCTTTACTGCTTTACCTGCTTTACTTTGTATCCCTCATTTACTCCAGTGTTTCCTTTATTTTGGGAGTTACATGTATGTTATTGGGCCAGATGGTGCTGATCCGTGCTGGAAAGGACAATGTGAAAATAAAATATTCTGAAAGTAAAGTTTGGGTCGGCACAATAATGTGAAAGTGATGTTAGAATTATAATCTAGTAATCCATGTCAATAAACATTAGATATGCAGCCAACACAGTATTTCCAACCTCAACATATTTCCCGTACTTGAGCACCATGGAAATGTCCTACCATTTGTTTTTTACAGCACTACTACTATAATGTGCCATACATTTCTGTCCGGATCTGGGATGGTAATCAAATGGTATAAAAACTTGCCACGTTTTCTAGGGATGAGGACAAGACATTTTGACCTGCAAGCGATTTACAGTTTGACCAGCAGGATTAAGGGCCTAGGAAAAGTACTAGCCAACCAGGATATCGTTCTAGGAAAAACAGTTATTTTGAGTTCCATTGACTTGACATTATTCAGCCACTATCAGGTGTGATTATGTTATTGGCTATGAGATGACAGCATCATCAAATAAAATGGATTTGTATTTGATTTGTATTTGTCACATGCGCTGAATACAACAGCAAATAAAATAAAATTGTATTTGTCACATGCGCTGAATACAACAGGCACCTTACAGTGAAATTACAGTGAAAAAACATTGAAAACCCTCCCACTTGCTGGCCAACAGATTTTCTCATGGAGTTTTCATTCAATACGGTTTTCAGTACATTTATCTTAAACCATCCCTTTAAATTTGGTGTACCTTTAATTCTAATTTTGTCGACAGACTAGAATACATTGAGAGAAAGGGTTTCATAGTGATCAATGAAAGAACGCCATCTAAATATATGAATGTTTGGCCTCATTTCAACACCAATTGGTAGATTAAAATACTCCAATCTTGACTATTTAGGCACTTTTAATGATTAGGAAAGTATGTATGGTTTGGAGAGCCTTTACACACAAAATATATTGATCAATCAAAAATACAGTGGTTTGATTCATCCTGAAAGTTGTAATATTTAAGTTCATCATCCATGAAATAAATATTAGGCGGAAAGAAAGTGTAAAATAAGATTTGAACAATGGTTCTATAAATCTCCCCTAATCCTCACTAATCATGGAACGGTATGACAATGGTCCAGTCGTCGTGAACCATGGCGTCAGGCTCCAGGTTTAACCTGCTGTGTGGTCAGAGTTCCACAATGATTCAAATAGGATTCATGTCCCAAATTATTGCACAACGTTAGTCTAATCTGATCCACTAATGCCAGCAACCCTCAGGAACAACTACATAGACGTGACCGAGGAAAGAAAGGTCAACGGAATGGAATGATGCTAAATGTAAGCTACAAATTGAAGAAAACGAACACTAAAGTGAGTTATAAATGTATGTGGATATTACTGATACAAAATCT
Organism: Oncorhynchus clarkii lewisi; assembly: GCF_045791955.1. Lineage (NCBI taxonomy): Eukaryota > Metazoa > Chordata > Actinopteri > Salmoniformes > Salmonidae > Oncorhynchus > Oncorhynchus clarkii. The sequence goes on along the minus strand of NC_092166.1, from coordinate 23,702,882 downwards.
AAAATAAAACAGAGAAAAGCCTGGATATATAATTAAAACATTCTAAAGCGCATTAGGTTCAGCCCCAAGCCTATAGTTTGGGTCTCCAAATTTCATCCATGCAAATTGAGAGCACACAATAAATATTCGGAATAATGGCACAGCTATTATAGCCTACTTCACTGTGGAAAAGGGGCCGCAAAACGTCATGTTGATGTGATTTTCAGTTTGTTTCCATATGACTGGTTTGACATTCGTCTCCAGTGATCATAAGGAAAAATAATCTAAAACAATTGCTATGTGTATTTACAAATGGACGACTCATTCACCTTGCTCTTAGCAATAGCTCTTGTCAATAAAATATATCAATATATTTGAAAAAAGTAGATGCTTTTTCCACTTGGAACTGGCAGGTTCGCTTGACCTTATTCATGGTTTCCTTGCACGTAAAAGTGTTGGAATTATGAGGTAATTAAATCAAGATTAGAATACAGTTTATCTGTAGACACCTCCACCACACCTTCATTTCTTAGATCTCCACCACGAACGAATAGCATGTTATTCTCACCCTTAAATTCGTCAGAATACGCATAGAAAAAAGTGCATAAAAAATAAATTACGTTCCATTTACGCTTAACTCGGGTCGGAATCAGCCCCATGCCTTATTGGAAGGTTTCCACATCAAATTTCCACATCGTCAAAATCCAGATAAAGTGATTGACCAGAGTAGGCCTACGTTAAGAACTCAAATGTGAAGCAAGGGGTAACACACACAATCACAAGTAATTTAGCAGTATTTAAAAATAAATGTTTAACACAATGTTAATCCTCCCATGTAGGGATGTTGTTATATCGCCAATGTCTCCCCAACAAACACACATGCTATATAGGAAGAGGTGACTGAGCAAGGCTTATCATGATACAACACAAGAGGAAGTATTTTATGCTATTATTCACCTCTATGGGGTTTTTCAAGTAACCATTTATTAAGATGACCAATACACACTTGACCACTCAGGAACACACAGAAAAACAACATGAAGCATACAAAACAACAACACAAGATTTACACAACTTGAAACTGCCTCTATATGCACTTATAAAAATAGAACATTTGCTTAAAATGAGTCAGCATAAACTCAACATGTAAACACCAGCATCCAGTTTTGTATATTAAGTTACTAGAAGGTCACTTATAGAATCTTAGGATTTAATACACTCTCTGTAAGTTGGAAATCAAGTCTTAAACCTTGAACCGATAAGACAATGGTACACAGTGAAATGAAAAAAAAAAGCTTTATTTACAAACATATCTCAACACACAGCCCCAAAAAGTGTCAAACTAGATCGAAAACTCATATTTAATTTAATTTGTGTCCTCACCCCCAGATTGAAATACTGACTTGATTTAACTAAAATGGTTTATGAATGATTGCCACTATGCTAAAGCTTTTTTAAAAGTGCAATAGACTGATATTCGTGCATAAGTAAGAACAGGTGTAGCAAGAAATGTAGAGTAGAAATTATCCAAATTTCATGAGCAGTTACAATCTTGTAAATTCCTAATGCCAAACTCAGCAGATACTCTGCCTTTTAGGGTTCTCTCAAATGAAACTAAACACTAAAGCTACATCATATAAATATATGTCTAGCTAGGTTAATTAATAAACCCAGCCTGAGACAGGAGACCATCAAGTCAGTATATTGCTATTCAGGGAAGCCTGACACACTCATTAGCTCCTTTGTGGCCGGTCAGTGAACCGAAATCTATAAATCTGAATTAAAAAGTCCCTTGCTTTAAGCCCTGCTACAGAAAGACTAAATCACCCATTCCAATAGGAACTTTTTTTTCTTGCAAATAACAACCTCTCACCCACACACTGTAATACCTCTCACCCACACACTGTAATACTAAACCTCTAAAAAGGGAAATCGAAACTAATAAATACAACCTACAAAAACTGATCCCAAAGTTCTTCAGCCTTGTCTCACATTGCTCCCTCTAAAGCAGAGCTTCCGTCATGTGTTCCAATGGGATTATCCCATAGAGCAGAGCTGAAAAGAGGCTTCCCGGGACTCTGCCTCCTCCTATTCAAACAGGTTAGGTACTGTAGCAGTCCATCCAGACCTAACGACAGGAACTCACACAATAAAGTCTTCAATAAATTAATTCACAAAATACCATTTTTTTCTTTCAAGATGTACAAAGATTAAACAATTTTTTCAAATCCAAGTTGGTTGGTTATCAGGGTCATTTTGCCTTTGTTTAATCTTTTTTGTAAAACAAACTTCTCAGTTCTCCAGCTACGCTTGTAAGCAGGGAGTGAAAGAAGACATTGCGAGAGGCGAGTGCTTGAGTCATGAATGTGAAGAGAGGTCTCACAGCTAGAGGCTGTTTTCTCAGGTCAGGTGATAACGGCTCCTACTCCTGGGAAGAGCTGCTGTGTGTGGCTGTGGTGCTTCTGCCTGCCGCCTTGCGTTCATAGTTCACCAGTCTCTGTCCCACCAGGTACCTGAGAGAGAAAAAAAAGAAATCAGAAATACCATGCCATGAAAGGAGAGAGCCTACAGAGTGTAAAGTGGCACACCAGTATGCCAACAAGTATATCCTCAGGAGGCTTGGAGAAGTCATTTGATTTGATGATTTGTATTGGAAACTATGGTGCTCCACTGTCATAATGGAGACTAACACAGTCTGTGAGAGACATCCGGAAACCATTTTGTCAGGTCAGTATCGGCAATAAGTAACAACTGTGGTTGTGCTGAGCTTAAAATGTCAGACTACTCACTTGTCATTCTTAATGTGCTCATAAAGGCGCTTAAATTGACGGATCTGGAAGGAGAGGATTCCCACCAGCATGACTACCATGACCAGTAACGGGTAGATTCTCCTCTGCACCAAATTCTGCATCTCCATGGTAACTCCTACAGAAAGAGCAATCAGAGGTTCAATGATAAATTGGCTCACTTTCCCTCACCAATAATGTATATATTTCTATCTCTCTGGCACACAACTATAACCAGTAATTACACTTTCATTATCTGATAATTGCCTTACCTGGGGAATATTGAGCTACGATGGGGACGATGCCAGCAGAGATGACATAGGGCACACAGAGAGACACCAGTAGCACACAGATAACCGGAGCAGCCAGCTTACGGATGATGAAATGGAGATCAATGTTGCGAATTCCATTAGCGTACACCTAGAAGAGGGAACAACACTAGGAAGTCAATATAATTCCAAAACGTATTCATAATGAATCGGAGCTATATTATTAATGGCATCATACTACAGGTCTTCACACTAATTAGGGTAATAATCATAGTAAAACAGTCTTGTGGGAGCGACCTGTTCGATCACGGCTTTCAGCCACCACTGGGGACCCATCAGAGTAATGGCAGCAATAATTTTGGCATGGAGCACTCCGAGAGCCCAGTCCTGAAACAAAACGTCCCAACAAGAGCAGGTTAGTCTTAAACAGCGCTGTTGGCTGTTGTTGACTCTTCTTCTGTTATCCGATTGCAGGAAGCTAAATACTTCATCATAAAAGTTTTAGGCACAGTGTCAAATTAGCTGACTGACCGTTCACATCGCTCCGGCCAAACGATCACTTCATCTCCCTGACATGCTTGCCTCCCTGACATTTTGTAAAACGCAAACACATTCTGATCGTTCTGATTGGTCACAGAAACCGGTGGTTTAGGCCAGAGTCAGCCAACATGATGACCTTATCAACTTTGATACTGATTGGTTAGAGATGATCCAATCGTTGATTAATTTGTTCTGTACAACGCCCCTCATTTTGACGTCAGCAGAAATCTATTCTAGGAAGGCAGTTTTAGACAATGTATGGAGTGATCATAGAGCAGCGGAATTAAATTCAGGATGAGTCATTAGGCAAGTGTAACATTTTAAGATTACCATTTCAATCCAATGTAAAGCTATATGGTAATTGGTGTTAGATGGGTGGCCCTTACAGTACCTGCCAGGGGTAGAAGAGTGGTGTCTGGTCCAATGGCACCCTGAGAGGAGCTACTATGACCAGCTCAAATAGCAGGCCCAGCAGCAGAGGGATGGCTCCAACCAGCAGCACAGCAACGACCACCGTCTTCAGGATCTACAGTACAAAACGTATAGAAAACAGAGGGCTAGAAACACGGGCCTCTCAACACACAACACAGATACAGTAGGTATCACTTCACTGAGCGGACTTCAGATTGCATTCGGAGTCAGCCTATATAGAGGACATGAATGACCTAGAACCACTCAATCACACAGAGATGAGCCACTGCCTCCCGGGTGGCGCAGTGGTCTAGGGCTGTGCCACCAGAGACTCTGGGTTCGCGCCCAGGCTCTGCCGCAGCCGGCCGCGACCGGGAGGTCCATGGGGCAGCGCACAATTGGCCTAGCGTCGTCCGGGTTAGAGAGGGTTTGGCCGGTAGGGATATCCTTGTCTCATCGCACACTAGCGACTCCCGTGGCGGGCCGGGCGCAGTGCGCGCTAACCAGGGCGCCAGGTGCACGGTGTTTCCTCCGACACATTGGTGCGGCTGGCTTCTGGTTTGGATGCGCGCTGTGTTAAGAAGCAGTGCGGCTTGGTTGGGTTGTGTTTCGGAGGAAGTATGGATTTCGACCTTCGTCTCTCCCGAGCCCGTACGGGAGTCGTAGCGATGAGACAAGATAGTAACTACTAACAATTGGATACCACGAAATTGGGGAGAAAAAGGGGGACTTTTTTTTTTTGAATAAAAAAATAATAAAAAAGAGATGAGCCACTGCAAACAAACAAAGCACAGCATAATAAAAAAGCATAACCCCAAAACATAACCCCAAAACATATACCACTCGTGTATGTCTTATAAGTGTCTATATTGCCATATATTTTGCAGAATAAAATCACATGCTTATTCTAATTCAGTTGCTGTTTGCATTACAAGTGTGAGGGGAAAAACAATAAGAATGAGTTAGAAGAAGAAGAAGAATGAGTTCGAAGAAGAAGAGTTCAAGTGTGTGTTGGCGGTGGGTGTTGATAGTCATTACCGTGTTGCAGAGCATTACCATGAGGGTCCACTCCTGGACCTTGAGCAGAATGACCCTCCTGCCCTGGGGCATCCAGGCCAGCAGAACGGTGATGGCCCTGATGGACAGCCAGCACACGTATAGGCCGCACGCTGCCGTGTACAGCTCGTGGATCTTTGCGCTGCCCGTCCAGAGAGACATCAGGTACCGGCCGGCGAATACTGTAGCAGGGGGCGGAGACGGGGTGAGACAGCGAGAGTAAGAGAGGGTGACAGTAGGTAAATGTGGAAGAAAGTGGAGTGGGACGGTGCAATTACATTGAGTGAGTTGAGTGGACTATACAGTGAATTCACCTGGCAACGTGAGGCACACCAGACTGGCCACCAGCAGTGTCACACACATGAACACAATCAGCAGCACAATCTAGAAAAACAAGAATGAATACACATGAATAGACCACATTGAAATGTATTTGAATGCTCTGTGACAAAGATGGCTTAGAGAAAACAAGTGTCAGGTCTAATGAATAGTTAGGCAGGCTACCTCCTACCAGGTGAATCATATTATCATTACTATATGCAAGTTATAGTCATGACTCACCCTGAAGCTGAATTTAATGGGTTGGTGGTAGGGCTGGAAGCCGACAGGACCTCCCTGCTGTAGGATAGCCTGGTGGGCAGCGTGCAACCCATCAGGGATGGCGTTGTTATTCCTCCCCTGCAGATTGTTGTTGGCCTGCTGGTCCGCATCATCGTCATTCTCCTCCTGGTCACCCAACAGGTACGAGTGGAGGTCTCTGTGGCACAGACAGCACCGTTAACATGGGGTTCAAAGTCTTCTAACTGAGGATATGTGTCAGTCTATAATAGCGCATCTCTGGGGTTTAACCCTGGTTTTATGGGAGAACAGCCTACATGAACTACACTATATATATACAAAAAAAAGTATGTAGACACCTCTTCAAATTAGTGGATTCGGCAATTTCAGTCACACCTGTGGCTGACAGGTGTATAAAATCGAGCACACAGTCATGCAATCTCGATAGACAAACATTGGCAGTAGAATGGCCTTACTGTGGAGCTCAGTGACTTCCAACGTGGCACCGTCATAAGATATGGAGCTTCGTGAAATGGGTTTCCATGGCCGAGCAGCCGCACACAAGCCTAAGATCACCATGCGCAATGCCAAACGTTGGCTGGAGTGGTGTAAAGCTCGCCGCCATTGGACTCTGGAGCAGTGGAAACGCGTTCTCTGGAGTGATGAATCGCGCTTCATCATCTGGCAGTCCGATGGACAAATCTGGGTTTGGTGGATGCCAGGAGAACGCTACCTACCCCAATGCATAGTGCCAACTGTAGAGTTTGGTGGAGGAGAAATAATGGTCTTGGGCTGTTTTTCATGGTTCGGGCTAGGCCACTTAGTTCCAGTGAAGGGAAATCTTAATGCTACAGTATACAATAACTTTCTTGACGATTCTGTTCTTCCAACTTTGTTGCAACAGTTTGGGGAAGGCCCTTTCCTGTTTCAGCATGACAATGCCCTAGTGAACAAAGAGAGTTCGATACAGAAATGGTTTGTCGAGATCAGTGCGGAAGAACTTGACTGGCCTGCACAGAGCCCTGACCTCAACCCCATTGAACACCTTTGGGATGAATTGGAACGCTGACTGCGAGCCAGGCCTAATCGCCCAAAATCAGTGCCCGAACTCACGAATGCTGGTGGCTAAATGGAAGCAAGTCCCTGCAGCAATGTTCCAACATCTAGTGGAAAGCCTTCCCAGAAGAGTGGAGGCTGTTATAGCAGCAAAAGGGGGACCAACTCCATATTAATGTCCATGATTTTTTAATGAGATTCGACAAGCAGGTGTCCACATACTTTTGGTCATGCAGTGTATATCCCAGTAAAATAATGGATTCCAATATAAATGATAGAGCCCAAGAACACTCACAGTCTAACAGAGAGTTGGTTTGTTGTTGTTTGTGTGTGACACTCACAACAGATATCCAGCGGTGACGGTCCAGGCTCTGACCAGGCCTTTGAGCCACTGGCGTGTGTGACCTTGTTCCAGCAGCGCAGGCAGAACCACCTGAAGTAGCAGCAGCTCCAGAGAGAGCTCACTGACTGGAGCATCACTGGGAAACAGAGACAGACAGAGACATTATCATCATCCATGACTGAGTACATTACAGAGATATTTGTTAGTTACTGAAGAGGCATTTATTCATTACTAAACATGCATTGGTTATTGATGTTGTAGCGTGGCATAATCCGGCCAATGACTTACAGTGCCTTGCAAAAGTATTCGGCCCCCTTGAACTTTGCGACCTTTTGCCACATTTCAGGCTTCAAACATAAAGATATAAAACTGTATTTTTTTGTGAAGAATCAACAACAAGTGGGACACAATCATGAAGTGGAACGACATTTATTGGATATTTCAAACTTTTTTAACAAATCAAAAACTGAAAAATTGGGCGTGAAAAATTATTCAGCCCCTTTACTTTCAGTGCAGCAAACTCTCTCCAGAAGTTCAGTGAGGATCTCTGAATGATCCAATGTTGACCTAAATGACTAACGATGATAAATACAATCCACCTGTGTGTAATCAAGTCTCCGTATAAATGCACCTGCACTGTGATAGTCTCAGAGGTCCGTTAAAAGCGCAGAGAGCATCATGAAGAACAAGGAACACACCAGGCAGGTCCGAGATACTGTTGTGAAGAAGTTTAAAGCCGGATTTGGATACAAAAAGATTTCCCAAGCTTTAAACATCCCAAGGAGCACTGTGCAAGCGATAATATTGAAATGGAAGGAGTATCAGACCACTGCAAATCTACCAAGACCTGGCAGCCCCTCTAAACTTTCAGCTCATACAAGGAGAAGACTGATCAGAGATGCAGCCAAGAGGCCCATGATCACTCTGGATGAACTGCAGAGATCTACAGCTGAGGTGGGAGACTCTGTCCATAGGACAACAATCAGTCGTATATTGCACAAATCTGGCCTTTATGGAAGACTGGCAAGAAGAAAGCCATTTCTTAAAGATATCCATAAAAAGTGTCGTTTAAAGTTTGCCACAAGCCACCTGGGAGACACACCAAACATGTGGAAGAAGGTGCTCTGGTCAGATGAAACCAAAATTGAACTTTTTGGCAACGATGCAAAACGTTATGTTTGGCGTAAAAGCAAAACAGCTCGTCACCCTGAACACACCATCCCCACTGTCAAACATGGTGGTGGCAGCATCATGGTTTGGGCCTGCTTTTCTTCAGCAGGTACAGGGAAGATGGTTAAAATTGATGGGAAGATGGATGGAGCCAAATACAGGACCATTCTGGAAGAAAACCTGATGGAGTCTGCAAAAGACCTGAGACTGGGACGGAGATTTGTCTTCCAACAAGACAATGATCCAAAACATAAAGCAAAATCTACAATGGAATGGTTCAAAAATAAACATATCCAGGTGTTAGAATGGCCAAGTCAAAGTCCAGACCTGAATCCAATCGAGAATCTGTGGAAAGAACTGAAAACTGCTGTTCACAAATGCTCTCCATCCAACCTCACTGAGCTCGAGCTGTTTTGCAAGGAGGAATGGGGAAAAAATTTCAGTCTCTCGATGTGCAAAACTGATAGAGACATACCCCAAGCGACTTACAGCTGTAATTGCAGCAAAAGGGGGCGCTACAAAGTATTAACTTAAGGGGGCTGAATAATTTTGCACGCCCAATTTTTCAGTTTTTGATTTGCTAAAAAAGTTTGAAATATCCAATAAATGTCGTTCCACTTCATGATTGTGTCCCACTTGTTGTTGATTCTTCACAAAAAAATACAGTTTTATATCTTTATGTTTGAAGCCTGAAATGTGGCAAAAGGTCGCAAAGTTCAAGGGGGCCGAATACTTTCGCAAGGCACTGTATCTTCTGGTAATTGCAGCACGGTCGACTTCGGCCGTAACAGCTTCATGACATTACTAGGAGCCTATGGCTTAAGTCAAGTCATTCCATTGTTATTCCAGGCTTTAAAAAATTTAATTTACCTTTATTTAACTAGGCAAGTCAGTTAAGAACAAATTCTTATTTTCAATGATGGCCTCCCGGGGAACAGTGGGTTAACTGCCTTGTTCAGGGGCAGAACGACAGATTTTTACCTTGTCAGCTCTGGGATTCGATCTTGCCCAGCGCTCTAACCACTAGGCTACCTACCGCCCCACTTACCTGTACAGCATGACATTGTAGGGGAGGAAGGCTGGGAGGATGAATTTGATCGTCCTTATGGGAAGCCACAACATTAGTAAAACTATGGAGCCAAACACCACCTGCAGAGAAAGACCAGAAACCCAGTGTTACGGGCACTGTATATCCTGTCCAGGCACCCATAGCTATGACATTGTTTATTAGATAGGAATAAGTGGGTTGCAACTCACCACTGATAAAATTAATCTTCTGAGATGTCTGTATATTGGCAGGTGAATCATTTCTTGGACAGGATTAAAATCAGGATCGTTCAGGTTTCTGAGAAACCATAAAACACCAGGTCTCAGCACCTAGAGCGACAATTAGAAACAGATCCAATTGGGATACATAACTCAACAGCAGAAATCTCTTGACATAGGTTTATGGCACCTCAAATGACAGATATGAAGGTATGAGAGAGAATACCATCTCACCTCTCGCAGTAAGAGGATGAACGAGGCAAAGTAGAAGACGTAGACCATCCCTACAAGCCAGTGGAGGAACATGGTGGTGCCGGGAGCAGACTCAAAACTCAGCTCTCTGTCCTTCAGAGAGGCATCAAACATCTCCTGCAACAACACAGAACAACATTTGGCTTTTCAATAAAAGGAAAATGGAGGTATCAATTATTATTTTGAAAGGACGCATCATTAAAGCAGAAGAACATGGTCGGCTTACCAGTGAGCAGATGTCGAGCCACCAGCCACAGATGACAGGGAACACACCGATCTCCACAACTACCAGCAGGGATACCTGGTTAATCATAATATATGTATTATAACTGGTGTTATAACTGGTGTTTATTTCAAATGGCAATAGAAGGCAAATTGTTAGTTTATATGGTAATCCAGACTGAGAATACACTGTATCCAAGATAAACACAATATGCTGTATGTATATACTTCTGAGCCCATATACCAGTCAGGCTATGCATTCCCAATCAAGGACAAAATCATTATCATAATGTTCAGTACCTTGACAACAATGTAGCACACTCCTAAAAGGTGTCTGGATCTTTGGAATCTCACCAACGCTGCCAATCCCTGGGATTTTCATTAAGGAAAAAACACATGCAATACATCACAGGTACTACATATCTATAAGAGACTAAAACTAGGCTATAACACAGTTTTGTAACAGATACCAGAGGATACATGGCACAGTATTAATGTCATGGCCAGGAAGATGTAGCCTACGATGGTGGTGATGAGGCCTTCGAAGTGGGAGGCCTGCACCTGCAACAGGAAATTACATGATTAAAATAATCTTCTTTCTGACACTGCAAAGCAGCTCAACAATGTATGGAGCGAGTCATTCAAATTCCAAAACAAACTTCATAAAATCTATTCATACAGATTTCAAATATAATCTCTCTAGTTACACGCAGGAGAAAGGCCTTAAATTCAATGTAATTTACACTAAGCTGGTACTTACATTATTTTCAAAGCCAAGACCCACAACTGAGAAATGTCCAATATGATACGGACAAAAAGCTGAAAAGAAATGTTAGTCACTGTTATAATATTCATTTAGATATACTTTTTTTAATCAAAATGGCACTCTTAACATAAGTTTAATGACACGCACCGAACACCAAAATGAAGAGTGTGTTTAGTGAGACCACCCAGAAGACATGCTCCTGATGAAGAAAGAGGGACAACATATTTACAACAACCTGAAGATTTTCTCAAAAGAGTACGACATTTCATCAAACATGGGGAATGAGCTACTTACCAGGAAAACCAAGGAGCCATCAAGACCAAGCATCTGTGAAAAAAAAAAAAAAAAAAAAAAACAGAATGTTCAATTTCACTTCACATTTCTTATACACAACAATGACCGATGGGTATAACACACAAATTGGCCAGAGGGAATTCTAATTCAAACTCACCCTCTCCCATGTTAGCTCCTCTGCTGCCCGGTCCCATTCCAGGGCATTCCAATTCATGTCATCTACAAAGAGACAAAAGCAGAACCACACTTATTGACACCTCAAATTAACACTTTGTCAAACAAGCAGTCCAGATATGCCCTACAGATTAATGTCTATGATGACAAAATATACATTGATATAAAAATGTTGTAAAATGCAAAACCACCATCCTAAATTAACCTTTGAAATAAGGCTGCATTAGGTTAACATCTTGAACCTTTATAGCCTGAGTGCCAGTCTATAAATGCCATTATACCAAATGGTGCAAACAGATCTGGGTCCAGGCTAGAACCTTTCCATTCGAAGATTCATACCGTGTGCACCATTGTTGGCGTCCCCTACATCCTCAGCCCCAGCCTCGTCCTCCAGCTCCATGTCCTCTGCCGGGTCCACCTGGATGTCAGGGACCTCAGCCGCTGGACCATTGTCCGCCAGGGGCGCAGCAGCAGCAGGAGCAGGCTGGTTCTCACCCACCCCCTGCCCAGGACCCTGCTGTTGGGGAAAAGACATGGGACACAAAGGTGGGTGCGGTAGCTCCAGAACATTAGAAGAGGCTATCTCTGGTTAAGGAAGAGTGTATTGAGCGCTCTTTAAGACTCAACTTAGAAATGACAATTTGCAGTGAAGAAATGCTATAGTTAACACATAATTATGTTCACCCAAAGAGTGACTGACTTGAATTTGTAGTGGGATTTTTGGTTACCTCATTAAGTTGTGGAGCTGGTGCATGTTGTGGCTGCTGCTGCTGATTCTGCTCCAGCCACTGGGGGGCACCACCATGAACAATCTGCTCCCGCAGCCACACCAGACTGATGAAGGCGCAGAGCGTACACGTCACCACAAAACAACCCTGCAAGCAGTCCGCCATCAAGTTCTCTCTGTGGATGAAGGGACATTACAATTGTCTCATGGTGAGTCAGAATGTTACTGGCTAAATGACTAGACAACATTTGTTTAATGTTTTTACAGGGTATTGTTTTGTACAGGTTCAGGAGAAGAAAATAATGACCATCTTACGTAGAAAGCATATCTAATGGCAGGGTAAGGAGTGAGCTCACAGAGCCGGTAAACAGACACTTGTAGATGCGACCTGCGGGAATAAGACCGTCAACACACACTGACATATTCAACAAGGCCAACAATGGATAGCTTACTGAACAACATGTACCACTAGACTGTATTTTCAAACATTTGTACTTACATGCTGTGAGAGGAACGACTCCCAGCCAAGCAAAGGCAACTAGTGTGTAGTGAAACCAGTATCTAATAGCTGTGCCTACACTTGTCACCAGCCCCGCAAATATGTCCTGAACAGGCAGTCGGGAAGGCATGTCTGGAGAATAGACTGGAAAAAACAGAGGAAAGAAAGTATCAAAACAGGATATTTCTTTTTCACATCCTCAAATTCCAATCTTCCTTTACTGGTCCTAATTGGGTCCATTCAGAACTAAGAAAAGCTTGCATTGGATCATAACAGTTGTCTGGTCAGAAATGTGGCAAAGTATTTTCTATTGGTATCATGACAGACTATGATTGTCCTTTAGACAATTTAATCATCTGAGAAAACTACAATTTAAATCTCTCACTAAATGAATGAGGATGGCAGACGGACTCCGGTAAGAGAAATAGAGATTAGATTGAGCAATACTAGAGTAATGGATTAGTATAGACAAGGCCATGCGTGTGTCCCCTAGGCCTGTCTTGAATGATAACTAGTCAGGGCAGCTCACAGTCTTACTCAAATGAGAATAAGTAATACTTCCTGGGGCTGATCAAGACCGCATATGCACTTCAAAATAAAATACTTCAAGAAATAAGTTAGAGGTCAGTCATTGGATGATGATATTGGACTGCAATCCCTGTCAAAACAGGCAAATGACCCTATGAGGTAGGTTAAGCCTATACGTTAGTCACGTTGTTGGAACCCCATATAACTTAAGTAAATGCTGCATTGAATAATATGTTAAACAGAATAGGTATATAGAAGGAAATTAAATTGAATGACTTACTTGGTGTAAAAGCAAATCTGTGTTTGCATAACTCACAGTATTCTTTTCTGCTGTGTTTTAGCCATTGTACCAAGCTGTGAAAATACAGATGGATTATGTAAGTGTGGTGTCACATGTGCAGCAATATAAAATATCAATTTCAGTTGCTTAAGGACAGTTCATCTATCTAGATTTAGCACAGAGAGCGATCTAGTAGCAGAGCCCATCTCTGGCTAACAGATCACATTTTCATGGCAACTTGTCAAACCCTGGCTTCCATTACACCGTTCCCATAGTAATACTTGGCTCTGCTCCTCTCTGTTGAATGTATCATGCTCTGGCAAGAACCCAGTCTGTCTCTAAAGAAATGCCACTGGCCCTGTGTTTGAGTATACAACCAACCAGCAACACATACCATTCTTGATGGATGAATTTTATACTTCCTGTGCAAACACAGGGGTGATATAGTGGCTTGTCCTGGGTTCCTTCAGACCGGCAGACCCGGCATATATCCCCTGCAGAAGACAAGGACATGAATCAGACAAAATCGAGAACAGGGTTCATGAAATTCAAATAGGCTTTGTTTTGAGAAACCATTATGTGCAACTTGCATGAAAACATAGCTAGCAGATCTTTCAGTGATCTCAAGACTCTTTTTGTCAGGACCTTTCATTTGTAAATACTCTGGGGCTTTTGATTAACTTTACAAAAGAGCAACGAATCATTTCCATGCATTACCTGTCACTGATCAAGTGATTGGCAGCACTAATGGGTGCCACATACTGGGTGGGTTGGCAAACAGGTACATTCTATATTATTGTTGTTATGTTAGCTATGTTGATTAGTTAACTAGCTAGAACTGGAGGACGGATACATCACAAGTCTATTGAATTGAAATGTAATCAACAACGTGTAGAAGTGCAGAGAAGTCAGTAAGCTAGCTATTAACTAGCAGTGATAAAGGTGGGTTATACTTCATCTTAGACTTAGTGGTGAGTGCATGTAACTTAGCTAAAGCTAGCTAACGTTAGCTAGTGATGCTAGCTACTTCATGCAGGTTGTAGCTTCGGTATAAAAAATCGGTTAGTCAATTTGCGACAAAACAGATTCCTTGAGGCGCAATCAAATGTGTGTCACAACAGGAGGTTAACTAATTCTGTAACGTAAATTTGTTAACAAGATGGGTTGACGAGGTTGCTAGCTACCTTCCTCGGCGGTGTCCATCTTGAATGCTGACGCACACTGTCCTCGTTTCAGTCAACACACAACACCGTCTGGCTTGTTGGTGAAAAGCCTAGCAGCCAGCGAACTAAAAAAACACATCTCAGAATGATGTTCGATTCGATGACTGGTTACAGTGTAACTTCACTATTTGATTCCCCGTGGGGATACAATGTAGCAATTTTATCAGGCACTCCGGGGGCTAGGCTAGCTACGGTAAAAACTGCTATGCACAGCAACTATCAACATGCTGACGGTATTGAGTTACCGTAAAAGAGTAAGCTGCGCACTTTTATATTTAAAACAATTAACATTAAACAAATACGTTTTAAGACTAATTTCATATTCAGTAAAATTAAATGAATTGTGTTAGGTAGTAAGGAATGCAAGATGGGGAATTTGTTTAAATTATCACCATTTTTTATTACTGACTCTCACACATTTGATAACATCCTGGGAATGATTTTCAAAGCAACAAATCCCTGAGGCATTCAGGGATGAACACAATTAGTATGACGTGATAGTGTCATCATTGCCCAGGGGCTGATGTGGAGTTACAAAATGTCTCTGATGTGTTCCTCTTTCTGTTTTGAACGACTCTGCATCGTATACCCACACAGTGTCTATTCCTTCTCCAGCGGTGCCATCAGGTGCCCAGGTGGGAAAAGGGAAACGGCAGGCCACCACTTTAGCTGTGCTCTGTAGTTCTGTCTGCAGTTTGCCCTCCAACTTATCCATCTGTGAAGTAATACAATCAATCATCATATTGATGCTAATATTGTTGATGTAGTGCTATATGTGGTGGCATTTACAAAATAAAAAGCTACCATTATTTTGTCAAGTCTAGCAGATAAATAAGAGTTAAACTCACCATCTGAGGTACTCCAAATATGACAACATTCGAGTACTGATTAAAGCTGACCTGAGAACCAGGGCATACACATACATTAAAAGAAAGACCCAACATTAGTCCCCCCTGTAATGGGTATTAGGCTACTACATAAACATTATTTTGGATGAAGAATAATTTGTAAACAATCACTGGTGGATTGACTAACCTTCCATAAATCTGATATGTGGAAGGAAGTAGAATGATGAACACCCGCTCTCCAAGCTCTGTAACGGGAGTACCACACCAACCATGGATTCAACTCAAATCCAACAGCTCGAAATCCTTTCTTTGCAGCTGCTATCACCTGCAGAAATGAAATACATGCTTAAATCAAAAGTGCCAGTGATAGGAGCAACATAATACTACACACGTCCAGCCTAACAGTCTTCTGGGATGTTAATAGGCTACAACTAAATTCCCTCTAATGCAATTTGTAACTTTAATTTCCTGTCAAGAGTGCAACCCCTGCAAATTGCACAAACCCAAGTATCTAACTTAACAATCAAAAGTGAAGTCACAATCACAAATTCAGACAATGGCTGGTAGTCTTCTGATCAGACTACTAAGTGTACTTACTATTCTTCCATCCCCACTTCCGATGTCCACGAGGGATCCAGATCTCGCCTGCAGCACTTTCAGGACATTTTCCACCTGTGCTGTAGTTGCGGGAACATAAGGTAGGCACACCTTTCTCAAAGCAGGTGCAACAAATGGACCTGCAACAGCGTAAAGGGCAACCAATGACCCCCCGACAATTCCAGTTGCGATCAGTCCTAAACGTTTTTTGAAGCCGGTGTCTTTAGCATTAACGTTACATTGTATCGCCTCAGTTTCCAGTAGGCTTTGTTCTGCCATGATTACTTTTGATCAATGAATGAGCGCGAGCTGCTGGAAATCTCTCCTCCCACTGTTAGCTAGCTACTCATCCAAGGACATTTATTGATAGTTACGTCATTCAAGAACATATAGAAATTACGAGACTAGCCAACAGAAGTACACTTAAACATGCGGGACGTAACTAAATAGCAAACTGAGATGACATTTGAATGTCAGAAAAGGTGAAAAAACTTTATTAGAATCGAAACCTCGCTCTGGACCAAGGTGTGCTGCAGCTTTTTGTCCGACTTGATGTGAAATACAGTTTCGGTAGTTCCTAGTTCCACTCGTTCATCATGCTTTTTCCTGTGGTCAACATGCCATCCTCTATTACTACCACTCTATGTGTCACAAAACCAAGCATTTAATAATATGATGTTGATGTAAAATGATAATACATTTGTAAATGTAATAACAAAACAGGTACAGTATTTGGAGATGGGGTAGTCTAGACAATACAGAGGGAACAATGTATTATAACTGACAGGAAAAAACACTGTATAGACAACACCATTCAACAATAAAAAGCTAAATATTAAATCATAACAGGTGCAAACACATGATGTATATTGTATTTTTCATGTACACAGTCAAAGGGGGAAAATAAACCATTTCATATCCACAACATATATAAATTAAAACCAAGGGGACACCATAGATCAAATCAGAATGTGTATGTTTTTTGTTCACAAAAAATACTTACAAAACCACAACCATTCCATGATATGCATTCTTAATTTGTAGGCTACTCGTGTGAATCCAAGCAGAACAAAAACATATTTATTTAAAACAAATGGAACAAGCAAAGAGGAACAGAACATTTGTGTGGTTGTAGGGCATGCATGTTCCTCATACCTCAGAAATCATTGGACATTGACTGATGTGCAGCCAGGACATGGTGGCTCTGGCTCGGGGTCTGACAGTCATCCATGTCGTCATCCTGGTCACAACCATCCTGCCCGTCCTGTGAGTAACTGTACTTCATCATCCGTATATTCCTGTGGCTGGAGGGTGTGGCCTGGTGGGACTGGGAGAGAGGCATGTCTGACATAATGGCTGCGTCCCGCACACTCAGGTTACTTTGGCTTCCCCTGACGCTGGACACCTGGGAGTGGGCTCCGCCGCAGTGGTGGTCACGAATGCATTTGGACGAAGACCGTCTGAGTTTGTGAAACTTATCAAAGTCCTCGGCCATAGCCATTTCACTCATGTGGTCGGCAGAGGCTGCCCTCCGCAGAGTGCACAGTTCATAATGTGGTGGCTCGAAGGTTTCATGGAGCAATGTGGGGTCAAAGTCATCCCTCCTGATGATGTATTTTTTGCGTGGCTGTTTAACTTGAATGATACTTGCCACAATGAGAAGGACAACCACCAGACCACAGGTGACTAGAATGATTGCGACATTGGTGTGGTCAATATTGTCTAAGATGCTGGCTTTCCTCTTCTCTGTGGACAGTAAATATTACATACAATCAAGTTTTCTATTTTGGCGGCTAGGTTTGAATTGTGATGAATGGTGTGATGAAAATTACATTTAGATTTATCAACATTACATTTAGAATGCACCATTAACTTGTACTTTTGTCATACAGGTTAACCTAAAACATTGACTGTAGTTCATATTTGTTAGCTCTATACCCAAATGGAACAGGTGTCTCACCTTTGCAGTTGTTCTCGTCCCAGGGGTAGACACAGTTCTGGATCCCGTTGCACACTAAGCTGGTGTTGATACACATGTTGCTATGGCAAAAGAAAGCCTCCGCTTCACATGGAGCTGAAAACAAGGGGAAGATAGCTTTACTCCCTAAACATTAAATAGAGTTTTAAACTAATGAATTAGATTAAAAAGCAAACAATAAGGCTCACTGCCAATAAGGCACACTGCCACAACAAACTTCAACAAATGCCAACAAACAGACATCTATATGCAGTTTTTTTTTTGTCAGTGTTTGTTGGTGTTTGATGGGGTTCAATGTGGCAGTGTGCAAGTGGCTTTAGACCACGTTTGGTCCAGGAGTGTTGTTACTACACTGTTAAGAAAAATATAGTTGTTTCAACTAATTATTATTAAGTAACTCAACTTGTCGGTCAAAGTGTTGCCTGAACTTAACATTTTTAGTTGGCCAAAACTTAGCTCCAGCTCAATTCAAAATGCTCTGTTTGCTTAACTTGTCTCCTATATTCATTTAACTAGAAATTATTATTTGGGCATCTTAACTAAGAAAGGCTATGCAACTGGTTACACACACAGTGCCTTTAACATACAATGTTTTCAGTTGATATATTTGAGAGACATGAGTACATTGTGCATGTTCATTTACACAGTAATTATTATTCAACAAGCTTGCCTGGGATTTGAACTCACAACCTTTTGGTTCACAGCATACTGATCTTCCTGCTACACCACCATGTCTGTGTCAATTATCAGTTAATCTGACTATTCTCTCATCATTGATTTGATTGACTAAGTTCAACATTTAGGGTTTTCTGTATACAGTAGTTGTCTAATGTTGGTGGGGCATATTACTCAGTTTTAATGTTACTCCTTAATCACGGTGATAAATAAAATAGTTTTATTTGAGTGTACTTTTAACAGAGCTGAGATTTATTTTGAAGTGCAAAGTGTAGCAATACAGGTCAAATCAATCATTGACACAGGCATAGCAGGAAGATTGGTATTCCGTAAACCAAGAGGTTGTCAGTTCAAATCGCAGGTGAGGACATGTTGAATAATAATTACTGTATACATGGACAATGTAATCATGTATTTCAACATGTGTCAAATGTGTAAGTTGACAATATTGTATGTCAAAAGCACTATGTGTGTGTAACTGGTTCCGCAGACTTTTTGTTGTTGTTGATGAAGATGCCCATATAGTAATTTCTGGTTGAATGAACATATGAGACAAGTTGAGAAAACACATCATTTTAAATTGACTGAATTGTTGCCTAAGTTGGAGCTAAGTTTGGGCTAACTAGAGAATGTAAGTTCAGTTAATACTTTGATTGAAAAGTTGAGTAAACTAAAAAAGGTTGTGGAACCAGTTACTTAATAATAATTAGTTGAAACAACTATATATTTTTTTACATTGATACAATAACCCTGTAAAGGGGACCCTGTATTCCCTGCGACTGCCTCTATTTACAAACTAATTGGAACATTTCAAACAATGTGTCAAAAATTAAACAAAGCAGTAGATGGAGTGGAAATGGTGTCAAATGAATTCACTAACGCTCTAGGAAGGTTGTGAAAAGGATCCGGAAGCGGCTTTTTCGGCTGCCCTGATCAGCCCACATTCGTATGACCCCCACTGAGGTAACCAACATGACATCGTTGGCCACTGTGCTGCAGAATTTGTTCTTCAGGTGCTCCACTGAGCTACTCCCGTCGTACACAGCCACAAAGTTACGTTTGCATTCATTGGAGTTGTGCATCTCATATTCCAAAAATCGCAAATAGATCTGCAAAAAAAATTAAAATAACAGTGCGAAACAACAGGTTTCCAACCAAATGGGAACTTGACTTGTGTATCTTTTGAACAGCATGTTTTCCAGAAGACTAATGGAGAATGTGAGTGAGGGATATTGCAAATATGAAGAAGAAAAAAACACAAGAACTGTACTGACCCTTCCCTTTGGTGGCGCTCGAATGAACCACCTACAGTCCACAGCCTCTGTCTGCAAGGCTTTGCCCTCTTTGAGTATTGCTGCAGAATCAATGATCCCATCTGATCCACCCAGATCAAATTCGCAAACTGTAGTACAGGAGAGTCCATTGCACAGTGTGTTAGTTACACAACAGTTTGTTGTTACAATATACAGTATGTTTACATAGGTGATATAAGAAGAACCGTGTACCTACAAGGCAGAGGCGGTAGGACACCCATGTCTTTAAATTCAGGATCTGAAAAGAGAGCACACAACAGTGAACCTATTGTATATTTTTTTCTGCCATTTAAAAAAAATACATGTTCTGTGTCTGAAAGATAAGGGCCAGCAATGCATATTCTTGACTGTGTGAACTCTGTCCTTAGTTTAATCCATTCTGCAATCATCCACTTGTCCTTCATAAAAAAAAATGTTGAGACAGAAAGAACAGGACTTCTATCCTAAAGCTTCACCATTATGATTTGTAGGTGGATTAATAATCCTTGGACCAGCTTTATACAGATTAGGCTGCACAAGCAATGAGAACCAAGTGATAAAATGGGACTTCCAAAATGTTTTCCTGAAAAAATCTAAAAAGATGAGGTTGAGGGAGAAACCAGTTTTCGAAATATTAATATAAATATAAAACAGTTATATTTAGAGGCATATCTTTGTAATATCACCATGGCTGCAAGGAGGAGACAGCTGAACTATTTAAAACCTAACCTTAGCCATGAATCCTTATTAATCCTCTTGTTTCTTACCTCTGTATCATGGATTATTCACTGTGTGTGTGTGTGTGTGTGTGTGTGTCAGAAGAGGTACTGAAAAAAATACGAAAATATATGAAACATATGTCAATCTTGCTTTTCTATCTAGTTTAAAACAAATATTTACTGCAAACACTTACGCTTATGTAACAGTGTAGTAATAAGATGATGATCGGTCAATGAATTATCCTGCCACTGATGAGAGGAATTAGAAGAGATTAGCATTTGGCACTAAAGGATTCATTACTTCTGAGGTAAACACTTGGAAATCAGCTTGTACCAACGCAGGCCTGGGAAGGCTTTCTATTGGCTAGAGTATTGTTGCATGAATACTTTTTTATGGATACTTTTTGTAGTATTAGTCCTGCAAAATGTACCCTCACACCTCAAAATGTGCCACTGTGTTTCAGGGAGAGATTATATGGGAATCAATTTATATCAATCTATATTCATCTTTTGACACTGAAGTATCTCATCGGAACTTGTGGATGAGCCACTCACTTCAAGTCTTGATTCCAATGGAGGGCAGGCAGTGATATCGAATAACCATGTCTACTGGCAATGTCAAAACCTTCACGAGAATGTGAGGTTACTGAGACACATTTTTGTAAGATTGATCTGATGAATGGCTTTGATTGGGAGAGGGAAACAAGGAAGTGGATTCATCTCTCCTCCACAACGTAAGTGCCCTATAAATTCTGCCAGTAATAAATTGTCAGCTGCATGGGTATCCCTTAAGCCGAGGCTCAGAGCTGACAAGCTGTACTCCCCTGAAGACAAGCTTTCATTAACTGGGTGAAGGAGGAGATAAACCCCCCCCCCCCCCCCCCCCTCCCCAGTTGCAGCATGTGTGCCTGCACTACAAATGCAGCAGCTGATATGGACACACACAGCAGTAAGCACCACACCAGTCTCCTGTAGCTCTAGCTCAGTCACTGAGCTGTGACTGGTAAATTGTTTGGCTGAAGTCCTCTGCATTAACTGGATGTGTACAACTTTATGTCAATATTGTGTCTGTGTGTCTCCATGTGTGCCTGGGTGAGACAAACAGTTAGCCTGTCGGAGTCACACATTCAGCAACAACCTCAGAATAACACTGCAAATATTGAAACGGTTAAAGCAAATCGATGTATTTGAAATGATATTACCTTGAGTGAAGTTATAGCGTGCTGAAAATCCAATTGCCTCCAGTTCGCCGTCTGCAACAAACTTTATATGCAGGTATCGCCCACTTGATTTAATATACAAAGGGCTTTCCTGGCCACAGTATCGACCAATTAAAGTGGAGAAGGAAAAGGGCCCATCGCGGACTTCAATGTGGTCAAATTTGCATTCCCATGAAGGCTCTATTGAATATTTCTCATCAAAGAAGAGGTCGATGCATTGTCTTGGTGAAGCTGAGAAAACACAGTGGGGAAATGTAAGAAAAATAAACACAATATCCAATCAAAAAAACATTTACTTGTTGAGTTGGTGTTTATGTCTTACCTTCAATGATATAAATACATGTTCGCTCTGGTGGGTACTTTTGGGGGTAGTTGGGGGAGGTGAACAGGCCTCCCTCAGCCTCCTTTATCCAGGTGCCGCATTGGCCTATTGGAGTCACCCCTGAATTGTTTGTCACTGAAGCACAAGATTAATGTTCAGGTACCAATCATACAGAACCATTATACCATCCAGCATTGTCTGACATTAAAAATGTATCAAATGTATTGTTATTGATCTGGTGTTTCATGGTCTTCTTCATTACACAGACATTACTTTTCCCAGTTAGGTAGATTCCAACATAACAGGGAAATAAATAACTCTACGCACAGTGTAAATTTCAGTGTTACCTGCTTTTTTCCCCGGTGTACCAGACAATCCAAGAGTGATTAGACTTGCAACTACTGCTGTAAAAATAAAATGAAGTGAAAGTTAGAAAAAAATACCCAGAAAACAATTGGCTATGGAAATTGTGTTTGTGTATGTTACTAAACCACAAAATAAAATTATGTTCCACAAAATACAGAAATTATCATTTCGTTTCATAGCATAATGGATTCACATGTAGCGTTTTAAAATAGTTTTTAAAGCGTCATTGCTGGAAAGTTCAATGGCAAGCATTGATTTAACTTTATGCTGTTGACCAGCTAACTACGATTTTAAAGAGATCATGTTATACAAGCAAAAGTAGACAAAATTTACCGAGAGGCAAGGCAAATTTGTTCACCATGTCTAATCCTTGCTGTTTTCAATCCCAAATATTTCCAAAACGAAATGAACGAATCATTATTCCGTGCAACGGGAAAATTATATCATCATATCCACGATATCCCTATTATATCTCAGTGTAAACAAAACACAAATACAAAGTTACGGGAGGAAAAGCAGTCTCAATCCATCCGCTGCTGCCGTGACAGACAGGTCTGAACGTTCTCCTGAGTCCCGATTTCCATCCAAGCGCAGCGACGATAATCCGACCGACAGCAACCTTCAATGAGTATAGTATCCTTGACAGTTGACATCGTGCCAATTTCCCGTATTATATCCGCCACATGCCGGTGTACATCATCATTGGTCTCTGTGCTTGTGGTATTTATTTCCCGTGGACGTTCTGCATAAATACTTGGTCTGGACACTTCAAGCCAGACACTTCAAGCCACCTTACTCTCAAATATATAGGATATTCAATTCTGGTAGTACTGTAATAACTAGTTAATAAACTATAATGATGTTGTTTTATGAAGGAACCGCAATTCAGCTTCAACTCAAGCTCAACTTTTTATTTTTTATTTTGTGGCTCCTGTCACAACGAACCCTGGCTCGATTCCAGGCGGTATCACAACCGGACGTGATTGGGAGTCCCATAGGGCAGCGCACAATTGGCCCAGCTTCACCTGGGTTAGGGTTTGGCCGGGAAGGCCGTCATTGTAAATAAGAATTTGTTCTTAACTGACTAGTCTGGTTAAATCTAATAAAATATTAGAGATTAATTAGGGACAGGGTTTGGGTCAATTTGGAATTTTGGAATTTCAATTCAACCCAGGAATTAAAATTCGAATTTGAATTGTTCACACCCCACAGGAAGCAGAATTGAATTTGAATGAAAAGAAATAGAATTGAATTCAAACAAATTCAAACAAATTCAACTGAGACATGAAACCTACATTAGGTACACTCATGAAAATGGATGGCTCATACAGACAATGAGTCACGTTGCTGTGGCTTGCTATATAAAGCAGGCAGATGGGCATCGAGGCATTCAGTTACTGTATATTGAACAATATAATGTGCAAAATAAGTGACCTAAGCAACTTTGAGCTTGGTATGATCGTCGGTGCCAGGCGCTCCAGATTCAGTATCTCAGAAACTGCCCCCTCATAGGCTTTTTTTAGATTCTTGTCATGGATGGGCTATTGCCACACCACTCTTATCAGCTAAAAACAACAAGAAACGGCTCCAGTGGGCACACGATAACCAACACTGGATAATTGAGGAGTGAAAAAATGTATCTGGAACATGATATCGAGTTCGGTTTACTTGAGTGGCCTGCGCAGTCCCCCGACCTTAACCCAACAGAGCATGTTTGGGATGAGATGGAACGAGCTGTTCACAACAGGAATGTACCGGCGTCCAATCTGCAGCAACTGCGTGATGCCATTGTGTCAGCATGGACCAACACCCCTGTGGAACGTTTAAGACTCCTTATAAAATTCCCCTGAAGAATTCAGGCTGTTCTGAAGGTGAAGGGGGGTCCGACCCGGTTCTAGATGGATGTATCTAATAAACTGGCCCAGTGAGTATATACTGTAGCTATATAAGTCTCATTCCTTTGACGTATATTTAGCCAAAAGCATCTGCCACCTCATAGTTTAAAGAAATACGATTTCAAATATTAGCTTGATTATAACTCAAAGAAGTCAAACAGTATTTTGTTGGTATTTTTGTAATTAGATGTTAGGTTGTTCCATTCCATTCTGGAGTGTTTGATCTAATGCATTCTTGGATATGTATTTTTTGTTTAATATTTTATAACATTATTATATCATAGAACTATTATAGAAAACCCCAAAAATGATCTAACAATATTTACAGACCACTATAATTACTTGAAACTCGTTTAAATGTTTCAAGAAAATGTAAAAAATTGTATTGCTTACCATACGTTATATACAAAATAGACACGTGCTTAATGATTTATGGAATAAATTATCCATTTGAATTTCAATTAATTTCATCAAATTAAATTCCACTTCTTTCATTCATATTCAATACAACTTCTGGTTCCTGCAGGGTGTGACCAATTCAAATTCAAGAAATTGAATTGGCATTTTAGACCAATTCAACTTCGAATCAACCCCAATTGGGGAGCATTGTTATGATAGGCAGCAGGGAAGCTAGAATAAGGATTAATGTAATTAACAAAAGTTTACTTGGCAATGGGTCTCAGAAACAGATGGGAGGAGGGTTCATCCAGTCTCAAATTAATTTTGGCAACCTCTGTTTGAAGCCTTTCCCATATGAGTAGAAGGTAACCGTGGGTCCATACAGGAACCAAGATCATAATACTGGATAATGCTGCATATTAAACTTCACTATGAGGAGAAAAACGCAAATGAAAGGAATCATCCAAACAACATGAACAAAGTATCAAACAGATGCAGAGAGAGGAGGGTGGGGAGCTACAGTAATATGTTCAGCTGTCCTCTTGCCAAAATTACATTTAATTTCTTAAGGCCAGGTGTCCCAGGTGTGAAATGATTATGGGCAATAGGGTGTGCTGAACAGGGTTTGCTGACACAACAGTCAGTTCACTGTGTGGAAATAACATCTCTCATATCATACACATGTTTTTAAAATCTGCAATCCATACAAAAATAAAGACAGTCCTCTAAACTCAACCTGAACTAACTATGCAGTCCATAGATTTTGTCACGCCCTGACCTTAGAGAGCCTTTTTATGTCTCTATTTGGTTTGGTCAGGGTGTGATTTGGGTGGGCATTCTATGTTCTGTTTTCTATGTTTTTGTATTTCTATGTTTTGGCCGGGCATGGTTCTCAATCAGGGACAGCTGTCTATCGTTGTCTCTGATTGGGAATCATACTTAGGCAGCCTTTTTCCCTTCTGTCATTGTGGGAAGTTGTCTTTGTTAGGAGCACTATAGCCCTTGTAAGAGTCACGGTCGTTTTTGTTATTTCTTGTTTTTTTGGTGACATTTTACGAAATAAAATAAAATGTACACTCACCACGCTGCATCTTGGTCTTCCTGTAAAGACGGTCGTGACAGTTTTGTGTCTCTTTGCCATGCCTTTTGTCTGTGAATAAAACCCATGCATTTCTGTTGAATGTTTTTGACTGCCATATGGGATGAAGAAAAAAGTAAAAGTTAAGTATTTTGAATTCCATAAAGGTTTCAGAAAATATATATTTAAACAGATCCATATCATTCAATATTTCTGAGGAAAAATATGAGCTTGAGTTTCTCATATAAGTATTGCAAACATGTATTTCATTCACATTGCCTCAATGTTGCAAAGCTGGATTACTTCTCACTGTTCCAGACCAAAGAGAAATCAACTCCCTTGATATTCTACAGAAGGGAGACAAATCTGACAATCCAATCCATCTGGCTTTAGTTTATGTGAGGCAGATTGTTGTTATTCAGAGTTTTATCAGGACAATGAACGGGTCTTGTTTTTTTGCACAATCAGACAGAATAGAAAAATCTTATTTCATGATGACACAGAGTCAGTCACTGACTGTGTCCATTCCCCAAACGCACTCACCAGTCACATTATAATGGCAATGCCACTTTCTTACAATGAAACATGTATGAATGTTGAACAAGGTTTATATTTCTCTGTGAATGTTTTTTTAAAGTATTATGTAACTAATAAGAAGGCATTATACTATATCGGTATGCACAGACTAGCTAGTCTGAGACCACTGCGTGCACAGTCAATATCAAATCTGTAATTACACAGATTTTATCTGTACGGAGCCATAAGCAATTGTGCCATGCTTGGAATATCAAGGCAAGTTTTAGCTGCAGTTTGGATGAGCTGCACCCAAGTGTGGTGTGTAGTCTATGTTCAGGAGTCCCTCAATTCTACCCACTAAACAATCAGTCTGATGTAACTTTGTCTACAAAACATAGTATTTTGACAGATTTAGATACATGATTATTATGGAGAAAATCCAAAACCAGAGATTAAAGTCTTTAGTTTAAATAGACTTAACAGAGATTTGAGAAGAAAACAGTTATCAGACATACCATCTGTTCCAATATGGTAAGCAATAATGTTAAGTATAAAAAGTAGGTCATATTGACTGTAAAATGTTGTCAATATGGCCCTGGGTATGATATAACAGAGAACAGTCTACATTGGGCTTTCCATGAATATCAGAATACCATCTACTGGCAAATCTCCTTTTCTTTAATTTGACCGATTTTATATAGACAGATACAGGCGGCATACATGCTCATTTAGCATTTGCCAACCAACCACTTGATGGTGCAAGTGTAACTCATATCACAGCCTTGACACTACACTATACATATACTGTGAGTGAGTGAGTGAGTGAGTGAGTGAGTGAGTGAGTGAGTGAGTGAAAGAGCAAGAGAGAGAAAGAAAGAGAGACAGAGCAGGTTTGAAGGGGGACTGATTGCCACAAAACTGATAATCAGAGCAATCGCAAACCATAAACTGTTTTACAGTTTAGAAGACAATGTTTCTTCGATTTTGTACCATGATATCATTGGTCCTCCTAGGATTTGGCGTTGCCTTTTCGCTGGGACAGAATTACACAGAACCTCTTGTTTTGGAGGGAAAGTGTCTGGTGGTTTGCGATGCGAACCCGTCTGTAGAGGGAGCATTGACCTCTTCCTTCGGGATATCTGTCCGGGCAAGCGGTGCTAAAGTGGCTTTCTCTGCACTCAGGGGAACGAACCACGAACCATCTGATATGAGCAATACGTCTCCGACCATCTACTTTGACCAGGTTCGAGAATATGTATGTCTTTCATGATTTGTGTCTTTTCATAGGCTAATATTGACAATGTATGTTTGTGCTCTTTAGAACGTTTGATGTTTTTCTCATTGCAGGTATTAGTGAACATTGGCAACCATTTCAAGCTGCAAGCGAGTGTATTTCAAGCACCAAGAAGAGGCATTTACAGTTTTAGCTTCCATGTGGTGAAGGTTTACAACCGACAGACTATACAGGTAAGTGTATAGGGAGGTCTGCATTGTGATGCAATTGAATTGTGCTTTTCATGTCTTTATCATACCCATTGCATAACACTCTGCAGGTAAACTTGATGCACAACGAATACCCTATAATATCAGCTTTCGCCGGGGACCATGACGTCACTCGAGAGGCTGCGAGCAATTCAGTCCTTCTGCACCTGGAACGGGAGGACAAACTCTACTTGAAGCTTGAGAGGGGGGATCTAATGGGTGGCTGGAGGTACTCAACGTTTTCTGGATTCTTGGTGTTTCCACTCTAATCACAACTCTCAAATCAAGTGACTCTTTTTTATTTTCTTCAAGGACGTTGGCCACCCATCTCTGGACTTAAATTATGAAGAAATGTATAACTGACTGTGAGATAAAGTAGGCTATTTTGGCAATTTATGACGAAATTATTCCGTGCTATGAGGTTGGGATTTGTATTGCTGAATGTGACTGATTGTTCGGCATGATATTATATAAACTGCGAAGAGTAGCCTATTCAAGCGTTTGTCAGTTGCGCCCCTTCAGTAGCTATCCATGGTCCTGAAACAGTAGAAACACGGTAGCTGTCTGTTGAAACCACAAAACGCATCTCAAGTGTACAGAGCCAATAGGTGGCAATTGAGTGTTGGCTCTAGTGTCAACGTTGTTGCAGTAGTGCCATTGAAGTATTGTAATCAAATAACATTTTCCAAAGGTGTGCAAATGCAGGCTAGCTGGCATTTTGACCTATATTGCACATTGATACAGTGTTCATTTTGGCTTTTTTTAAAAGCTTTAGTCCAGTCTTAGTCACTTTGTAATAACATCCAAATCAAATGTTATTGGTCAAATACACGTGTTTAGCAGTTGTTATCGCAGGTGTAGCAAAATGCTTATGCTAGTTCTGACAGTGCAACATTAAGTCACATTTGTGTCATTTGAATAATGATTAAGTCTTGTCATTGTCAAACAGTGCGCCATTTTCGTAAACTAAATTCCCTTTAATTTCAGTCACATTTTAGTCACATCACATTTGTATTGTCTCATTAACCTATAGTAAACTTAAATCACTGACTCCCATGTGCACAAACATACATAACCTTGTCCCACCAACATATTTTTCTGCATAACATAACATCATATTCCCTTCCCAACAGCAGAAAAATGACAAACATATATTAGAATATATAATGATTATCTGGCCATTCCTAATTCAGCCTACATATCGTCAAAGTAGTATGGGTTGAACCTCCGTCACTGGGCCATGTCAGTGCCATTGTCATCAACGTTCCACAGACGTTGCAGCCACATTGGTGTCCAAAAGTAGAACGGGGGCTAATGACTTTGAACGGGATTTTTTGCCCAGTGATGCAGTCGAGTCACTAAAACCCAAGTCCGAATTGAGTCCCAAGTCCCCTGTGCTCGAGTTCAAGTCTGAGTCACCAATGTTGGTCGAGTAACGAATGGAGTCACAAGAAAAAAAATGTAGTCAATGAATTGCTTGCTATCCATTTTATTTTTTTTCTGTACCACCAAATGTGTGCATATCTGCTACTGGTAACGTTAATGTTACCAGGGCCACGTTCAGTTGCAAAACTTTCTCGGACATTGCAGACAGTTCCAGTCGGTATTCACGTAGTAATAATAAAGAATTCCCTTGACCCACGACAACAAATTGGGTAAAACCAACATTCTTTCCTATTGAAATAACAAAACATGCCAAAAAGCTGCTGTGTTGTTTTATGTAGCCAGGTCAAAAGTCCTGACCTGGGCCTCCCGGGTGGCGCAGTGGTTAAGGGCGCTGTACTGCAGCGCCAGCTGTGCCATCAGAGTCCTGGGTTCGCGCCCAGGCTCTGTCGTAACCGGCTGTGACCGGGAGGTCCGTGGGGCGAAGCACAATTGGCCTAGCGTCGCCCGGGTTAGGGAGTGCTTGGTCGGTAGGGGTGTCCTTGTCTCATCGCGCACCAGCGACTCCTGTGGCGGGCTGGGTGCAGTGTACGCTAGCCAAGGTGGCCAGGTGCATGGTGTTTCCTCCGGCGCATTGGTGTGGCTGGCTTCCGGGTTGGATGTGCGCTGTGTTAAAGAAGCAGCGGCTTGGTTGGTTGTGTATCGGAGGACGCATGACTTTCAACCTTCGTCTCTCCCGAGCCCGTATGGGAGTTGTAGTGATGAGACAAGATAGTAGCTACTACAACAATTGGATACTACGAAATTGGGGAGAAAAAGGGGTAAAAAGTAAAAAAAACAGTCCTGAACTACGGTTCTGTAAAGCTCCAAAGTAGAGAAATAAAGCCTGTGAAAAGATTCATCGTTAGACATGTTGTACTATTATTAAATGTTGTTTTGTAATTGACTAAAACAAGCAGACTAACAATAAAATTGCGTTTGAAAACGGTCAAGTTTTTGCTGTGAGCTAATGGGGAAACCTAGGTAACCTGTTAGTTTTTCCCAGAGATAGGCAGGCCGCACAGTTACAGTGCCTTGCGAAAGTATTCGGCCCCCTTGAACTTTGCGACCTTTTGCCACATTTCAGGCTTCAAACATAAAGATATAAAACTGTATTTTTTTGTGAAGAATCAACAACAAGTGAGACACAATCATGAAGTGGAACGACATTAATTGGATATTTCAAACTTTTTTAACAAATCAAAAACTGAAAAATTGGGCGTGCAAAATTATTCAGCCCCCTTAAGTTAATACTTTGTAGCGCCACCTTTTGCTGCGATTACAGCTGTAAGTCGCTTGGGGTATGTCTCTATCAGTTTTGCTCATCGAGAGACTGAATTTTTTTCCCATTCCTCCTTGCAAAACAGCTCGAGCTCAGTGAGGTTGGATGGAGAGCATTTGTTAACAGCAGTTTTCAGTTCTTTCCACAGATTCTCGATTGGATTCAGGTCTGGACTTTGACTTGGCCATTCTAACACCTGGATATGTTTATTTTTGAACCATTCCATTGTAGATTTTGCTTTATGTTTTGGATCATTGTCTTGTTGGAAGACAAATCTTCGTCCCAGTCTCGGGTCTTTTGCAGACTCCATCAGGTTTTCTTCCAGAATGGTCCTGTATTTGGCTCCATCCATCTTCCCATCAATTTGAACCATCTTCCCTGTCCCTGCTGAAGAAAAGCAGGCCCAAACCATGATGCTGCCACCACCATGTTTGACAGTGGGGATGGTGTGTTCAGCTGTGTTGCTTTTACGCCAAACATAACGTTTTGCATTGTTGCCAAAAAGTTCAATTTTGGTTTCATCTGACCAGAGCACCTTCTTCCACATGTTTGGTGTGTCTCCCAGGTGGCTTGTGGCAAACTTTAAACAACACTTTTTATGGATATCTTATGGATATCTTTAAGAAATGGCTTTCTTCTTGCCACTCTTCCATAAAGGCCAGATTTGTGCAATATACGACTGATTGTTGTCCTATGGACAGAGTCTCCCACCTCAGCTGTAGGTCTCTGCAGTTCATCCAGAGTGATCATGGGCCTCTTGGCTGCATCTCTGATCAGTCTTCTCCTTGTATGAGCTGAAAGTTTAGAGGGACGGCCAGGTCTTGGTAGATTTGCAGTGGTCTGATACTCCTTCCATTTCAATATTATCGCTTGCACAGTGCTCATTGGGATGTTTAAAGCTTGGGAAATATTTTTGTATCCAAATCCGGCTTTAAACTTCTTCACAACAGTATCTCGGACCTGCCTGGTATGTTCCTTGTTCTTCATGATGCTCTCTGCGCTTTTAACGGACCTCTGAGACTATCACAGTGCAGGTGCATTTATACGGAGACTTGATTACACACAGGTGGATTGTATTTATCATCATTAGTCATTTAGGTCAACATTGGATCATTCAGAGATCCTCACTGAACTTCTGGAGAGAGTTTGCTGCACTGAAAATAAAGGGGCTGAATAATTTTGCACGCCCAATTTTTCAAAAAAATGCAGGTTGTTTTGTAATATAAAAAAAATATACAAAATGGGAGGGGGGGGGGGTTATTTAGGATACTATTTTTCTGATGTTGATGCTGTACACACCTCCAGGCTGTGTAAGGGCTATTTGACCAAGAAGGAGAGTGATAGAGTGCTGCATCAGATGACCTGGCCTCCACAATCGCCCAACCGCAACCCAATTGAGATGGTTTGGGATGAGTTGACCGCAGAGTGAAGGAAAAGCAGCCAACAAGTGCTCCGCATATGTGGGAACTCCTTCAAGACTGTTGGAGAAGCATTCCAGGTGAAGCTGGTTGAGAGAATGCCAAGAGTGTGCAAAGCTGTCATCAAAGCAAAGGGTGGCTACTTTGAAGAATCTAAAATATATTTTGATTTGTTTAACACTTTTTTGGTTACTACATAATTCCATATGTGTTATTTCATAGTTTTGATGTCTTCACTATTATTCTACAATGTAGAAAACTGTACAAAATAAAGATCAGGACATCAGACTGGGGCGATGGTTCACTTTCCAACAGGACAACGACCCTAAGCACACATCCAAGACAATGCAGGAGTGGCTGTGGGACAAGTCTCTGAATGTCCTTGAGTGGCACAGCCAGAGCCAGGACTTGAACCCGATCGAACATCTCTGGAGACCTGTAAATGGCTGTGCAGCAACGCTCCACATCCAACTTGACAGAGCTTGATAGGATCTGCAGAGAAGAATGGGAGAAACTCCCCAAATACAGGTGTGCCAAGCTTGTAGCGTCATACCCAAGATGACTCGAGGCTGTAATTGCTGCAAAAGATGCCTCAACAAAGTACTGAGTAAAGGCTCTGATTACTTATGTAAATGTGATTTTTCCTTTTTTTTTATATAAATGAGCAAAAATGCCTAAAAACCTGTTTTTTCTTTATCATTATGGGGTATTGTGTGTAGATTGATGAGGGAAAAAATCTATTTAATCAATTTTAAAGTAAGGCTGTAACCTAACAAAAAGCGGAAAAAGTAAAAGGATCTGATTACGAAGTCACTGTACATAGTTTTCATTTCACCTATCTATACCTAACTGTGACACATGTATCATTTACCTTGACATTTTAACCCCCCCCCCCCACTCTTTCTCTGTCTCTCGCTTATCCATGGGGATACTGTATCCATCTTATCCCAGCAGCAGTCACGTCTGGTGAGCTGCACCGCTGTGGGATTTACTTAAGATACTATTTTTCCGATGTTGGTTCTTTAATTGGATATGTCAATGACTGTATGCAAATGTTTTTTTTTTTGTGTGTGTACTGTATTTAGTTTTGGGTGTAAGTATGTGTTATAACCCCCCCTCTCTCTTTCTCATCCATGGGGATACTGTGTTCATCTTATCCCAGCAGCAGTCACGTCTGGTGAGCGTGCAACCCTGTGCCTTCAGAAAAAAGTACTCAGCTCAACAGCTCCTCAGCGTGTGAGCATGGCTGTAGCCTTTTGATGTCTGTCCTCTGCATAGCAGTTCACACAGAGCAGTGGAATGCCCAAGGACAAAATCAATCTGCTCTGCGCGACACCTGGCATGTAAAAGTCCGTAATCATACCTCTCTCTAGTACCGTTTGAACCTGATTTTAACATGGGCCCTTTGTCCTGATCTTATCTACATTCTGTTTGCGCCAACATTTCCAGAAATGTGCCCACATTTGGTATTTAAATGTGTCTGTTATCAATCTGTCCACTGTCTGCATTGTGACCAGATGTCCTGGTCCCTTTCTTTATGCAAAGTATTTACAGCTATTCTTACAATAACTAAATAAATATTATTTTCTAAGACACATATTGATGTAATCAGTTAATCGTGCCACTTGTCAATGATTTTAGAGGGTGGAATAACTATGATTTAAATGGTATCTCTGTCCAGATCTGTCTACATTTGTAAGATATCCAGACACAATGCGTGTCTGACTACCTCCGGAGGTGGGCAGAATGAGCTGTCTTTTGATTGTCTACACCTGTCTAAAAATGTGGGAAAGATCAGAATGTAGATAAAGTCAGTACAAAGGACGCAAGTTACAACCAGGTATAAACAGGGCTTCTGAAACATCATGTGTATTTGCCTTTTCTTATCGAGATGGGAAGAGTCCTTTTCCCAGAAACCCAGCTGACCTTTATCCTGGCTGTAACTAGTTAACCCTGACTTTTAACGCTTTTGGAAAACACAGCTGCGTTTACACAGACAGACCAATTTTGATCTTTTGCACAAGTGTTGGCAAATAGCTGATCTGATTGGGCAAAAGACCAATTAGTGTAAAGATCTAAGAATTGAGTTGACTGTGTAAACGCAGCCCACTTGGCACACAGAATGCTATTTTTTCTCTTAAATGAAAAGTAACTGCATGGTTAAAAAAAATTAAATCATAGGCTGCGTTTACAAAGGTTGCCCAATTCTGATCTTTTCCCCAATTCTGATCTTTTCCCCAAAAGACCAATTAGTATGAAATATCAAAATTAGGCTTCCTGTGTGTACACAGCCATAGACATAAATATAGCTTTTCTAGCAGCGCTAGTTGAATGGCTACCTACACAGGCAGCCCAATTCTGATAATTTTTCAACTAATTGGTCTTTTGACCAATCATATCTGATGTTTTCGCATCTTTATCAGAGCTGATCTGATTGGTCAAAAGACCAATTAGTGAGAAAAAAAACTATGGCTTTAAACACAGCCATAGTTCTTTGCAAGAATTTACCAAAACAACAGCATATGCTAGACTTATTGCTTGTTAGGAACATGCTAACGTTGCATTTATTCTAGGTGATCTATAGTTGTTCCAGTGTGTTAATGGAAGACTAGTCTATCACTGTCTCTAAATCACCACGTGGTTTATGTTACTTCAATGAGTCATTTAGATTATGCTTAAATTGCATTCTGCTTCACTTGTTATTTTTTTAGATTACCCCAGTTGAATTATGTTCTCCCATCTGCTTCTCAATGTGATGACCACACACTATTTAATTCTGAAAACACTTAAATCAGTTTATGCAAAAATATGTTTTTTGGTGTATAGATTTATATACAAAAGTATGTGAACATCCCTTCAAATTAGTAGATTCGGCTATTTCAGCCACACCTGTTGCTGACAGGTGTATAAAATCTAGCACACAGCCATGCAATCTCCATAAGACACATTGGCAGTAGAATGGATGGCAGGTAACCTAGTGGCTATAGTGTTAGGCCAGTAACGGAAAGGTTGCTAGATCGAATCCCCGAGCTGACAAGGTAAAAATCTGTTGTTCTACCCCTGAACAAGGCAGTTAACCCATTGTTCCTAGGCCATCATTGTAAATAAGAATTTGTTCTTAACTGACTTTCCTAGTTAAATAAAGATTTAAAAAATGGCCTTACTGAAGAGCTCAGTGGCTTTCATTATGGAACTGTGATAGGATGCCACCTTTCCAACAAGTCAGTTTGTCAAATTTCTGCCTTGCTAGAGCTGCCCCAGTCAACTGTAAGTGCTGTTATTGTGAAGTGGAAACATCTAGGAGCAACAATGACTCAGTTGCGAGGTGGTAGGCCACACAAGCTCCCAGAACAGGACCGCTGAAGCACATAAAAATTGGCTGTCCTCTGTTGCCAACACTCACTATCGAGTTCCAAACTGCCTCTGGAAGCAACGTCAGCACAAGAACTGTTCGTCAGGGGGCTTCATGAAATGAGTTTTCATGGCAGAGCAGCTGCACACAAGCCTAAAATCCCCATTCGCAATACCAAGCATCGGCTGGGGTGGTGTAACTGGCCCGCACAGAGCCCTGACCTTAACCCCATTGAAAACCTTTGGGATGAATTAGAACGCAGACTGCGAGCCAGGACTAAACGCCCAACGTCAGTGTCCTACCCCACTAATGCTCTTGTGGATGAATGGAAGCAAGTCCCCGCAGCAATTTTCCTACATACATATGCAGTACCAGTCAAACGTTTGAACACCTACTCATTCCACAGTCATTTAGACAACTTGACCCGAAGCCACTCCTGCGTTGTCTTGGCTGTGTGCTTAGGGTCGTTGTCCTGTTGGAAGGTGAACCGTCGTCCCAGTCTGAGGTCCTGAGTGCTCTGGAGCAAGTTTTCATCAAGGATCTCGCTGTACTTTGCTCCGTTCATCTTTGCCTTGTTCCTGACCAGTCTCCCAGTCCCTGTGGCTGAAAAACATTCCCACAGCATGATGCTGCCACCACCATGCTTCACCGTAGGGATGGTGTCAGGTTTTCTCCAGACGTGACGCTTGACATTCAGTCCAAAGAGTTGAATCTTGGTTTCATCAGACCAAATAATCCTATTTCTCATGGTCTGGGAGTCTTTGGGTGCCTTTTGGCAAACTCCAAGCATGTTGCCATGTGCCTTTTACTGAGGAGTGGCTTCTGTCTGGCCACTCTACCATACCATTGTCAAGGATGATCAATGGAAACAGGATGCACTTGAGCTCAATTGCGAGTCTCATAGCTAAGGGTCTAAAAACTTACAGTACCAGTCAAAAGTTAAGTCACACCTACTCATTCAAGGGTTTTTCTTTATTTTTAAAATGTTCTACATTGTAGAATAATAGTGAAGACATCAAAACTATGAAAGAACACATATGGAATCATGTAGTAACCAAAACATTTTAAACAAATCAAAACATTTTTTTTTGTAGATTCTTCAAAGTAATCACTCGTTGCCTTTTTGACAGCTTTGCACACTCTTGGCATTCTCTCAACCAGCTTCACCTTTTCGGCTGCTTTTCCTTCACTCTGCGGTCCAACTCATCCCAAACCATCTCATTTGGGTTGAGGTCAGGTGATGCAGCACTCAATCACTCTCCTTCTTGGTCAAATAGCCCTTACACAGCCTGGAGATGTGTTGGGTCATTTTTACCAGATGGCGTATAGGTGCATAGTTTTGATGTCTTCACTATTATTCTACAATGTAGAAAATAGTAAAAATAAAGAAAAACCCTTGAATGAGTAGGTGTGTCCAAACTTTTGACTGGTACTGTATATATACAGTTGAAGTCGGAAGTTTACATACACCTTAGCCAAATACATTTAAACTCAGATTCACAATTCCTGACATTTCATTCTAGTAAAAATTCCCACTCTTAGGTCAGTTAGGATAACCAATTTATTTTAAGAATGTGAAATGTCAGAATAATAGATGAGAGAATTATTTATTTCAGCTTTAAATTTCTTTCATCACTTTCCCAGTGGGTCAGAAGTTCACATACACTCAATTAGTATTTGGTAGTATTGCCTTTAAATTGTTTAACTTGGGTCAAACATTTTGGGCAGCCTTCCACAAGCTTCCCACAATAAGTTGGGTGAATTTTGGCCCATTCCTCCTGACAGAGCTGATGTGACTGAGTCAGGTTTATAGGCCTCCATGCTCGCATTGGTTGGTAATGTAGGTTTCTTATAACCCATCGCTTTCTAATACATATAAAAATACAATACAATTATATATTTTCATTAAAAACCAAAGTTTATCAGAATTCCAGCCATTCCAATACATGTTATACCCTTTGATCTTCCAGAATAGGACTTGGAAATATGGAAGTATAGATTAGCCAAATTGTTTAACCTGAGCATGACCCCAAAACTAAGGATTTATTAGCCAGCCCGACTCTGTTGTGTATGATTTTGTTGTCATGGAGGACTGATTGGGCTCATTGATTCGAGTTGAAAAATAAATGCTGCGCTCATGGAATGGCATGGTTTGAGCATTACTGAAATGTGCTATTTACATGTGAAAAATGAATGAATTTGCTATAGGCCTATTGTTTACCTTTTTGTTGGTCACACTTTGATATCTTTATAAATCCACAGATGAAACAATAACAAACGGTTGCCCCGCCTCTGTTTTGATAAAAAGTTGAGGGATGGGCCTGGAGAAATGTAACCAGTCTCAGATTTATGGATGCAAGGACTGACCATCCATGATATAAAAATATTGTTTTAAACATGTTGAGGCTATACAGTGTTTGTTTACATTTGCAATGTTTACAAACAAGCTTATATTTTGGGTTTTCATGGAGTGTGACAGTTATATTCTTCAAGAATCAATGGATGCATACAGTGAAGGAAAAAAGGGGGTCAAATACTTATTTCCCTCATTAAAATGCAAATCAATTTATAACATTTTTGACATGTTTTTCTGGATTTATTTGTTGTTATTCTGTCTCTCACTGTTCAAATAAACCTACCATTAAAATGATAGACTGATCACTTCTCTGTCAGTGGGCAAACGTACAAAATCAACAGGGGATCAAATACTTTTTTCCCTCACTGTATATATATATTTTTATTTATATTCACTGTGTATATATATATATATATATATTACCTTTATTTAACCAGGTAGGCAAGTTGAGAACATGTTCTCATTTACAATTGCGACCTGGCTAAGATATAGCAAAGCAGTTCGACACATACAACAACACAGAGTTACACATGGAGTAAAACAAACATACAGTCAATAATACAGTAGAAAAATAAGTCCATATACAATGTGAGCAAATGAGGTGAGATAAGGGAGGTAAAGGCAAAAAAAAGGCCATGGTGGCGAAGTAAATACAATATAGCAAGTAAAACACTGGAATTGTAGATTTGCAGTGGAAGAATGTGCAAATTAGAGATAGAAATAATGGGGTGCAAAGGAGCAAAAATAAATAAATAAATAAGAGTAGAGGAAGAGGTAGTTGTTTTGGATAAATTATAGATGGGCTATGTACAGGTGCAGTAATCTGTGAGCTGCTCTGATGCTCTGACAGCTGGTGCTTAAAGCTAGTGAGGGAGATGTGTTTCCGGTTTCAGAGATTTTTCTAGT
The DNA here is from genome assembly GCF_045791955.1 of Oncorhynchus clarkii lewisi. NCBI lineage: Eukaryota > Metazoa > Chordata > Actinopteri > Salmoniformes > Salmonidae > Oncorhynchus > Oncorhynchus clarkii. The sequence continues at coordinate 23,664,360 of NC_092166.1, read as the reverse complement.
TTGTTTCAATCATTGGCAGCAGAGAACTGGAAGGAGAGGCGGCCAAAGGAAGAATTGGTTTTGGGGGTGACCAGAGAGATATACCTGCTGGAGCACGTGTTACAGGTAGGTGCTGCTATGGTGACCAGCGAGCTGAGATAAGGGGGGACTTTACCTAGGAGGGTCTTGTAGATGACCTGGAGCCAGTGGGTTTGGCGACGAATATGAAGCGAGGGCCAGCCACGAGAGTGTACATGTCGCAGTGGTGGGTAGTATATGTGGCTTTGGTGACAAAACAGATGGCACTGTGATAGACTGCATCCAATTTATTGAGTAGGGTATTGGAGGCTATTTTGTAAATGACATTGCCGAAGTTGAGGATCAGTAGGATGGTCAGTTTTACGAGGGTATGTTTGGCAGCATGAGTGAAGGATGCTTTGTTGCGAAATAGGAAGCCAATTCTAGATTTAACTTTGGATTGGAGATGTTTGATGTGAGTCTGAAAGGAGAGTTTACAGTCTAACCAGACACCTAGGTATTTGTAGTTGTCCACGTATTCTAAGTCAGAACCATCCAGAGTAGTGATATTGGATGGGCGGGCAGGTGCAGGCAGCTATCGGTTGAAGAGCATGCATTTAGTTTTACTTGTATTTAAGAACAGTTGGAGGCCATGGAAGGAGAGTTGTATGGCATTGAAGCTCGTCTGGAGGATTGTTAACACAGTGTCCAAAGAAGGGCCAGAAGTATACAGAATGGTGTCGTCTGCGTAGAGGTGGATCAGAGACTAACCAGCAGAAAGAGCGACATCATTGATGTAAACAGTGAAGAGAGTCGGCCCAAGAATTGAACCCTGTGGCACCCCCATAGAGACTGCCAGAGGCCCGGACAACAGGCCCTCCGATTTGACACACTGAACACTATCAGAGAAGTAGTTGGTGAACCAGGCGAGGCAATCATTTGAGAGACCAAGGCTATCGAGTCTGCCGATGAGGATGTGGTGATTGACAGAGTCGAAAGCCTTGGCCAGGTCAATGAATACGGCTGCACAGTATTGTTTCTTATCGATGGCGGTTAAGATATCGTTTAAGACCTTGAGCGTGGCTGAGGTGCACCCATGACCAGCTCTGAACCCAGATTGCATAGCGGAGAAGGTGCAGTGGGATTCGAAATGGTCGGTAATCTGTTTGTTGACTTTGCTTTCGAATACCTTAGAAAGGCAGGGTAGGATAGATATAGGTCTGTTGCAGTTTGGGTCAAGAGTGTCCCAACTTTGAAGAGGGGGATGACCGCAGCTGCTTTCCAATCTTTGGGAATCTCAGACGATACGAAAGAGAGGTTGAACAGGCTAGTAATAGTGGTTGCAACAATTTCGGCAGATAATTTTAGAAAGAAAGGGTCCAGATTGTCAAGCCCAGCTGATTTGTAGGGTGTCCAGATTTTTGAGCTCTTTCAGAACATCAGCTGACTGGATTTGGGAGAAGGAGAAATGGGGAAGGCTTGGGCGAGTTGCTGTGGGGGGTGCAGTTCTGTTGACCGGGATAGGGTTAGCCAGGGTGAAAGCATGGCCAGCCGTAGAAAAATGCTTATTGAAATTCTCAATTATAGTGGATTTATCGGTAGTGACAGTGATTCCTATCCTCAGTGCAGTGGGCAGCTGGGAGGAGGTGTTCTTATTCTCCATAGACTTTACAGTGTCCCAGAACTTTTTTGAGTTAGTGTTGCAGGAAGGAAATTTCTGCTTGAAAAAGCTAGTCTTGGCTTTTCTAACTGCCTGTGTATATTGGTTTCTAGCTTCCCTGAAAAGTTGCATATCACGGGGGCTGTTCGATGTTAATGCAGAACACCATAGGATGTTTTTGTGTTGGTCAAGGGCAGTCAGGTCTGGAGAGAACCAAGGGCTGTATATGTTCCTGGTTCTACATTTCTTGAATGGGGCATGCTTATTTAAGATGGTGAGGAAGGAATAAAAAAATAAAAACAGGCATCCTCTACTGGCGGGATGAGGTCAATATCCTTCCAGGATACCCGAACCAGGTCGATAAGAAAGGCCTGCTCGCTGAAGTGTTTCAGGGAGCGTTTGACAGTGATGAGTGGAGGTTTGACCGCTGACCCATTACGGATGCAGGCAATGAGGCAGTGATCGCTGAGATCTTGGTTGAAAACAGTAGCGGTGTATTTAGAGGGCAAGTTGGTTAGGATGATATCTATGACGGTGCCCGTGTTTACGGCTTTGGGGTGGTACCTGGTAGGTTCATTGATAATTTGTGTGAGATTGAGGGCATCAAGCTTAGATTGTAGGATGGCTGGGGTGTTAAGCATGTTCCAGTTTAGGTCACCTAGCAGCACGAGCTCTTAAGATAGATGGGGGGCAATCAGTTCACATATGGTGTCCAGAGCACAACTGGGGGCAGAGGGTGGTCTATAGCAGGCGGAAACGGTGAGAGACTTGTTTTTAGTGAGGTGGTAGAAGTTCAAATTGTTTGGGTACAGACCTGGATAGTAGGATAGAACTCTGCAGGCTATCTCTGCAGTAGATTGCAACACCGCCCCCTTTGGCCGTTCTATCTTGTCTGAAAATGTTGTAATTAGGGATGGAGATTTCAGAGTTTTTGGTGGTCTTCCTAAGCCAGGATTCAGACATGGCTAGAACATCCGGGTTGGCAGAGTGTGCTAAAGCAGTAAAACAAAATTAGGGAGGCTTCAAATGATAACATGCATGAAACCAAGAATATTACGGTTACAGAAGTCATCAAAAGACAGGAGTGGAGCTAGGCACTGCAGGGCCTGGATTCACCTTTACATCCCCAGAGGAACAGAGGAGGAGTAGGATAAGGGTACGGCTAAAAGCTATGAGAATTGGTCGTCTAGAACGTCCGGAACAGAGAGTAAAAGGAGGTTTCTGGGGGCAATAAAATGGCTTCAAGATATAATGTACAGACAAAGGTATGGTAGGATGTGAATACAGTGGAGGTAAACCTAGGCATTGAGTGATGATGAGAGAGATATTGTCTCTAGAAACATCATTGAAACCAGGTGATGTCATCGCATGTGTGGGTGGTGGAACTGAAAGGTTGGATAAGGTATAATGAGCAGGGCTAGAGGCTCTACAGTGAAATAAGTCAATAAACACTAACCAGAACAGCAATGGCAAGGCATATTGACATTAAGGAGAGGCATGCTTAGCAGAGTGATCATAGGGTCCAGTGAGTAGTGAGGTTGGTTGGGGTAACGGCAATTCAGACAGCTAGCCGGGCCATCGGTAGCAAGCTGGCAGAGGATGGAGGTCTGTTTTTAGCCACCTTGTGTGTTTCCGTCGGTAGATTAGTGGGGTTCCGTCTGGTAGAGTGGACCAATCCAATTGGCAAAATAGATAAAGTTATAGTGACCCAAGAAAATTGTCCGATAGACCTATTCAGATAGCAGTCGATAAGACAGCTAACGATTAGCGGGCCGCAGATGGGCGTTCAGGTAACGTCGCGACGGAGGGGCCAGTTGGATAACTCCCTCGGGCAGATAACGTCGGTAGTCCAGTAGTGAAGGCCCGGTGGGGCTCCACATCGGCAGTAAAACGGGTCCGGATAGGTGATTGTAGCCCAGGAGTGGCTGATGGAACTCTTCAGCTGGCTAGCTCCGGGAAAATGTATGTTTGCTCCGGGACCGATGTAAGCCAATAGTCACTCAGATAGCAGCAAGATCCAGGTATAAATGTCCAGAGCTTGCGGTAGAAATCCGGGGATATGGAGAGAAAAATATGTCCGGTATGTTCTGGTCTGAGTCGCATTGTACAAAACTGGCGATAGCTTTTCGAGCTAAAGGATAGCTGATGACCACCAACCGTGGTTAGCTGAATACTAACGTTAGCCAGTAAACTGGCTAGCTTCTATTGTGGATTTCAGATTTCTATTGTGGATTTCAGATTTCAGATAAGATTTTTTTTTTTTTTAACTGGTGAGGCGGATTGCAGGAGAGTGTTTTGAAGTTGAGTTTAGAAAAGAAAATATATAAAAAAAGATATGCGAAGAAAGATGTAAATATATATATACACACGGGACACGACAAGACGAGGACAAAGGACGTCTGACTGCTATGCCATTTTGGGAGATTTTGGGTGATATATAATAAGATATATAATTTAGAAGTCCAAAAATGGATGTAGCAACTACAGATTGCCCCTTTAAGTCTATCAAAAGTGTTTGAATTTGAGCATGTGTCCATAATCCTTTCTGAATTTAAAAGTAATCCTCGAAGTAACCGTGCTTCTACACCTGCATTGCTTGCTGTTTTGGGTTTTAGGCTGGGTTTCTGTACAGCACTTTGAGATATCAGCTGATGTACAAAGGGCTATATAAATAAATTTGATTTGATCTAGTTTTTCAAAAGTATCTGTAATCTGATTACAATATTTTAGCTGGTAACATAATGGATTACAGTTACCGTTTTTTTGTTATGCCTTACATGTAACAGATTACATGTAATCCGTTACTCCCCAACCATGCACATACATGAAACAAAATGAACACCTACATTGACAATTAGCATTATTATTGGGAGACAGTCTTCATTCATTATTCAGTTGTCTATGTGTGGATAGGTCTATGATAGAGGGATGGTGTTTTTCATTGTGAGTGTGTTAGTTTTATTGTGGTGCTCCGTTAACTTCCTGCTGACAGTTAGAAAAATATCCCTCTATTGGTTCACAGAGGCAGTGTGTAAATAATGAATAAGGGCATCTGTTCCAAGCTGTTATTTAATCTTATCCTCATCCTGATTAACTCAATAGGCAGGCACGAGCTCTTCACATTGTTGTTCGTCAAGAGTAGTCTTTGGCAAAGGTTGTCTGAATTCATAATAAAAGTGGTATTTTAAAATGATCTATTGCACTCCTCCTTTTGGGGTGGTAAAATGTCAATTTCTTTGCCATTATGATATTCATATCCTTCATTAGATCTTATTGAATGAATCCCAAGCCCATTTTCCCATGGCAACCTTGACATGAAGGTTGAATGCGCAAAACAATTTCCATATTTACCCACTAAGGACAGATTCAATCTTCATCCTGATTGTCAAACAAGATATCTGGCTACATCTGAATGTGTAGGCATCCAGCTCAAAGTAATCTCATACTTCAGTGAAGCTGTCAATGGCTGAGCATGCATGGCGTCCCACTGTATTATCTGAAACTGTGCTGCATAAGAACCCCTCTAATGTGAAGAAGATACATGCTGCACTGGATGAGAAGCCTTCTGGGGTTAGTGATGGCAGATGGCATTCAGAATAAAGTATCAATGTGACAAATTATTCTGCAGGGCCAAGAACCCACTGCAAGTACTGTGATTACAGTGTGACTGTGCATCCTATGGGTGGACTGATGGCAAATAAAACATACAATGATACCTCTACTATAAAAATAAATATGAAAAAATAAAATATGCTATTTTATTACATTTAGAATTATTTAGATTTGTCATTTCATTTTTTAAATTATAAAATCATCTTATTTGATATATTTTACTTAAAGAAAATTCCATAAAATCCTTTAAAGTTTACAAAATTCTGGTTGTTTACTGGTAAACGTATAAAGTTACCAGTAATGTACCCTCTCTTTGCAACCCTAGTCATAGCGCATTAAGAAAGCAGGCCACTCTGGTCTGATGGTTGGGGCAGCTGGCAGGACAGAGGTTACTTTGCAGTCGCCTGAGAGATACAGGATCCAGAGACACATGTTGAGAAGAGGGGGGAGCAGCTGGCAAAGAAGGTGTGGGATTAGGTTTCAACACCACTTTAACTGGAGGACAGTTCCTGGGGTGTAATCATTAGTCCAAACAGTTGCAAACAGAACATTTGTTTCTATTGGACAAATTCAGGTAGGTCCCTCCCTTTTCGTTCCGTTTGTTTCTGTTTAAGAAACATATTGCAACAGAATCGTCCTAATAAATACGCCCCTGATCTCTGAAGACTGAGAAGTACAGAGAGACTGGTTTTGTACCATTTTAAATATCTATTGCGTAATATTAAGTTCATAGAGTAACATTTCCAAATGAAAACATTCTGTATAATGATGATTAAGAACAGACAGACTATGTTATGGGGCGGCGGTAGCCCAGTGGTTAGAGCGTTGGACTAGTAACTAAAAGGTTACAAGTTCAAATCCCCGAGCTGACAAGGTACAAATCTGTCATTCTGCCCCTGAACAGGCAGTTAACCCACTGTTCCTAGGCTGTCATTAAAAATAAGGATTTATTTTTAACTGACTTGCCTAGTTAAATAAAGGTAAAAATTATCTGTGAATGCAGTTTATTAACAATCATAAACACCCCTCCTTTAACTGCATTGAAGATGTGCAATAAATTGAAGTACAGCCTTTCAAAAGGGAGCGAGGGGTGAGACATACCAAAACAAGTAGGTAGCATTTCATGACCTGAAAAGTAACAAGGTGAGGCATTTTATCCTTATACTTACAGTGACAGGCAAACAGTCAAGTTTAGGCTGCACAAACAAGCCATTATCTCGATTTATGCCTATACAGTCGATGACGATTAGTTCTCCCAAATTACAGCATCAGATGTGTTGTACTTAAATTTTCTTTCTCCATATACTCAATATAATTAACATGCAATGAGAAACCATCACTGAAGCAAAAGAAAAACAACTTTACTAAAGACTGAGCAGAGAACTTTCAGGTATCAAACTCATACTAGCTAGTAGCTACAGTACTAACAAACTGGTTTAATGTAAGACAACAAACCACATAGGACAATGCAGAAATGTGGAGTGTAGTAACGATTAGAACCATTTGTGCTTTATATAACAAAACACTTGGCTCATCAAAACACAATTAAAAGAAATAATCCAATGCTAATTTTTTAAATGTAGATTTGATTACGGTTCAATTTCAATCCTTTGCTTTGAGGTTGGGAGTATCTGTCAGTCAGATATCTGGCTTCAAAACCATCAACTCCTCGTCCACAGCTTTCACCAAAACAGAGCAAAGAGGGAAGCGAAGTGGAGTCAACATGCTTCTACCAAAGAGTTCAGTATGCTCTATATATATCAGTTGCTGGCATTGGCTGTTGAACAGATCACTAGATAGGGAGACATTGTACTGTGTTACATGTATTGAAATCAAATTCACAAAAAGTATTTGTAACAGCCAAGAAAAAGGGTAAAAAAAAATGTAAAAATGAGGACTAAGTCAATATATCACTGATCAAAAATGTGCAAGAAAGTCCAACTGAGTTTAATTTAAGCCCTTCAGTAGTGCTTTTCCTGCAAGTAATCTTTCATCTTGTTTGGCAAAGGCAACTTCTGGATAAGGTCGATCCGTGTGTACTGACGGATGACAAACCGACAGAGGTACTGCATGGAGCGCACCTGCATAAACCTTGAGATAGGGTTTGTAAGTCGGACAGGATACATTGCAGTCCCTGGTGTGCGAGATCGTGAATAGCAGAAGGCTCCACTCTCAGAATCTATGATTGAACATTCTATGAGTTCCACTATTGATATGTGACCCTCCACATCTGGCTGTTCGTAGAAACTGAAACTACCATTGGAGTGTTCAATCCTGGTGTGGAGGGTCTTACCCTGTGAACGAAAGCTCAAGCTCAAAAGATAGCGATCGTCTGAGCTGTCTCGCACCAAGAATGACCCATCTGGCAGGCTGGCAAGTTTTTCCTCAGCTTCCCAACGCGTTATAGGACCCCAGTACCAACCCTGCTTGGCCAGTTTCTTTAGCTCTACTGTAAGGCTGGTTACAATCATGGGCCCGCTGTGCTGAACAGCATCATAAACCCTGCCAACGCCAGGGGCTGAATTGGGGTCAAAGTTGAGATGATGCAAAACTCTCTCTGCACCATGTGAGTGAGAAGAACCACCATATACTAGAAAACTCCTTCGGATGTGACTACCAGGTGGTAGAGAGAGCAAGGGGGAGAGAGGAGGCTCTATTCTAGAGTCCTGAATCAAGGCACATTCAGCATCAGAGAGCAGTCGATTCACTGATGGGTCCATGAATATATCTGGTGATATCAGCTTCTCCTGGTCAATGGGCTCTTCATCTGCAAAAGGAGGGAATCGCTCAGGCTGAGGCACCTCATGCATTGGAGAGGAACTATCCAAACCTTCTGCAGGGTCAAGTTCATCATCTATAGGCATTGCATAGTGTATATAGTCCTGAGATGCTAGTCCAATGATGGCAGGTACATTTTCATGATCAATACCTAGATGCAAATCACCATTCTGAGGCTCAGTGTTCTCGGTTGAATCCTGAAAAAGCGTATCCCTCTGGTGGTCTGGGAATTCTTTCAGAATGCCATTCAGAGATGGGCTTGGGTCTGATGAATGTATCATAGCTTTCACTTTCCCATCCATCCTAATGCATGTTTCCTCAGAATTTGCTGCCCTGAGGGTCCATGGCGTGGGGCTATAATGGTGACTATTAGATCTTAGATGGTGTTGTGATTTGACATCATTAAAGAATATGGGTGCTGAGGAGCACGAGAATGTGTCATCTTCACTGGTCACCGATGTGGAACTTTCCTTTATTTTATTTTTCTGCTTTGCCGAAAGCCTTCTTTTCAGTGATCCCATAAGACTCTCATCCTTGGAGCGGTTTTTAGGGCCTTTCTCCTCCTCATGATTGAAGTCGTTACGAACAAGTTCTTTGCTGTAACATTTTCCAAACACTGAATCTGTTGAGATGTCGGTAGCTGAATTTGGCTGTGGTACAATATCCTTTCCCTCCTCTCTGCTTTTTAGGTTGAATGACTTTCGTATCGTTTTCAGACAGATTTTCTTCATTGTGGAAGTCCCTCAGACGTGGGGAGGCTCATGGATGTATGGATGGCCACAAAGGTTGTCCTCCAAAAGCTGTCATCCCTGAAAAAGATCAAACATATTTCTCCATTAATTTATTCCACAAAGACTACAACATAGCCTTGCAGAATTTGCAATAACGTCGAATTGAATACTGCAGTTTTATCAATCATGACTACCTTTCTACAGTATGTTTTTCAACTGCTGTTGATTGGTGAAGAAGCCTGATAGATACAGCCTGCTGCTAGTAAAAGCAAAGACACCGATAACTCCCCCTTTGATCTGTGGTAAAAGTCATTTGAGGCTAACGTTAGCTTGCTAGCCAGCTGGTGGTCCACCCAAGAAACTAAGTTAGCTAGTTACCTTCTTTACTTCGATTCACTTTTGATATTACCCGTCACCCTCTTTTAAAAACTGTTTCCATATGAAACTGCCAAGACCGATGCATTTTGAGACAAAGTACTATAGCTACTGTTAGCTGCTAGGCACGCAAGTTACCTAACGTTACCGTAGCAAGCTAACTGGAAGTAGAGACCCCACACGAGACAACCGAAAAACAATACAAACTATGTCAAACTGGTTAGTTATATACTTAAATATATGTATATTGTTGGTATATCCATTGTAGAAATGCTGTAGCAAGTTGCACATTTGTAACTAGGTACTCAACTAGCTAGAACTTTTCAGTCTCCCTTCCTGTCGTTGTCCTTTGTTTACATGACGCTTGCATTGTGGGAAAATAGATACTTAATTCGATGGGGTCAGAGTTTCTAAACCCGGAGATGCAACATCGCGAGACTACCGGGAACGCTTGCGAAGCAGACCAGTCCGGGGATTGAGGAAAACAATTGTATAACTAAAATAAACCACAGCCTGTCTGTCCTTTCCAATGGGATCAAATGAGTCATAGTGGGCAGAACAAGCAAAGAGGTGTGCAGAGCCAAATACAAGCTCGCGAGATCCTATTGGCGCGTTCGAGAAAATATATGCACATTTCTCAATTCGCCTATGCGACAAAGGGTAAAGTCTACAAAACTGTGTCCACTCTATTCGAAACAGATTGTAGTTTTGGGAACAGGAAATTGTATTGAGATCAAATTTGTCATTAATGAGAAAATGTGCAGAACGTTGGCCAAAATCCAAATTGTTCATCTTCTCCCACTGCCAATGTTGTGCCTAAATGCTCCCCCTGCCAGAACCCCCTTCGCGTGAACGCGCACGCACTCAATTCTTCATTGCTGCGACTTGCTTGCTATTTGGGATTTCTTATCACGTTAGGCTGCGTTTCATTTTATTATTATGTCGGTTTGATCGCGGGGGAGGCACTGGTAATATCTGTTTTCTGTTTTCGGTTTGGCTATTTGTTTTAGGTGCTATAACTAAATCTATGCCAAAATTCGCCGTTTTCTTGCCTGTGCCTCCATGAAGAATCCCTTCCCCAATAGGTCCCTTCGCCCTCAATAGGACACCCCAAGCACCTTCACCATCCCCATCAACCTCCCCCCACCCCCCCACCACAAAACACAATAATGATAATAATAGAAATTAAAATTAAAAATATATATACACATACACGTACAGTACATATACATATTCACAGGACTCTCAACTTCTCTTATCTCTTTTCCTACATCAGATAAGCAGGTGACATTTCCACCTGGATGTCAGCACATAATCAGCAAGACGGAGATGCTCTTCATCTGAGGGAATGCCTGCCCATTCTCAGATGTCAGATAATCCGTTTGACTACTTCAACTCACACTCTGCTGGAATCCCTGCATTCTCATATTAACCTCTGTTATTAATCCCTATATTGTAATCAATAAAGTGTTTCAAAATGCTGTACTTTTATTAACATATATGTTCAGATCATTCCTGAGAGAGACAAGGTGTAATATCTCCAGATGAGTGTGTGGTACCCTTCCTCACCCATGCCAACAAGATGTTACTTCTTGTGGGGTCTTTGCCTTGATATGTTGGAGGGTCATGTCAGGATGAGCCTGCAGGAATGGTACCACATGAGGGAGGATGTCTTCCCTGTAACGCACAGTGTTGCGATTGCCTGCAATGACAACAAACTCAGTTCGATGATGCTGTGACACACTGCCCCAGACCATGGCGGACCCTCCAATTCCATCATCCCTGGTGAGAAGAAAACCGCAACTCGTCAGTGAAGAGCACTTTTTACATATCCTGTCTGGTCCAGCGACGGTGGGTTTGTGCCCATAGGCGACGTTGTTGCCGGTGATGTCTGGTGAGGACCTACCTTACTACAACAGGCCTACAAGCCCTCAGTCCAGCCTCTCTCAGCCTATTGAAGACAGTCTGAGCACTGATGGAGGGATTGTGCTTTCCTGGTGTAACTCGGACAGTTGTTTTTGCCATCCTGTACCTGTCCCGCAGGTGTGATGTTCGGATTTACCGATCCTGTGCAGTTGTTGTTACACGTGGTCTGCCACTGCGAAGACGATCAGCTGCCCGTCCTGTCTCCCTGTAGCGCAGTCTTAGGTGTCTCACAGTACGGACATTGCAATTTACTGCCCTGGCCATGTCTGCAGTCCTCATGACTCCTTGCAGCATGCCTAAGGTGTGTTCACGCAGATGAGCAGGGACCTTGGGCATTTTTCTTTTGGCGTTTTACCGTTTGTAAGCTGTTAGTGTCTTAACGACCGTTCCACAGGTGTATGTTCATTAGTTGTTTATGGTTAATTGAACAAGCATATGAAACAGTTTAACAGTTTAAACCCTTTACAACAAAGATCTGTGAAGTTATATGGATTTTTACAAATTATCTTTGAAAGACAGGGTCCTGAAAAATTGAAGTTTCTTTTTTTGCTGAGTTTATATACCACCTAAATAAAAAATCACCACCCCATTCCACGACTTTGACCCTAACTGATCCTACACCAAGTCAACGTCCTGGGAGGACGGGACTCTTTCGTTCAACACACCGTGTAACTATTCTGCAGTAAAACCTCATACACCTAAGTACTTCTCTGCAGCTGCCACCACAACATATACTGTATTTCCTGTAATGTATGTTCCATTTCTGCAGTACAGACGATAACCATGGCAATGAATGCTAAGAAGCCAACCTTACTGATGCACAAATTCGTATCACTCTCTCCTCGGCATATGGTACCTTCTGTTCTACTCTGACGACCTAAGCCTCTCTCACACCGGGCACTTCTGATCCCCAGCAACATGGCCATCCTCACAATTGACACAGTTTTTCCACCGATACTACACATTCCTTTGTCCCATGCCCAGTGGTGGAAAAACTTGAGTAAAAGTTCAAATATCTTAATATAATTTAACCTTTATTTTACTAGGCAAGTCAGTTAAGAACAAATTCTTATTTTCAATGACAGCCTAGGAACAGTGGGTTAACTGCCTGTTCAGGGGCAGAATGACAGATTTGTACCTTGTCAGCTCAGGGATTTGAACTTGCAACCTTTCGGTTACTAGTCCAACACTCTAACCACTAGGCTACCCTGCCCTAATGACTCCACTAAAAGTGAAAGTGACCCAGTAAAATACTGCTGAGTAAAAGTTTAACGTATTTGGTTTTAAATATACTTAAGCATCAAAAGTAAAAGTATGAATAATTTCAAATTTTCCAGTCCTGCTAAGCATTCAAAATGTAACGAGTAGTTTTGGGTGTCAGATAAAATGTATGAGTAAAAAGTACCGTATTTTCTTTAGGAATGTGGTGAAGTAAATGTAAAAGTTGTAAAAATTATGAATAGTAAAGTACAAATAGCCCAAAAAACTACTTAAGTAATATTTGAAAGTATTTTCACTTAAGTACTTTACACCACAGCCCTCCTGCACACTTCTCACATCTCGAGAATCTCCCTCTTACACACTGCTGGCCCTGAAACACCTTAGTGGGTTTGGAACAAAAGCTCTCACAGGATAACTGACATATCCTAACATGACTTTATCAGGTAAAGACTCAAAACTCAAAAGGACAAACACTGTCTTTTCAGTTTCACCACGCTCGCCACCGGGTCGCTTCACCTCAACACAACTACTACTAAACCACCCCAGTAATCACTCCTTTAATAGATGCCCTGCTCCGAGGAGTGAAGCAAGTCACGGGTCTTGTCCCTACGTGCGTGACGTGAAGCGCCCGCTCACTCTGGACGGAAGAAACACAGAAAATCATCACAAGTCCACTTCGAGCTACCTCTACCGATTTTCAACCCAGCCAGAGACTGCATATGTGTCAGCCAAAAGGCAGCGATCCACTTTCTCCAAAAATATAACTCCCACTGGGCCAGAATCATCCTTTCATGACCATCGAGGCAAGGCTCAGACTCTGAGGTCTTCATCACATCTGCCATCACAGGTAATTCATCCTCACTCTCGTCAGGTAACATTTCTGAGCCATCAGAAATGGTTTGTACTTGGCGCCATTCTACCCCAACACATCTTCCTACTGCAATCGGTACTTCTTCCTTGCTGTCCATAACCACAGATATTCGTTCACCACCTTCATCCGCTGTACTTGCCTTTCTCCTATACCCACCTGTTCCTTAGCCCAATTTACTAGTCTGGCTATCTCTGGCCAGACTACCAAAACGTGCCCCTGTCGTCATCCAGGTCTCCTCCATCTTCTGTCGCACTGCCGTGCTAGGCCCATCCCCAAAATGTAATTGCTGCCCATTACTGGAGACATTTCCAATTTGGAAAAATAACAAAAAAAAAGAATTATGTTTTTAAAATCTGAATTCATTCACAATTCACTCTGAGCCCTACACAGGTCCTTGGACCTGAGAGTAAGGAAACTGCTCTGGTCAGCACTTCACATAGTTCCTTGTCTTTGACATCCTTCAGTCCCAAGAATCGCTCAGCTGCAGATATGATAGCAATCCTTCCTGAATTCTTGTCAACTCCAGCAGTGCAGTTTATTCCTATTGCCGTAAATGCCAAAAAAGTCACCCTCTCATGACAAGGATATGTGGATCCTGTACCTTGCAATCGGCACCCACATCTTTGTACTTCTGTTTCTCCACAGTAACCGACTCACTAGCACTTTATTTTACTTTATACGCTGCTTTTACATATGAGACACTCTGATCAGCTCTTATTTGAACAATTTCCTCCTGCTTTATTCTTGCAGGGCATTCCAGGGACTCATGTGCCTGCTTCCCAGCACAATTGCAATATTTAACTTCCTCAACTGTCTGCACACATTTGACACATTGCCAAATTCTTTGCAGTTGGGACACTGCATTACCCTTGGGATAAATTCTCTCAAAGGGTACCTCATAGACTGGCGATTTTAGCATGTAAATCTTGGTGGGGTAAACTCCTCAAAAATTATTTTGATGCATGCCAATTAATTGCCCTATAACGGTGACGAACGGTGCCCACAAACTGTTAGGGCCTACATAAAGCTGTCCCAACAGCAGAGCTTTCTTTTCAGCACCATGGAGTGAATCCTTACCACTGCTACAGCTGGCTATCAGCGGAGCCTGGTCTAGCATCGAAACAGTTCATTCAGCCTCATTATTTTATTTTAAAAATCTTTTCTCCCCAATTGGTAGTAGTTATACACCTTTTTGCACTATTGGTTAGAGCCTGTAACTAAGCAATTCACTGTAAGGTATACTACACCTGTTGTATTCGGGCACATGTGACAAACTTTGATTTGATTATAGTCTTGTCCCATCGCTGCAACTCCCGTACAGACTTGGGAGAGGTGAAGGTCGAGAGTCATGCGTCCTCCGAAACACAACTCTGCCAAGCCACACTGATTCTTGACACACTGCTCGCTTAACCTGGAAGCACTGTACAACTGACGAAAGAAGTCACCGTGCATGCGCCTGGCCCGTCACAAGGAGACACTAGAGCACGATGGGACAAGGACATCTCGGCCGGCCAAACCCTCCCCTAACCCGGACTACACTGGGCCAATTGTGCGCCGCCTCATGGGTCTCCCGGTGGCATCCACCTGCGACACAGCCTGGGATAAAACCCGGGTCCGTAGTGACGCCTCAAGCACTGCAATGCAGTGCCTTAGACCACTGCACCACTCGGGAGGCCCGCATTCAGCCTAATTTACTTCCTTTAAAAAAAAACATAGCTGATATGGCTGATTTGCTTAAACAAATGTCGTTTCTACTGACAATTGAGATCTACAAACTATGGCATAAGGGGACGCCGAGCGGATAAGAGGCAATCCGTAATTTGGATTAAGACTTTAATGAGTGATCTAGGAGGGACATAGTCAATATAACTATTTGTTCAGCACTTTTGAAATGTACAGCGACTGAATTCAGAACATGGGTTGTTCTTATAGTATTCTCCCTGTACACCAAGTCAGAACCATAGGATAAATAAAGGGGCATATAAGCAGACAATGAAAACTCTTACAATATTCAATTATTGGGCATCTAACCTTGGTGGTGGCTCTGGTTCTGGACGCCGCCCCCTCTCTTTACACTGAGTCCGCTCTTGTAGCACTGACCCGTGGATCATCGCTGGAGGCTCTGGACTGGGGACCGTCGCTGGAGGCCCCAGACTGGGGACCGTCGCTGGAGACCCCGGGCTGGGGACCGTCGCTGGAGACCCCGGGCTGGGGACCGTCGCTGGAGGTTCCGGACTGTGGCCCGTCGTTGGCGGTTCCGGTTTGAACTGTCGCAGGACGCTCTGGACTGGGTACTGTCGCTGGATGCTCTGGACTGCCGAGGCGCACTGTAGGCCTGGTGCGTGGTGCCGGCACTGGTGGTACCGGGCTGGAGACACCACCTCAGGGCGAGTGCGGGGAGGAGGAACAGGACGTACTGGACTGTGGAGGCGCACTGGAGGTCTGGAGTGTACAGCTGACACAACCCGTCCTGGCTGGATGTTAATTTTCACCCTGCAAATGCAGGGCGCTGGCACAAGACGCACTGGGCTGTGCAGACTCACCGGAGACACAGTACGCAGAGCCAGCGCAGGATTTTCTGGTCCAAGGAGGTATACTGGAGACCAGGAGCGCTGAGCCAGCACCCTCCTTCCTGGCTGGATGCCCATTCTAGCCCGGCAAATGCGAGGACCTGGAATAGAGCGCACCAGGCTAGAATAGCGCACTGGAGACACCGTGCGCTCCACCGCATAACACGGTGCCTGACCAGTAACATGCTCCCCACAGTAAGCACGAGGAGTTGGCTCAGGTCTCCGACCTGACTCATGCAATCTCCTCATGTGCCCACCCCCAAAAAGGCTTGGGGCTGCCTCTCGAGCTTCCGTGCTAGCCGTGTACCCTCATATCGTCGCTGTTCCTCTATTCTCTGGTATTTCTCCTCATTGTATCGCCATTCTGCTTTTGCTGCCTCTATTTCTTCCTTTGGATGGTGATACTCCCCCGGCTGTGTCCAGGGTTCTGCTCCATCTAATATCTCCTCCCAGGTCCATTTCCGCTGCTCCTCCTTTTCACGCTGCTTGGTCCTGTTATGGTGGGTTGTTCTGTCACGGTCATCATAATGAGGAGACCAAGGCGCAGCATGGTAAGCGTACATAACTCTTTAATGTAAGAGACACTGAACAAAACTATACAAAAGAACAAACATGAACCGTGAAGCTATATGGCTTGTGCAGACAGGCAACTAAACATAGAATAACAACCCACAAAATATCAAAGGAATATGGCTACTTAAATATGGTCCCCAATCAGAGACAACGATAAACAGCTGCCTCTGATTGGGAACAAATCTAGGCATCCATAGACATATAAACCCCTAGACATACAAAACCCCTAGACTATGCAAAAACTAAACAAACCACCCTCATCACACCCTGACCTAACCAAAATAATAAAGAAAATAAAGATAACTAAGGTCAGGGCGTGGCAGTTACTATTTTGTCTTATCGCTGCAACTCCCCTACGGATTTGGCAAAGGTCGAGAGCCAAGCTGCACTGCTTCTAAACACACCGCTCGCTTAACCCGGAAGCTATTAAGACTATCCTACCAACAGGACATTAAAATCTTATGTTTCACCCTCGTGGCTGAATGACGACACAGATAATATACAGTTGATTTATTTAGTAAATACTTTAACTCTATTTCTTGAACTGTATTGTTGGTTAAGCCTTTCACAGTAAGGTCTACCTGTTTGTATTCGGTGCATGTGACAAATACAATTTGATTTGAAGCCAGCTGCACCAATGTGTCGGAGGAAACACTGTCGGCCAGGTCAGCTTGCAGTTGCCCTGCCCGCCACAAGGAGTCACTAGAGCACAATGAGACAAGGACATCCTGGCCGGCCAAACCCTCCCCTAACCCAGACGATTGGGCCAATTGTGCGCCGTCTCTTGCGTCTTCTGGACACAGCCGGCGGTGACACAGCCTGGGATCGAACCCGGGGCTGCAGTGGTACCTTAGCACTCACTGTTGAATTTTCAATTTCCAACTTGAGTATTGTTTATGTCCAATGGCCGATGACCACTGTTACGTTTTATCTATAATTTCTCTTCATATGACAAGGATTGAAAAGGAATTACCAGTATATTGCATGATGATGATGCCTTGTCTAGCTTGCTAGCTAGGATTTAGAAAGTATTATGTTGACATGATCAGTCCAATCAAAGCTACGGTAGATGTAACGTGATTTGAAGTAATTTTATCTTTGAACAATGGCCTTGAGCCTTCTTGGATGGGCACCTCTAATGTAAGTCTATGGAAGAACGAGCTCTACCTGTAGATTTTGCAGTGACATAGTGTCCCCATGAGTGACAGAACACTGAGCCAATCACAGCGCAACTAGAGAATGTTACCAACCCCCACAGAAAGCACTGAGCTAGGCTGAAACACCTCCATTTTTTATTTATTTAACTAGGCAAAGTCAGTTAAGAACAAATATTTATTTACAATGACAGCCTAGGAACAGTGGACTAACTGCCTTGTTCAGGGGCAGAACAACACATTTTTACCTTGTCAACTCTGGGATTCGATCTAGCAACCTTTCGGTTACTGGCCCAACACTCTAATCACTAGGCTTCCTGCCTTACCCAGAGACCTTATTTGTTCACAATGATAAATATATACATATATATTTTACATTGTTTGCAAATTTATGTGTGACATATTAATGCCAAAATAACATGCAAAAATTGGCAAAAAAACATATATTACATTTTTTGATTAAAGAGGTGGGGCTCAAAACAGAATGACTCGTCACCACTGACCTCATATATACAGTGCCTTGCGAAAGTATTCGGCCCCATTGAACTTTGCAAACTTTTGCCACATTTCAGGCTTCAAACATAAAGATATAAAACTGTATTTTTTTGTGAAGAATCAACAACAAGTGGGACACAATCATGAAGTGGAACGACATTTATTGGATATTTCAAACTTTTTTAACAAATCAAAAACTGAAAAATTGGGCGTGCAAAATTATTCAGCCCCCTTAAGTTAATACTTTGTAGCGTCACCTTTTGCTGCGATTACAGCTGTAAGTCGTTTGGTGTATGTCTCTATCAGTTTTGCACATCGAGAGACTGACATTTTTTCCATTCCTCCTTGCAAAACAGCTCGAGCTCAGTGAGGTTGGATGGAGAGCATTTGTGAACAGCAGTTTTCAGTTCTTTCCACAGATTCTCGATTGGATTCAGGTCTGGACTTTGACTTGGCCATTCTAACACCTTGATATGTTTATTTTTGAACCATTCCATTGTAGATTTTGCTTTATGTTTTGGATCATTGTCTTGTTGGAAGACAAATCTCCGTCCCAGTCTCAGGTCTTTTGCAGACTCCATCAGGTTTTCTTCCAGAATGGTCCTGTATTTGGCTCCATCCATCTTCCCATCAATTTTAACCATCTTCCCTGTCCCTGCTGAAGAAAAGCAGGCCCAAACCATGATGCTGCCACCACCATGTTTGACAGTGGGGATGGTGTGTTCAGCTGTGTTGCTTTTACGCCAAACATAACGTTTTGCATTGTTGCCAAAAAGTTCAATTTTGGTTTCATCTGACCAGAGCACCTTCTTCCACATGTTTGGTGTGTCTCCCAGATGGCTTGTGGCAAACTTTAAACAACACTTTTTATGGATATCTTTAAGAAATGGCTTTCTTCTTGCCACTCTTCCATAAAGGCCAGATTTGTGCAATTGCCCAATTTTTCAGTTTTTGATTTGTTAAAAAAGTTTGAAATATCCAATAAATGTCGTTCCACTTCATGATTGTGTCCCACTTGTTGTTGATCAACACAATTCCACCTCTGGTCACCCTCACAGACTCCACAGGACGCAATTCATTCTTCACCATTTCAGAAATATCGTACATCTTCTTATCCCTAAACCGCACTCCCACTACAACCTGAGAAGTTGGAGCATGAGCCATCTGTTTACTAAACTGCATTATAACTGACATTTTGGCTTTCTTACTCCAACCTTTAGCGACAGTTGTCCATCCAGATTTCTCATCCACTTCACTCTCACTCGCCTCACTGGTAGCTGCATCAGACTCAATCATGACATATGCCATTTGACATGCGTTCCCTGTCTCTGGGAAAAGAGGTAAAAGGAATCCCCCAGAACTGAACACATTCATAATCACCCCAATTTACATGTCAATTATAATATTTAGCCTACCACATAATCAATTATGTGTCACTTATTTGATTTTAATACATTTCTCTTGTTTTGAATAACTGTTAGGGTCAGAATAAAACCTTTACAAAATAAAACCATCATGACTTTGTTTTAGAATAAGATTCCAGTTCAGTACGACAGATCTGTGTGCAACATTCAAGGGAAATTGTACTGTACTGAATGACCAGTTGAAAAACATTGTGAATATGGTGGCCCAGAGGGCAGTTATGATGTGCTGCACAAGTTTTGCAATGTTTTGGAATGTTCAGATAGAAATATGCCATGTAGAACAAACATGCCTCTCCAACATGTAGAATAAGGAATCATGTCAGCTCTATTCATGGAATTTCTAATTTCTGGCCCAGGGTCACACCCATACTGATCAGGCCTCACCCCGCCACACCCACCAAACGGGAGCAAACGTACCAGGGATGTATGAATTGCGTCTTGCAACAGTAACCGTTTACAGTTTAAGAACCAAACGTGAGCAAACCGATCAAAACGGGGCGGGACCTACCTAAATTTGTCCAGTAGAAAACATATTTTTTTGCTAAATGTTTTGCAACAGAACCGGCGTAATGATATACCCCTGTTGAAGAACGGCAGGAAAAATGTTGGTCGGTTCAAAGTGTCATGCAACGTAGCAAATGTTGATGCAAACTGAGCGCACCCCAGCTTTCATTATAGCCTATTAAACAAATACTGGAACAGTACTTAGCCTATATATTTGGGAAAAATACCTTCTAACACATAATGAAACAGGCCTATTATTGTTAGTTTCCTGCTTTGTTATTGAAAGTGCATTTCCGATGCTCCACATCTCATAGGCCTAAGTTTGAATGTTCGCTGAGTAATGGAGGACATATAGATTATTAATGTGACACAGAACTGTTGCTTTTGGAATAGAAATAATATGAAATAGAAAAGAAAACTCAGGAATTCTACTCCAATTTCCACAAGAGCTCCTAATGCACCCCTCAGACAATGACAGCACTGTCCAGCATGGCATAAAAAGGGCTTCAGTCAGTGCTTTGTGCACTCTATGATCCCGAAAGTAAAACATGTTTGTTTTAATTGGAAAGGATGTAAAAGATGCCTAATGTGTATTTCTTTCAGGAAATATTTTATGGTCTAAAAATTACCCGTACCCCTGAAATTACAGTACAGACAGTGTTTTCATGATTTAGAGGAGAATGAGCTGGATTCAATGTCATCTGCCTTTACACTGAATCATGAGGCGTAATGGTGGCTATACAAAGGGAGCAGATAGCAGATGGAAGAATAAGGCTGATTAGACTGCAATGAAGCTCAATATGAAAGCACTCCCAATGACACACAAAAAGCTGTTCTCATTAACTATTTCCCAGCATCTCTGAGTGAGATGATTGTCAGATCACAAATCAACACTGATGTGAACTCTCATTCTGGGGGGGGGGGGTCACTAAAATCTTGATCACTGTATGAGGGCACTGAGGAACATGGTTAACTTTAGTGTGTACTTCTTGACCTTGTAAGAGTAAAAGACAGGAAAAGATTAGGAGAATATTTACAGTAAATAAAAAGAATAAGGCAAGTTTCTGTCAGATTATTTTGATTGCATCATTATCGCAAGTGTTCAACATAATTATCAGTGGTGGAAAAAATACCCAACTGTCATACTCGAGTAAAAGTATAGATACCTTAATAGAAAGTTACTCAAGGAAAAGTGAAAGTCACCCATTAAAATACTACTTGAGTAAAAGTTTAAGTATTTGGTTTTAAATATACTTAAGTATTAAAAGTAAATGTAGTTGCTAAAATATACTTAAGTATCAAAAGTAAAAGTTATATTAACTTTATATTAAGCAATGCAGAAAGCACCATTTGCTTGTTTTTTAAATTTGCGGATAGCCAGGGGCACACTCCAACACTCCGACATTATTTACAAAAGAAGCATGTGTTTAGTGAGTCCGCCAGGCCAGAGGCATTATGGGATGACCACGTGTTCTCTTGATAAGTGCTAGAAGTTTACAATTTTCCTGTCCTGCTAAGCATTCAAAATGTAACGAGTACTTTTGGTTGTCGGGGAAAATTAATGGAGTAAAAAGTACAATATTTTCTTCAGGAATGTAGCGAAGTAAAAGTAGTCAAAAATATAAATTGTAAAGTACAGATCCTCCCCCCCAAAAAATACTTAAGTACTTTACACCACTGATAATGATTAATAAAGCTTAGTCCAAATATGTAAGTCAAATTAAGAGCAACTCTCTCTATCTTTCCTCATCTCACTCTCTCTGATTTCAAGTGTCTCTTTTTTTATCCACCTCATTACTTGTACTTCTTAACCTTGAACCTTTTGTGCACTTCGCTGCTTAAGGGGAGTTGTTGAAAGGAACTTACGTCAGCAGAATGGGCTGATTTCTTGTCTCATCTCTTCCTCACCCAGTCCTAGTAGGTTTTTAAAAATGTTTCTTCCCTCTCATCTATCCACTTCCTCCCCATTAGTTCTCTGGTCCCCAGGCCTGCCACCCACTGCTGGAGAAAGGCATCCTGGCAAAATGGGATGCTGCCATGAAAAGGTGCAATGACATCTCCGCTAAAACATTAAATATTCAAGTCATTCAGGAAATGCTGAATTATAGTAATTCAGATTGAAATAACAGCAGACATTTTAACCCCCAGAATGTAGCTGTTTACATTGAACTGTTTTTGTACTCTTTTTAATTACCAATCAACAATATATAGTGTGGGAAATTTTATCAAACCGAGACAATATTTGGGTTATTCCATAGAGACCTTTCTCTGTGCCCTGTATGTGCCCCTAAAGGTAGCATACTATGTTCGTTGCTTGGATTGAACTTTTATACTGCAGAGGGCAGCATTGTTATTGTTAGTTTGCACATCCTCTCTAGACCCCTCTCAAACACTGCCGACTACTACTGCATCTAGCAAAACAATAAAGTGAGCCTCAAATATTTAAATCATAAATTCAACTTCAATATATACATTTTAAATTTAATTTGTTGTTCGGTTAAGTCCATGCAGATGTGCCTATTTGGAGAAAATATGTATGTGCTGTGACAGTCAGAATTTTATTATAGCCTTTTTATTCAGTATGAATCAGTGGCGGTTGGTGCCGTTTAAGATGAGGGAGGATTACTATTTTGTTATGAGTATGGCCTTATTTCTATGTAAGCGATAAGGCCCAAGGGGGTGTGGTACTGCATATGGCCAATATACCATGGCTCGGGGCTGTTCTTACGCACGGCACAATCCAGAGTGCTAGGACACAGCCCTTACCCGTGGTATATTGGCCATATATCACAAACCCCTGAGGTGACTTATTGCTATTATAAACTGGTTACCAACATGATTAGAGCAGTAAAAATAATACATGTTTTGTCATATGTAGTTTACTACATAGGTGCACACAGGTTGAAAGAAAGATTTGAGGTGACAGACAGTAACTTTTTCAATATCGCCTTGCACACCCTTGCCTGTATCTCAAATCAAATCAAATGTATTTATATAGCCCTTCGTACATCAGCTGATATCTCAAAGTGTTGTACAGAAACCCAGCCTAAAAGCCCAAACAGCAAGCAATGCAGGTGTTGAAGCACGTTGGCTAGGAAAAACTCCCTAGAAAGGCCAAAACCTAGGAAGAAACCTAGAGAGGAACCAGGCTATGAGGGGAGGCCAGTCCTCTGCTGGCTGTGCCGGGTGGAGATTATAACAGAACATGGCCAAGATGTTCAAATGTTCATAAATGACCAGCATGGTCAAATAATAGGTCTGGGCCAGGTAGCACGTCCGGTGAACAGGTCAGGATTCCATAGCCGCAAGCAGAACAGTTGAAACTGGAGCAGCAGTACGGCCAGGTGGACTGGGGACAGCAAGGAGTCAACATGCCAGGTAGTCCTGAGGCATGGTCCTAGGGCTCAGGTCTTTCGAGAGAGAGAAAGAAAGAGAGAATTAAAGAGAGCATAGTTAAATTCACACAGGACACCGGATAAGACAGGAGAAGTACTCCAGATATAACAAACTGACCCTAGCCCCCGACACATAAACTACAGCAGCATAAATACTGGAGGCTGAGACAGGAGGGGTCAGGAGACACAGTGGCCCCATCCGATGATACCCCCGGACAGGGCCAAACAGGAAGGATATAACCCCACCCACTTTGCCAAAGCACACTAGAGGGATATCTTCAACCACCAACTTACCATCCTGAGACAAGGCCGAGTATAACCCACACAGATCTCCGCCACGGCACAACCCAAGGGGGGGCGCAAACCCAGACAGAAAGATCACATCAGTGACTCAACCCACTCAAGTGACGCACCCCTCCTAGGGATGGCATGAAAGAGCACCAGTAAGCCAGTAACTCAGCCCCTGTAATAGGGTTAGAGGCAGAGAATCCCAGTGGAAAGAGGGGAACCGGCCAGGCAGAGGCAGCAAGGGCGGTTCGTTGCTCCAGAGCCTTTCCGTTCACCTTCACATTCCTGGGCCAGACTACACTCAATCATATGACCCCAATCAAATGACCCCATAGGTATGTACGGCAGGACCAAATCAGAGAGATAGGTAGGAGCAAGCCCATGTAATGCTTTGTAGGTTAGCAGTAAAACCTTGAAATCAGCCCTTGCCTTGACAGGAAGCCAGTGTAGGGAGGCTAGCACTGGAGTAATATGATCAATTTTTTTGGTTCTATTCAGGATTCTAGCAGCCGTATTTAGCACTCACTAACTGAAGTTTATTTAGTGCTTTATCTGGGTAGCCGGAAAGTAGAGCATTACAGTAGTCTAACCTTGAAGTAACAAAAGCATGGACAAATTTTTCTGCATATTTTTTGGACAAAAAGTTTCTGATTTTTGCAATGTTACGTAGATGGAAAAAAGCTGTCCTTGAAACAGTCTTGATATGTTCGTCAAAAGAGAGATCAGAGTCCAGAGTAACGCCGAGGTCCTTCACAGTTTTATTTGAGATGACTGTACAACCATTAAGATTAATTGTCAGATTCAACAGAAGATATCTTTGTTTCTTGGGACCTAGAACAAGCATCTCTGTTTTGTCTGAGTTTAAAAGTAGAAAGTTTGCAGCCATCCACTTCCTTATGTCTGAAACACAGGCTTCTAGCGGGGGCAATTTTTGGGCTTCAGCATGTTTCATTGAAATATACAGCTGTGTGTCATCCGCATAGCAGTGAAAGTTAAAATTATGTTTTCGAATGACATCCCCAAGAGGTAAAATATATAGTGAAAACAATAGTGGTCCTAAAATGGAACCTTGAGGAACACCGAAATTTACAGTTGATTTTTCAGAGGACAAGCCATTCACAGAGACAAACTGATATCTTTCCGACAGATAAGATCTAAACCAGGCCACAACTTGTCCGTGTAGACCAAGTTGGGTTTCCAATCTCTCCAAAAGAATGTGGCGATCGATGGTATCAAAAGCAGCACTAAGGTCTAAGAGCACGAGGACAGATGCAGAGCCTAGGTCTGACGCCATTAAAAGGTAATTTACCACCTTCACAAGTGTAGTCTCAGTGCTATGATGGGGTCTAAAACCAGACTGAAGCATTTCGTATACATTGTTTGTCTTCAGGAAGGCAGTGAGGTGCTGCGCAACAGCCTTTTCAAAAAATGTTGAGAGGAATGGAAGATTCGATACACTACACGACACTATACTACACTGACTGTGCTAGTGGCAGACTCCACTAAGCGGGCAGGCAGGCTAACAGCCTGCTGCCTTGCCTGCACCCTGTTTTATTGTGGAGCTAGAGGAGTTAGAGTCTTGTCTATGCTGGTAGATTGGTGCCGACGTGGATAACAATATCTCTATACTCTCTACACTCGCCAGTTTTAGCTTTAGCCAGCACCATCTTCAGATTAGCCTTAACATCGGTAGCCCTGCTCCCTGGTAAACAGTGTATCTAACTGTTGTAGGGTGTAATGTAATCATTAGTCCAACAGTTTCAAACAAGAGTTTCTATTGGACAAATTCAGGTATTTTTATCCTCGTTTCGTTCCGTTTGCTTCCGTTGTCCACCCTTTGATTGGGTGGACAACATGTCAGATCATACTGTAAGAGCTCCATTAGTTTGGAGGATGTCCTCTGGAAATTGTCATAATTACTGTGTAAGTCTATGGAAGGGGTGAGAACCATGAGCCTCCTAGGTTTTGCGTTGAAGTCAATGTACCCAGAGGAAGACAGAAGCTAGTTGTCCTCCGGCTACACCATGGTGCTACCCTACAGAGTGCTGTTGAGGCTACTATAGACCTTCATTGCAAAACAGCAAGTTTTAATAAATTATTTCATGCCGTGATTATATTTAGCATTGTTTTATCTAAAAATCATAACTTTTTTACATGTTTTACAATTTTTTTTAAATGAAGTTCACTGAGGAGGATGGTCCTCCTCTTCCTCCTCTGAGGAGCCTCCACTGGTATGAAAATACAAATATTACATCACATTTTCCACAAGGGACTGGATTCAATTTAACATTTGATAAAACTTGTTAATCTGAACAGAGGTAACAGTTTGTATGCACCCCTCCAGATAGACCTTACAGTGGTTCGTTCTAAATAAAGGAACTCAAGTTGTGAAATAAAAGTACATAAACTCAGGTCTGTTTGCTAGCTGGGGTCCATGTGTAGGCTGACAATCGTAATAAAAAACAGGTGAGGGCTGGAGCTGGTGATTGGTGCTGGATGTTAGCCGTTCTTTTATGGCTTGGCAGCTGCATGTTGCTCCTGCACCCCCATTTCATCAAGACAAAAATCTACTTTTTTATACTCCAAGATGCTACAGTGGTTTAAGTGTGAAAAAAGAGGTGAAATCAAATCCTTTCTGCAAACAGAAAAAGGTCAGAGATGACGTACGGAGTGAGGGAGTGACTATATTCTTAAGTGGGTAAATTCTATTTGTAGCTTTTCTTGTTGTTTACATTCTACACTCCAAACCCAAGAAACTAAATAAATATGGAGGCTTGGACAACCTCTTATGTCACTACAGTGGTATTTTTGTGTCTCTACTGTGCACTGAAAAAGCAACTGAGTGATATATTGTGTATTTAATTTTACATTTTTTATATCTGTGTAGTGCACAACATCTACAATAACTTTCAACTGCATGTACACATTCACAATGCAGGTCTCCAGTCGGGATGCATGTTGTGCGTGTCAACAGAAGTAACCTGTAAACCAGTAAAACCACAGAGGGTAAAACCACAAATATTCTGCATATTTGTAGACATATACTGTATACAGTACACAAGTGACCAATTAATGACTACTAGTATAGTAACACTTATTCTGCAGTGTTTTTGTTCCAATATCATATGCTGCATTAGAGGTAATTACAGATGTTAAACTGTCACGACTTCCGCCGAAGTCGGTCCCTCTCCTTGTTCGGGCGGCGTTCGGCGGTCGACATCACCGGCCTTCTAGCCATCGCCAATCCACTTTTCATTTTCCATTTGTTTTGTCTTTGTTTTACACACCTGGTTTCAATTCCCCAATTACATATTCATTATTTAACCCTCTGTTTTCCCCATGATTTTTGTGCGTGTTTGTTTTATGTATTTCGGTCCTTTCGTGTGGGCTTGGCATAACTACATGTATTTGGTCATTTTGAGTAAAGTTAAGTTTTATTACTCATCTCTGCTGTCCTGCGCCTGACTCCTCTGCACAAGCTACACCCAGACGTTTTACATAAACACAGGACATACATTCAGTACAGTAAAGAAAACAGATTTAATGAGATCAGAAATACATATATTTTTAAAGAGTCTCATCATTTATTTGTACTCTGCTCCAGTCAGTGACAGAAGGGCACCAATAAAGTGTGCCAAGACATCAGACAACTATTTTGAGAGTTACAGAACATTTTTATAGGGTTCTTTAGGGACAAACAGTAGGAGCATGAAAAGACTTCATAAAGAGTTGACTGGTTTACTATTGGAGTGTGAGGTTGTGGGGAAATACAGTTGCCACACTGGCAGTGGAAGTCTCTGTGTGGGATATCAACAAATAGGGCAAGTAAGAGAGAGGCTTGCCAAAATCACAACTGGGTGGGTGTGTGTGGATGGAAAGTGATGAGGTTAGAGCAGGATGTTTGATCCACTGTGTAGAGCTGCATGAGAAACAGATTTGACTGTTATATTATCATGTTTTAAATAAAAATGTGTGTTTTTAATAGGACATTGAGAATGTTATGTGTCATGTTCTGAAGTGCAGGATTAGGGCCACTTCTGAATTGAGTTGCGAATTGCTCTTTAGTTCCAATAAAACATTTGATTTTGAATTGAACACTCCGCAGGAAGCAGAATTGGAAATTATTTACTGTAATTCTTAAAAACTCACGTTAAGGGAATTGCGTGAGATGTTTCCTATCTATTGCATGTGAAAGTGAAATGAAATTGCCTCTGTTATAAATAACGCATTATCATTATGAAGCCAGCAATGCAAAGATGATTATGCTCCTCAAACTAAACACAGCTGGAAACTACAGTTATGTTAAAGTAATGATTAACTCTCTCAGGGAGTAAAGGAACGAGGCACTAACTGACACTACAATTATTTTTCTGGAGTTACTGATTGTTGGCCCATAAACAGCACATCATATATGTCCACCCAGAAGTCAACCTCAGGAACAAGCTATAAAGCATGAGAATGATTGTGCAAGTTATATTTAGAAACCACTCACCTCTATCCACCGGCTAATGTTTCTCTAGTGGTGAGCTGCCTTGAAATGTCAAACATACTTCAAAAACCTTATAATTACTGACTATATTTTACATAGCTGTACTGTACAATAAATCAACATTGAGTTGTCTGACTATAACTAGTAACATAAATTGTCATTAGAGGCTCAGGAGTTACAAAAATAAATGTTCTATTTATTCATTTCCTGTGAACAGCGTCCACTACGGATCAATGGGAATTATTCTATAAAGATTACACAGATCACCATTCACTGAAGGCAGATTAGTCATACTGTACTGTACTACAGTGTGTCAAATTTAAGAGGGTTATACTATAACAGCATTCATCTGGTGGAACTGATTTCTACATATTTTTGCTCATTATTTTATTCAGTAGCAGGTATAATATTAGCTGTAGCTACAAATCTCATTTCACAAACCAGCACCTCTGAGATGACAATGTATTGATTCTTGTGTGGGTCTGTAAGAGTGCGGTCTTTTCATGTTGTTTAACACTCCTGTAGAAGTGAACAGTTGGCGTCTTTGCCAGTAGACTCCTTTGCAACACTGCCTTGTGAATTCTGACAGCGTTCTGATGCATGCCTCTTCTCTCTGGAGAGCAGTGCAGAACTCAACGAGGCCATCAGCAGCTTGTTCTATATCAGACCTGGTCCTCTTCCTGGAAATGTCCTTTCAGTCCAGCCCTACTGGTCACTCAGCAGAATATATATTCTTTTACCTTTATTTAACTAGGCAAGTCAGTTAAGAACAAATTCTTATTTACACCGAATGGTGGTGATAGTGGGGATTGTGTGTTGTGTGTCACCACTACACTACAGTGCATACAGTTTATTAACCATGGCTATGCACTAACAAAGGAGGCTAGGCTGAAATGTATATTTCAAAATAAATAATTTTATGGATAAAGGTCAATCTGTCTGTCATGTTAGATTCCCCTGTCTCTGTTCCATATTTAAGTTTGTCTGTACCACTTAGAGCTATAATATTCAACGATCTCTTTGTATGTTGACAGACCATAGGTTAGTCAGCAGCATTAGTTGACCAGCATTAGTTCAAATGCGTTATCCGAAGCAAATTCCTTTCAGACTAAACTATTGAGGAAAATATACTGAATTTGAACTGGTTTCTAAATCTCAACCACTTACATAAAGCACCCCACAGAGGGTATGTTTACATTAGGGTAAGTAAGGGTGACTGACAGAGACCTTTCAGCTGGGATTGACCACATCTGTGGCAGGCATGGGGGAAATGCATCCCAGGAAGTGAGATTGAGATCAACACACACAAAGTTACTCTTTGTCTGCTCTACCTAGCACACAGCCAGTGGGCCCAAGTAGTTTAACACAAGGGCTTGCTCAGCTTTCATTCTTTACTGCTCCTGCCTGGAAAAGATTTCTGCAAATATTGTTTTAGAAATATTGAATGAGTGCCTGAATTCTGTGGATAGACGAACATGTGTAGGGTTGCAAAATTCCAAGAACTTTCAATAAATTCCCTGGTTTGAGGATTCTGTATTTCCTGCTTATTCCCGAGAATCTTCCAACCTGGATTTCCGGAAAAGATGGGAATTTGACATTTTGCAACCTTAAACATGTGTAACAGTTGTATAATGTATATACTTATACCGTGGTATTGTTGAATACTCCTTTCTGATTGCCTTGAAGGGCATTCTAGAGCATAGAAATACGCTTTACTACTGAATACCCTGAAGATTAGTAATGCCTTTACAAACAAATGTTGATCCAGGACAGTAAGAAAGTACCCTCTTGGCCATCCATCACAGAATAGCAGTATTTTCCAGAACATTGACAGTGATAGGACAAAGCTTTTCTAACAACGTCAGGTAGCGCTTTATACACTACTGTATTATGAACAGCAGCAATCAATGGAGAACTGATATTTAAGGTTTTCTTGAAACCGATAATGGTGATACTGAATGTTCAGCAAAAAGACATGAATCAATCACATTTATTTATAAAGCCCTTCTTGAATGAATGAATGCTCTGTCTTTTCAGAATTTACCATTGATTTATTCATAAATGTAAATAAATAATGCATATTTCGGCTGTCTCACCCTTTTCGGTTCAGGCTATGACATTTTCGGACACACTCCTGGCCAGCCAGGCTTGAACTGTAAAAATCTATGAATAAAGACTATACTATATATTTTGCATCATGAAAAATACAACAGCCATCAAAACATAATAGTTTTAAAAAATATGCATACAAAATAAAATAAAAACAATACATTTTAAATATCATAGAATGAAAACATTTACTATGCATGCTCATTACTGTATATATTTTTCTGTTCTGATACATTTTTTTTTTTTTTTTTTTTTTTTTTACATTCAACTTATTTACAACATATTATATACATCAAATAAACAAGCTTAAAGATACACTGTTTAAATGTATATCTTTTATAGGTTGTACAGCTTGGCAAGAGAAGGAAACCACAAGTAATGTGATTACTGGCTGTGAAATGACAAGTGCTCTTTTTCATTGCCAGTGTCCTTGCAATGCGAATTCAAATGACTGCAAATACTCTGAATGCTTTGCCACCTGAGGGATTCTGTAGGCTGGGGGGAGAATGAACACTGGTGTTAGTTTGGATTCAGCTAAGAACAGTTTACACCGTCAAGCCAAGGTATGACACTGATACTAGTCTACATCTACATACTGTATCAGCAAAGGGAAGGAGTTTTTTCTGATCACAATAGCTGACCATTAAAAACTCCTGGTCCCTAGCCATTATACATCCAAAAGCATTTGGAACAAAGTAAAAACCCCACAATTGACCTGTATTTCCCTTATCCAAATCCCTTACCTTTCTGAAGAGATTCCATTCTGATAGCTACCGCTGTACTGTCTCCTCTTGTCCACGGGTTGCACATCCAGGTAGCCTCCTGAGTCATTCTGAATGACACCAGCATGGATAGCTGCTCGACATATACTGGATTTCTATAAAAAACAAGGTAGATTAGCATAGCACAAACGTCAGTTCTATGGAGAGAAATATAATCTGTATAGAAGGCCATTGTCAGACAGACTTACATCCGAATAATATTGTGTTCCAATGACTCTGGCACGGGTCTCATGCAGACAATTGCGGGGGCAATACAACCTGGTGAAGGAAAATTGCCACGATCACAGTAGTCAATCAATCAAATGTATTTATAAAGCCCTTCTTACATCAGCTGATGTCACAAAGTGCTGTAAAGAAACCCAGCCTAAAACCCCAAACAGCAAGCAATGCAGGTGTAGTCTATACCTATCCAAACCAATCAACTTTACAGAAGAAGAGTATCACGTTTGGTTTATTAGAGTGAACTCTTTCTTTACCTTGGACAGTGCCGTGCAGGTCTTTTGTAGGGACAGAACCGTGCAACAGTGGTCCCACACGGTACTGCCTTTACTGAGAAGCAAAGATGCCACAATGTCATTTGAAAAATACATGCATTATTGAGACAAAGGTGAAACGAGATCAGACATACCTGGTACAGAGAATACTTTGAAAGCATTTGCACTCCTGTTCATCCTGTAAATTTGAATAATTTGGTGTGAAAACGTGACTTGTTGCTTTATTATAAACAAACATAATAGTGAAGTTGCATCCCAAATGGCATCAACTTCCCTATGGGCCCTGGTCAAAAGTAGTACACTGCATACAGAATTGAGTGCCATTTGAGACAAAGCTGTGTAAAATTAACTCACCCAAGAGACTGAATTCCATTTTTGTATGACTTTGTGAAATGTGGTTTTCTTCCTTGTCTTGTAACATCCAGCCAGCCTCCATCGTTGTCTATTACTCCAGCATGTAAACCAGCTCCACAAACACTTGATTGCTGAAAAATGAAACATGTTTCACTACTCTTTATATGCTATGAAAGGGACATGGCATTTTCCAGGAAGAATCCTTGTCGTTTTTGAACTTTTGTAGGCTTTTCGAATGGTCATCAATGGGCAAAAATGCAGCCCAATGGTCTTCAGCGCAACAAAAAAAAAGAATAAAAAGGCATCTGGCAGAAGTAAATTCATCTACATCTTAAATTCATCTACATCTTAAATTCATCTACATCTTAAATTCATCTACATCTTAAATTCATCTACATCTTAAATTCATCTACATCTTAAATTACTGTGTTTTCACAAACTCTATGAGCCCGTTCTAAAGATTAGGGGACAGGACCCAGATGTTTGACGTAGTACAACGTCAATTGCATAACCTTTATTTAACTAGGCAAGTCCATTAAGAACAACTTCTTATTTACAATGATGGCCTACCCCAGCCAAACCTGGATGACACTGGGCCAATTGTACGCCGCCCTATGGGACTCCCAGTCACGGCCAGATTTGATACAGCCTGGATTTGTACCAGGGACTGTAGTGACACCTCTTACACTGAGATGCAGTGCCTTAGACCGCTGCGCCACTTAGGAGCCCTAAAGAGGGAAGGTTTTCGCTTTCCCTAATTATTTTAATTAGATAATAAAAAACATCAATAAAATGACTGAAGTTGTACCGTTATTTTATATCAAGTATCCCACAACTCATGCAGTTGGAATACATTTATAAAAGTAATAGATAGTGTTTTCTGTTCGTACCATATCATAATACGCAGTCCCTATTACTTTTCCTGGGCTGGACAAGCATCCAGGAGGACACTCGTACCTGTAGGAAGAAATAACATTTCAAACTCAGTTTTGACCCATTCACAGAAATGAGTGAGAATGGTTAAGTGTAGAGTAATTTTGGTAATTAAAATGTATACCATGGCAAGCTATAGTAACTTTGGTAATTTATACTAGAAAAAAATGTATTCATAAAGTACATTTTTTATATCTGTATCCATATTGTCCATGAGTTTCTACTTGATAGACCATATGGTTCAAGATAAAATACCCTAATTAATGAAACAAAAATCAAATCAACAATGAAATTATTCTCAATTAACTCTGCAAATCAAATGTTATTTGCCACATGCTTCGTAAACAACAGGTGTAGACTAACAGTGAAATGCTTACTTCCTTTTTCAAAAATGCAGTTAAAGAAAACATTTAAACAGAAAGTGACAAGGAATAAATACACAGTGAATAATGAGTAAAAAACATGGCTATATACAGGGAGTAACAGTACTGAGTCGATGTGCAGGGGTATGAGGTAATTGAGGTAGCTATGTACATATAGGTAAGGTTAAAGTGTTCAGGGTCCTATTGTTTCCAGACCTGGTTCACTGGTACCACTTGCCATGCAGTAGCAGAGAGAACAGTCTATGGTTTGGGTGGCTAGAGTCTTTGACAATATTTTGGGCATTCCTCTGACACCGCCTGGTATAGAGGTTCTGGAGGGCAGTGAGCTCGGCCGCAGTGATGTACTGGGCCAGGTGTGGACCTTCTGTAGCGCCTTGCGTTCGGGTACCTTGCACTTACCAAACGGTAATGCAGCCAGTGAAGATGCTCTCAATGGTACTTTTTGAGGATCTGAGGGCTCATGACAAATCTTTTCAGCCTCCTGAGGGGGATGAGGTGCTGCGTGCAATCTTCACAACTGTGTGGGTGTGGACCATGTTAATTTCTTAGTGATGTGGA
Source organism: Oncorhynchus clarkii lewisi (assembly GCF_045791955.1). Lineage (NCBI taxonomy): Eukaryota > Metazoa > Chordata > Actinopteri > Salmoniformes > Salmonidae > Oncorhynchus > Oncorhynchus clarkii. Next base: position 23,630,684 of record NC_092166.1, on the reverse strand, counting down.
CACTGAGGAACTTGAAGCTCTTGACCTGCTCTATTACAGCCCCATCAATGTGGACTGTGTGCTCGCTCCTCCATTTCCACCATCAGCTCCTTTGTCTTGCTGATGTTGAGGGATTGGTTGTTGTTCTGGCACCACACTGCCAGGTCTTTGACCTCCTGCCTATAGGCTGCCTCATTGTTGTCGGTGAACAGTCTTACCACTGTTGCTTCGTCAGAAAATGTAATGATGGTGTTGGAGTCATGCACCGGCACGCAGTTGTGCGTGAACAGGGAGTAAAAGAGGAGACTAAGCTCACACCCCTGAGGGGCCTTGACTACAGCTCAGCGTTCAACACCATAGTGCCCTCGAATGTCATCACTAAGCTAAGGACCCTGGGACTAAACACCTCCCTCTGCAGCTGGATCCTGGACTTCCTGACGGGCCGCCCCCAGGTGGTAAGGGTAGATAACAACACATCCGCCACGCTGATCCTCAACATGAGGGCCACTCAAGGGTGCGTGCTCAGTCCCCTCCTGCACTCCCTGTTCACTCATGACTGCACGGCCAGGCACGACTCAAACACCATCATTAAGTTTGCCGATGACAACAGTGGTAGGCCTGATCACAGACAATGATGAGACAGCCTATAGGGAGGTGGTCAGAGACCTGACCATGTGGTGCAAGGACAACAACCTCTCCCTCAACGTGATCAAGACAAAGGAGTTGATTGTGGACTATAGGAAAAGGAGGACCGAGCACACCCCCATTCTCATCGATGGGGTTGTAGTGGAGCAGGTTGAGAGCTTCAAGTTCCTTGGCGTCCACATCACCAAGAAACAAACATGGTCCAAGCACACCAAGACAGTCGTGAAGAGGGCACGCCAAAACCTATTCCCCGTCAGGAGACTGAAAAGATTTGGCATGGTTCCTCAAAAGGTTCTACAGCTACACCATCCTGACGGGTTGCATCACTGCCTGGTATGGCAACTGCTCGGGCTCTGACCACAAGGCACTACAGAGGGTAATGCATACGGCCCAGTACGTCACCGGGGCAAAGATTCCTGCCACCCAGGACCTCTATACCAGGTGGTGTCAGAGGCAGGGCCCTAAAATTTCTCAAAGACTCCAGTCACCCTAGTCATATACTGTTCTCTCTGCTACCACACGGAAAGTGGTACCGGAGCGCCAAGTCTAGGTCCAATAGGCTTCTAAACAGCTTCTACCCCCCCCCCCAAGCCATAAGACTCCTGAATATCTAATCAAATGGCTACCCAGACTATCTGCATTGTCCCCCCCATTTCTACGTTGCTGCTACTCTCTGTTATCATCTATGCATAGTCACTTTAATAACTCTACCTACATGTACATATTACCTCAATACCGGTACCCTGCATATTGACTCTGTACTGGTACCCCCTGTATAGAGCCTCGCTATTGTTATTTTACTGCTGCTCTTTAATTATTTGTTACTTTTATCTCTTACTTTTTTGGGGGGTATTTTCTTTAAAAAAAGGTTACATTTAATTTCTACAAAAAAACAGCATCGCTGATTAAGGGCTTGTAAGTAAGCGTTTCACTGTGAAGTCTACACATGTTGTATTCGGCACATGTGACAAATAACATTTGATTTGTAAACCTAGGTAAGTGACAACATCCACTTTAGGAACAACTTAGGCCTACCTATTACAAGTGGTTTCTTTACAACGATCACGCAGCTTTGTCTCACAGTCCATCTGTTGACCTTTGAAAATAAGAAAAACTATTTCACTTAGACCTTCTGGCAGTTGTACAAAATATAGACTTTTATCCTACTGTATAATGACATTGTGTATTAGAAACCGTGTCAAATTTGTGATAAATTCTTACACATTTGCACTGTGCTGACCACCTCATTCCTCTCCATGTTGTCATTGGGTGATGGTATTGGGGGTTGCGGTCTCGACCTTGGCTCTTGGGCCCTCGGCTCTGGCTCGATGTAGTTTGTCTCCTCTAGTTCAGGGGCAGGACGTCGATCTATTCCATTCTCTGAAGAAGAACAAGTGTCACATCACATGTAATATAGTCTGCAAAACAAAATGTATAAAAGCAACCAATTTGTTATGGCACAACTTTTTTCTGAAAGCAGCCGACCTGTATAGCAGAGATTATCCCTACAGCCTCCACCGTAGCTGGGCGGACAGGCAGAGCACGGGCTGCCATGTTTGTATGGGGCATGCCCCCACCAGTTTCCCCTGCACACAAATGACATCATAAAACACACTGAACCTTTTGACCCAATCCTTCCCAGTTCCCATACACTACATAACATACAGCAGTTGAAAATAAGAATCTGGGGGGGGGGGGGGGGGGGGGGGGCGGGACGGACATAAGAACAATTAAAAAAACTTTCAAACTTACGGTGGTGAGTAGTTGCAAACCAAGTACACAGCTTTAGTCCAAATCATGCCCCACACATTCATGTTGTAGCATATATTAATAGCACATCCAATATGGCTGCTTGTTGCCCAAACCATCTGCAAAGACAACAAAGTAGCTACCTTCAGTTAGTAGTCCTATCAGACTTCTCTGACCTTAAATAAGGTTTTATGATATTGTTATAGGAAACTCTTACCTGTGTGTAGTGAGTGCAGACAGGACCAGAGCATCTGAAGGGGCAGTGTGGGTTACACTCCTGTGGATAGGGATAGCTGTAGTCTCTCACTTCATCATACCAGGCCTGGACGTGAAATGTTGGTGGTCGGTCTCTGAGGAAAGTAGAAACTAAACTATTTAAATAACTAGGGTTTCCCAAACTCGGTCCAGGGGCCTTCCAGGGTTGCATGTTTAGTTTTTGTTGCCCTTGTACTACACAGCGGATTCAAATAATCAAAGCTTGATGAGTTGATTATTTTAAATCAGCTGTGTAGTGCTAGGGCAAAAAAACTAAATATGCACTCATGGGAGGCCCTGGGACAGAGTTTGGGAAACCCTAAACTAGACACAACCCACAGCATTATACAGTATCAGTACTCACTGTACAGTCTAGTCACACATTGGTTGCCTCATGAATTTATAGGACCCTGCAACATGTTAGGAAAAAGGCATACAGTATAACTGTATAATGACATAATGCATAAAATCAATCTGGTCATCTCCAGATACTATACAGACCTTCCCCAGTGGGCACCCAGGTTTTGTCCAATCTGAGTTAGCATGTGTTGTGGTCCATGCTCCCACAGGCAGGTGTGTGCCCAGTGCTCGGCACTCCTCTCCAGATCTGTATCCCAAACCTTTGAAATGCCAAAGTCAGAGTTATTCTAATAAGATAAAGACATATCTGCAGGCACATCAGATTGGTGCTAGTGCTACTGATACTAATACAAGCTGTCTTAAGTGTATTACTCTTGAAAGACAAAACTCTTGATAAACAAAAATTGTAAATACAAATTCTAACATTCTTCACAGAAAGTGTTTCGGGGGCCCTGATGGCAATTTTAGTATTACTGGTCTCTTTGCCTCAACTCTCCACTGGGCACAGACGTCAATTCAATGTCTATTCTACGTTGGTTCCACATCATTTCATTGAAATGACGTGGAAACAACGTTGATTCAATCAGTGTGTGCCCAGTGGGTCTGCACTAAAGTGCAACAACCTACATGATCGAGATCTTATAAACGGGTCAAGTGAAGTTAAAAACTATAATCTATTTGTGCACCACTTGTTTCTTACAAAGAACTACATAGATATGACTTGAGGAATTATAACGTTTCAGCCAAGTTGTAGTAAAATTGTCCATTAGAAGAATAGGTGTAGTGTGCTGCTGTTCTGCTGTTTAACTGCACTAACACCCATCAAGGTTAATTGAAAAATGTGCCAGTCAGCTGCCCTGTACAGTCCTAATGTCTTCCATGTGTAGAACATTACATTAGTGATATCTGCATTCTGCACTGCTTAGGGTTAAAGCAACGGGCTTGAGGCCAATGGACATGCTTGACTGCAATGGACATACCATAGGCCTGCAATACAATATATGCCACTGTGCAGACACTTTTATCTAAAGCGACTGACAGTCATGCGTGCATATATTTTACATATGGGTGGTCCTGGGAATCGAACTGACCACCCTGGCAGCGCAAACGTCATGCTCGAACAACTGAGCCACAGTGTATCCACACAGGATACAAATCTCCATTTATGCATGGAAATCGTCCAAATTAACCACCATACTTCAAAGAATGATGCTCAACTGTTACACGTTTGAATCAACACAGATCCAGCTTTGTTGCCAAATGAAATGCAAAGAAAGACACTAATATTTGAAGATGTGAGTTGAAATGGTTGAGGCAGAGTGCACGATAACAGCGGAGGTGAGAGCTGGCCGCTTACCAAGGCAGGGGGCAGAGCTTGAGGTTTGGCAGGGCCAGTAACACACTGGCTTTATTGCTTGGCTGTCGGTCAGGCTTGTTTTTAGGTTTTGATCTATTTGAGCACTCTGTGCTCCCAGAACTTGGTGTGAAACCTCTGAGTTGGCCCTGACTTTGCAGATGTGCTCTGCTGAACCCCATGGATGGTTGAATTGGTTTGAAAATGTTCCAGATTCTCAAGCCTAGATGTCTTGAGTCGTTGAGCAAGTCTCATTAGCTAAGATGAAGTATCAGTGCAAAATAACTAACTAACACTTGCTTCAATCTCTAGTACTGTACAATCTCCTTCTACGTTCTCCAGTATGGGCAAGTCATATTCCAATTGCCTTCAGTTCATCTTAGGATGAGCTAAATATAACAGAAATGTGTGATGCAGACACAGCAGGTCCTGGTTTAGCTTACCATATATTCCATATTTGAAGCTTGAGGATAAACTTGACCTCTCAGGTTGTTGTGCAAATCAAGTATGAGGTGCATATCACCCTCAGTGATGGCTCTCTTCCCTCGCTGTTTGGACACCCACCACTCATCATCTTTGTTCATATACTTATCCAGTAACAACTCCAGGTGAGTAGAGTTAGGGATCACCATAGAAAGTACTGTTTGCACAAAGAATAGCAGCCCAAACCCTCGTAGCCAGTCCTGAGTTCCACACTTCATGATGACTGATCAGCCTCTCAAGCCTCCAATACAAAAATCTGTATTCTGTTGGCTAAACAAGAGACAAAGTAAAATACAAGCATTCAGAGATCTGTAATCCATTGTATACTATTTGTTATTGATTAATACATTCACTTGAATGTGAGTACTGATGATTTACATCTTTGGCACATGGATATCATACACTAGAACTGATACTGTACATATATATTTGGTGTATTTTAAGTGCATGATAGTAGGTCAATTGAACTGTTCACACAATTTCTCACAAGGAAACCATGTACGTTTTTGCCAAGCACATGCAATATTTCATGACCATGCATATTGCATGTGACATTCTCTCACAGGCTGACAAGGCAAGTCTCATCTGATCCTGTTATAGTCTAGTAAACCCGACCCACCGTAGTAGCGTTGATACATTGTTGGAGGCAACAAGTCTGCCTAGACAGGCTATTCCTGTTATAATACAAAACAGTATTTTCGTTATCCCAATGACGAATATAACATTTACAAATGATTTACCTTTTACAGAACACTGTTGTTAAATCTGGTCAACTATCCTCAGGAAATAATGTCCAACTCCAAAAGTTTTATTGCAGCCGAATGAAAGCTACTCTTCATACATCCTAAGAATTATGACATCTCTCATAACAGGAGCCAAAACTTTCGTACGGGTAAAGTATCATACATCCAACAAAAAGTCGAGAGTTACCTGTATTATATCTCAAATACGAGCGCTCCCTGCATTTATATGCCAAATTTGGATTTAGCAATACGTTACGCGGCAGACCACGCCTCCTCCAGAGCGTTCGCAGGTTGAACTATTTAAAGACTCTGGTTCTGATTCCAGCCATCCCACTCAAAGTGACTGCAAGGTAAACTTTGGGCAATGACAGCCCACTCATATGTAAATTCAGTAGTTCTTTAGAATAGTATTTATGTATTTTATGTTTTCTTTTAAGATGTGATTTTTTTCAATTATAACATTTAATTCAGTATTTTTCGCTGAATGATCCATTACTGTATTTTCCAAGCAGATTTCCAACCCACCCCAAAATCACTGGCTATGTTCTTGCAAGCCTCAATAGCTTTGTGCCTGCATCCATGACACTAAGAAAAGTTTTGCACTGTCCTTGTTCTCCTCCTGCAGGCCTACTCTCTGCCATTTAATGGAGCATGACCCCACTGAGCTCTGCAGATCAAATCAACTGTGTTCAAAATCATCAAAACTGATAAGGCTTTTTACACTTCAGTCAGCATCAACCCAAGTTCCAGACACAAGTTATTTTTCTTGGGTGGGTATAATGAGCATTTTCACAGGAGAAAGCTGGCATCCTCTATGTAGAGGACAAGCTTTGCTCCCTGCTTTATGAGTGCATTCCTGGGGATCAGATTCTCAGAACCTTAGGTCATGCTGACTTCAACCCTGCATTCCTACTAAGACTTCTAGAGGAATCAACCCACATCACCGAGAAATGTAAACTCAGCTGGAAGAAATGAAGCCAGTGCCCACCTAACAGAGGTAACAGAGGTACAGTGCCATGGTTGCTTCCAGGGGACTGCATTGATGGGGACACTTGTACAAGCAAAGACATTTTGGGTGCCTGAGTACCTCTGCCAATTTAAAGTTGCCTACTAGGGGAAATGAAATCGCATTGATAGTCCTCTTCAGTGATTTATAGTAGAAAAGCAGACACTCCCATGCTAGGGGTCAATTAGGTTCTAGCACTGCAAGACTCCAAGTCAGTGAGGAGCCGAACAGGTCCAAGAGATCATTGGCTTATGGCTGGGCCTAAACAAATGATCTGTGATGAGGTTGACCAGGGACATACTTTTTCATCATATTTAGCAGTGTACAAAACATTTCAGCAGGTAGTCGACATTGTGTCAAAGTAACTTTATCCTATGTTGTTTCCCCTAGTATTCCTTTCATTCCGTGTCTTTATAGGACTTAGTTATTTGCTAAATGTATATTATAACCAGTCTTCAAATCAGGACATAGTTGAATATTCACAAAGGAATATTCCACTGCAGGGTTTACTTTGTCAGGCTCGCCCTCTGGTGTTTTTTTTCCTCACTACAACTGCTGCTAACATCTCTGCTCATGCATTTGGACATCCCAATCACTTTCTCTAGCAAGAAATCAAGTTCACGATTCTTATACACTCAGTTACAGTATATACCAGTCATTATTCTGTAACTTTTGTAAAAGGCAATAGCAATTATATGGACACAAAACTAAATGGAATTCAATGGTGTAAAAATATGTTGCATCCTGTATCTAAAGTACATGTTATCAATGTTCTGGACAACTTTCAGACATACACTGCCATTTAAAATTTTGGGGTCACTTAGAAATGTCCTTGTTTTTGAAAGAAGAAAAAAAAAGAAGAAGAATTCTCCGTTAAAATAACATCAAATTGATCAGAAATACAGTGTAGACATTGCTAATGTTGTAAATGACTATTGTAGCTGGAAACATAAGGGTTTTTATTGAATATCTACATAGGCATACAGAGGCCCATTATCAGCAACCATCACTCCTGTGTTCCAATGGCACGTTGTGCTAGCTAATCCAAGTTTATAATTTTAAAAGGTTAATTGATCATTAGAAAATCCTTTTGCAATTATGTTAGCACAGCTGAAAGCTGTTGTTCTGATTAAAGAAGCAATACATCTGTCCTTCTTTAGACTAGTTGTGTATCTGGAACATCAGCATTTGTGGGTTCGATTACAGGCTCAAAATGGCCAGAAACTAACTTTGTTCTAAAACTCGTCAGTCTATTCTTGTTCTGAGAAATGAAGGCTATTCCATGAGAGAAATTGCCAAGAAACTGAAGATCTCGTACAACGCTGTGTACTACTCCCTTCACAGAACAGTGCAAACTGGCTTCAACCAGAATAGAAAGAGGAGTGGGAGGCTCCGGTGCACAACTGAGCAAGAGGACAAGTACATTAGAGTGTCTAGTCTGAGAAACAGACGCCTCACAAGTCTTCAACTGTCAGCTTCATTAAATAGTACCCACAAAACACCGGTCTCAACGTCAAGAGTGAAGAGGCGACTCCGGGATGCTGGACTTCTAGGCAAAGTTCCTCTGTCCAGTGTCTGTATTATTTTTCCGATCTTAATCTTTTCTTTTTATTGGCCATTCTGAGATATGGCTTTTTCTTTGCAACTCTGCCTAGAAGGGCAACATCCCGGAGTCACCTCTTCACTGTTAATGTTGAGACCGGTGTTTTGTGGTTACTATTTTTTATCCTTTTAGGGCTAGGCGTCCTGCTAGCGGGACAACTTCCGGTGAAACTGTAGGGCGCGCAATTCGAATAAATAAAACATTTAGGTACATACAGTGCCTTGCGAAAGTATTCGGCCCCCTTGAACTTTGCGACCTTTTGCCACATTTCAGGCTTCAAACATAAAGATATAAAACTGTATTTTTTTGTGAAGAATCAACAACAAGTGGGACACAATCATGAAGTGGAACGACATTTATTGAATATTTCAAACTTTTTTAACAAATCAAAAACTGAAAAATTGGGCGTGCAAAATTATTCAGCCCCTTTACTTTCAGTGCAGCAAACTCTCTCCAGAAGTTCAGTGAGGATCTCTGAATGATCCAATGTTGACCTAAATGACTAATGATGATAAATACAATCCACCTGTGTGTAATCAAGTCTCCGTATAAATGCACCTGCACTGTGATAGTCTCAGAGGTTCGTTAAAAGCGCAGAGAGCATCATGAAGAACAAGGAACACACCAGGCAGGTCCGAGATACTGTTGTGAAGGAGTTTAAAGCCGGATTTGGATACAAAAATATTTCCCAAGCTTTAAACATCCCAAGAAGCACTGTGCAAGCGATAATATTGAAATGGAAGGAGTATCAGACCACTGCAAATCTACCAAGACCTGGCCGTCCCTCCAAACTTTCAGCTCATACAAGGAGAAGACTGATCAGAGATGCAGCCAAGAGGCCCATGATCACTCTGGATGAACTGCAGAGATCTACAGCTGAGGTGGGAGACTCTGTCCATAGGACAACAATCAGTCGTATATTGCACAAATCTGGCCTTTATGGAAGAGTGGCAAGAAGAAAGCCATTTCTTAAAGATATCCATAAAAAGTGTTGTTTAAAGTTTGCCACAAGCCACCTGGGAGACACACCAAACATGTGGAAGAAGGTTCTCTGGTCAGATGAAACCAAAATTGAACTTTTTGGCAACAATGCAAAACGTTATGTTTGGCGTAAAAGCAACACAGCTCATCAACCTGAACACACCATCCCCACTGTCAAACATGGTGGTGGCAGCATCATGGTTTGGGCCTGCTTTTCTTCAGCAGGGACATGGAAGATGGTTAAAATTGATGGGAAGATGGATGGAGCCAAATACAGGACCATTCTGGAAGAAAACCTGATGGAGTCTGCAAAAGACCTGAGACTGGGACGGAGATTTGTCTTCCAACAAGACAATGATCCAAAACATAAAGCAAAATCTACAATGGAATGGTTCAAAAATAAACATATCCAGGTGTTAGAATGGCCAAGTCAAAGTCCAGACCTGAATCCAATCGAGAATCTGTGGAAAGAACTGAAAACTGCTGTTCACAAATGCTCTCCATCCAACCTCACTGAGCTCGAGCTGTTTTGCAAGGACGAATGGGAAAAAATTTCAGTCTCTCGATGTGCAAAACTGATAGAGACATACCCCAAGCGACTTACAGCTGTAATCGAAGCAAAAGGTGGCGCTACAAAGTATTAACTTAAGGGGGCTGAATAATTTTGCACGCCCAATTTTTCAGTTTTGGATTTGTTAAAAAAGTTTGAAATATCCAATAAATGTCGTTCCACTTCATGATTGTGTCCCACTTGTTGTTGATTCTTCACAAAAAAATACAGTTTTATATCTTTATGTTTGAAGCCTGAAATGTGGCAAAAGGTCGTAAAGTTAAAGGGGGCCGAATACTTTCGCAAGGCACTGTATAAGTGTCTTACATCGGCTGAAAGCTTAAATTCTTGTTAATCTAACTACATTGTCCGATTTACAGTAGCTATTACAGTGAAAATATGCCATGCGATTGTTTGAGTACGGCGCCCCATTTCAAAATGTTTTTCCACCGGCACAGGTTTCATACATTCACAGATAACGATTAAATATTTGCTTACTTTTTTAAAATCTTCCTCTGATTTGTCATCCAACGGGTCCCAGCTATAACATGTAGTGTTGTTTTGTTAGATAAAAAAAAAAATTATATCCCCAAAAGTATATTTAATTGGCGCCATCGACAGTTTGCACTGTTCTGTGTAGGGAGTAGTACACAGCGTTGTACGAGATCTTCAGTTTCTTGGCAATTTATCGCATGGAATAGCCTTCATTTCTCAGAACAAGAATAGACTGACGAGTTTCAGACAAAAGTTAGTTTCTGGCCATTTTGAGCTGTTGCTTCAATTCTTGAGATGTTGCTTCAATATATCCTCATAATTTTCCACCTCATGATGCCATCTATTTTGTGAAACTGGATATATTGAAGCAACATCTTTTGTAATCGAACCCACAAATGCTGATGCTCCAGATACCCAACTAGTCTAAAGAAGGCCAGATTTGGGTATGTCACTTTTTGGCAAAAATTGAAAACAAGTGGCAGATCCTTAAGAGGTAAATCAGCACAACAGTTTTCAGCTGCGCTAACATAATTGCAAAAGGGTTTTCTAATGATCAATTAACCTTTTTAAATGATAAACTTGGATTAGCTAACACAACGTGCCATTGGAACACAGAAGTGATGGTTGCTGATAATGGGCCTCTGTACACCGATGTAGATATTCCATATAAAATCAGCCGTTTCCAGCTTCAATAGTAATTTACAACATTAACAATGTCTACACTGTATTTCTGATCAATTTTATGTTATTTTAATGGACGAAAATTGGCTTTTCTTTCAAAAACAAGGACATTTCTAAGTGACCCCAAACTTTTGAACGGTAGTGTATGGTACATACAAACATGTAGTCAATCTTTAATAAAACTATATTCATCACTGTTGAACATACTACTGACATATGCTACTGTGAGCTAGTCATTTGATCTGATACGCTTGTCGTTATAATTAGGAGGAAGTTTATTAACAGGTTACTCTTACCACTGCCTTATTGGAGGTATGTTTTATAGGTCTGACCTCTGTACCCAATAGTCAATAAAACGTCACCAACAAAAACAACATGATTGCTGACCAGTACATTTGACCATTTAAGCAACACTATTCATTGTAGCCCACGCCATCTGAATAGCAGTCAAAGAAGTCATTTGAAGATACAAATACTTTCTTGAAAAATATCAAACTCTTGGTTATCTTGAATACTGCACACAATTGAATGCATCTCTTAGAAGCAATGTTATAGTCAATATACCTTCATCAGAGTCTTCGTCAGGATAAGACTACCCCAAGGATTCCCAAATCTGAAGTGCCTAGGTGGCTACTGTACCTGTGTGTAATGTGTACATATGTCTGCAGCGCAACTCATAGGACACCTGGGGTTGCAGTCCCGAAGGTATGGAAACATTTAATCATTGGCTTTGTCATACCAAGGTTTGACCAGCTGCAGAATGGAGCGGTAACTGGAACAAACACAGACATTAAATTAGCACCATATTCAACATTACATGCGGTTGGACTCAAAGATGACATTGCTCGGATCTCTCTCAATAAAAAAACAAAAAACAAATACAAGATGTTATCAACCCATGTGTGGTCAGTTGAGAAATGATAACCCCATGTTCAGACAAACAGGATCTGTCCCAGGTATCTCAGTAGAAATGGTGCGCCATGTTCCCAGAGACACATGGCTGCCCAATTCTCTGCAGATCTAGCAAGACCTTCATTCAACACCTGTATGTGTTGCAGACACAATAATGCATTTAATTGGGATTGCACTAAAAAGTGCACAAAAGCCATGGATCGTGAGCTGCTCTCCTAAATATCCACTTCCATCAACGTGCATAAATGCAAAACGCACAACACTGCTCACCAGTTATATTTTGATACCCAACATAAACAGTAACCTGAAGATTCCTGCAATTATCAGATGCATGAAACATTCCCCCAAAAATCTCTCTATATATTTTACACTGATCTCATTTGGTAAACGTATGCTTCCAACAGGGTGAGCCATGGACCAAGCCACATGACATGACTTATGATGAGGTAACTACCTACATTTTAATTTGCAAAATAAACTTAAATACAGTAAGTTATCTGATCAAATCACAAAGGCAACATTACACCAACAACTAAAATTAAAAGTAGCCTATGATTTTATCATATAAAACTTGATCTATACTCCATATTTGCAGCAGGTGGAAAGATGTTTGCTCTGACTTTATTGTGATAGTCAAAGATGGCAAGAATTTCGTTTTGTGAAATCCAACATTTCCATCTAGACTTTGGTATGAGTGAAGACACCTGCGGTTTTAACTTTCATGTCGGTGACATTGGTTCATGTCGGTGACATAAATTCATGGTCGACCCCCCACCCTTGAGTGTTGGACAGAGTAACCTAACCTTTACACAAATGCAGAGTACTATATATAGCTGACACTAACAATGCTCAGTCATGGTTGGTTCAACCCCCTCATACAGACCAAGGAGCATCATAATCCACTCTGGGTTCATCCCAGTTTTATCTGCACATGGGTTGTTGTCTTAACCCCACCCTGGCTTAGGTTTCAAGATGGAAGGATGATTTTGAGACAATGCAGGATTGTTTTACTCCTAAGCTATCTCTAGTAAAACATCCTGTCTCTGTAATGCAGTCTTTAACTAATTTGTCAGCTCAAGCCATCTCTGGTGATATACGCCCAGATTAGCTGCAGGGAACTAAAGTGGAGACCATAGAAACACAGACACTAACAGGACAGAAATATCCTCAGTTTTGTTAAGTATTAATTGCTAACTATTAATATCAAACAAATCAGGTAAATATGTAATTTGTCTATCACAGTGTACAGGGAGAATACTGTAAGAATGTCTCATGTTCGGAATTCTGTCGCTGTACATTTCAAAAGTGCTGAACTAATAGTTATATTGACTACATCTGTCTTAGCTCTCTCATTTTTTAATCAAAATTACGGATTGCCTCTCATCTGCTCATCGTTCCCTTATGCCATAGTTTGTACATTTGAATTGTCAGTAGAAACCAAATTTACTTAAGCAGGCCAGCTATGTTTTTAAAAAAGGCAGTAAATGAGGCTCAATGAACTGTTCCGCTGCCAGACAAGACTACGCTGATAGCCAGGTGTAGCAGTGGTAAGGATTCACTCCATGGTGCTGAAAAGAATGCTCTGCTGTTGGGACAGCGTTTGTCACCGTTATAGTGCAATTCATGTATTGTTTAGTGTTGTGTTGTGTAGTGGCTTTGCTGGCATGCATCTCAAAAACAATTTTTGAGTTTGCCCCGCCAAGATTTACATGCTAAAATTGCCACTGTCCATGACTCAAAGGGCCGGATTCGAGCATATGCCGACTCTGGAATATGTGTGCTGAGGTCAGTGGCTGTAAGCACTGGACCACACAGGCACTGAGTAAACCAATAACTTATAGTGCCTATTGCTTGTCTTCAACATAATAAAACAATTCAACAAAAAAAAAAAATGTCCCTAATGAAAAACCACATCTACTCCCATTGGATGACTGTGTATTTTTGACGCATTAATTCCACGTGATTAAAACAGAAACAACTCAAAGGTGAACATTTTAGGCATTAATTCAGTTAGTGCTATGGTTTAGGGAAAGCTTAAAACAACATAATTAAAAACGACGGGCATATGTATCATCAGTATTCATAGTATTCTTAGTGCTTGCGATAACATTGGAAACTGCCTTAGAGCAGTGGGAGAAGCAGCGCGCTCTGGCTCTGAGCCTCCTGAGTTCGCAGCCTGAGCTTACATTAGCCATAAAAGTTAATTGCATTTCTTTTAGATCTCTATTCATTTCCTTGACCGTAGTTTTAAATACAGTACAGTAGGTGATTTTGGAGAGACAGATATCCATATTGACAACTTGGGAGTGTTGAAGAGTTTGACAAATGTTTTGCTCTTGTTCTCATGGTTTTGTGATACAGTAATTACAGTCAAAGTAATGAAAGTTTAAACACTGCACTACATCCTCTGCACACTCATAAGAATCGATGTATTGCTTGTTTTATCTCACAGTAGTTAATTTGGTTTGGCCTGAAGCTGGACTTGGAATGCAGTGCTGTCCCAGCACAACCTTTGCAATGCTTTGTCAGTAAGGATTGTTGGCAGAGGAAGTACTCATACACTTTCTATTAAGTAGGCAGTTTGAAGACCATACAGGTACAGTAGAAATTGCATTGCAATATGGGAGGAAATAAATATATTTGTTAGGTAGCTATCTTCACTCTAACATTATTCCATGCATGTCATTCCTGAAGTTTTACTGAATCCTTAGAATGTTGGGATAATTTGTCAAACATGGCTGATTTGGTTTAATTATGGACAAATACTATCTTTTCCATTTGGCCTATCAAATAGAGGCATGAGAATCTGGCATCCCTTTGCTCTCCAAAATTCCGTACGTGGATCTTTTATTCCAAAGACAGCGGAGACACGGACATGCAAAACACAAAGGCGCATGAAACAACCCGTCCAAAATACACAGGACTAAAACTGTCCGGAAATATAGAGATCACACTGATACACCAACACCAATAAACAGAGAACAAAAGGAAAGGGAATAGATGGCAGCTAATAGGCCGGCGACGACGACCGCCGAGCGCCACGAACAGGAAGAGGCACCATCTTCGGCGGGATTCGTGACAGCCACCCTATGAGACTCCCAATCACATCCAGATGTGATGCAGCCTGGATTTGAACCAGGGACTGCAGTGACACCACTTGTGCTGAGATGCGGTGCCTTAGACTGTCCCAAATATATAAACTGTGTATGCGACCAATAAACTTTGATTTGAATTGTCAAACAGCCTATACTACAGATTACACTCTTTATGCTGATATAAGGAGTTCATTTCTATACGTTCTTAGACCATTAATCCAACCATAAAGATAAGAATAATGACATGGTTCCGCCAAGCTCATATCAGTTACAGAGTTTGTCACTGTAACGGCTGTCTTGGGTGGAAGAAGGAGAGGACCAAAACGCAGCGTGGTTAGTGTCCATCTTATTTAATAAATCAATAACAAAAACAACAAAGAAACAACCAAAACAGTTATGTTTGGTGCAGACACACAAAGACTGAAAATAACCACCCACAAAACACAAAGGAAAACAGGCTACCTAAATGTGGTTCTCAATCAGGGACAACGATAGACAGCTGCCTCTGATTGAGAACCATATCAGGCCAAACACAGAAATCGAAAATATAGAAAAACAGACATAGACTGCCCACCCCAACTCGCGCCCTGACCATACTAAATAAAGACAAAACAAAGGAATAAAGGTCAGAACGTGACAGTCACTTTCTCATAATCGCTCAGCTGGTGTTATTTTTGGCCCGCATGTCTTTACCTCCTGATGTAGAGACCTGCACTCTGTACTAAGGTCAGTAGGGGTCTGAAGACCATACAAAGTAGTCTGGATTCAAATCTAGTGATGAAACTAAAGCCAACACAACTGAAGAAAGTGAAAACAGTTTGTTTTGCTAAATGGACACCACAGTAAATGTTTTGATAATTAAATCAATTTGTATGTATATTACTAGAGTATTCTTTGTGATATTTTACACAAAATAATATTATATAAAATATTGTTGTAATGTACAATACTGATTGGATCTGTAAAGCTTGTCTCAATGCCATTTCACATGTTACAGTTGAAGTCGGAATTTGCATACACCTTGGTAAAGTACATTTAAACTCAGTTTTTCACAATTCCTGACATTTGATCCTAGTAAAAATTCCCTGTTTTAGGTCAGTTAGGATCACCACTTTATTTTAAGAATGTGAAATGTCAGAATAATAGTAGAGAGAATTATTTATTTCAGCTTTTATTTCTTTCATCACATTCCCAGTGGGTCAGAAGTGTACACACACTCAATTAGTATTTGGTACCATTGCCCTTAAATTGTTTAACTTGGGTCACTAGTTTCGGGTAGCCTTCCACAAGCATCCCACAATAAGTTGGGTGAATGTTGTCCCATTCCTCCTGACAGAGCTGGTGTAACTGAGTCAGGTTTGTAGGCCTGCTGTAACGGCTGTCTGTGGTGGAAGAATGTGAGGACCAATGCGCAGCGGGGTAAGTGTTCATATTCTTTAATAGAACTCAGAACACTAAAATACAAAACCAACAAGAGAACGAAATGAAACCGAAACAGTTCTGTCTGGTACAGATAAGAAACAGAAAATAATCACCCACACCACACAGGTGGGAAAAGGCTACCTAAGTATGATTCTCAATCAGAGACAACTAATGACACCTGCCTCTGATTGAGGACCATACCAGGCCAAACACAAAAACACCACATAGAAAAAGGAACATAGACAACCCACCCAACTCACGCCCTTACCATACTAAAACAAAGACATAACAAAAGAACTAAGGTCAGAACGTGACACCTCCTTGCTCGCACACACCTTTTCAGTTCTGCCCACACATTTTCTACAGGATTGAGGGCAGGGCTTTGTGATGGCCACTCCAATACCTTGACTTTGTTGTCCTCTAGCCATTTTGCTGCAACTTTGGAAGTATGCTTGGGGTCATTGTTCATTTGGAAGACCAATTTGCGATAACTTCCTGACTGATGTCTTGAGATGTTGCTTCAATATAGCCTCATAATTTTCTATCCTCATGATGCCATCTATTCTGTGAAGTGCTCCAGTCCCTCTTGCAGCAAAGCACCCCCACAACATGAGCTTACCACCCCCGTGCTTCACCGTTGAGAAGGTGTTCTATGGCTTGCAAGCCTCCCCCTTTTCCTCCAAACACAATGATGGTCATTATGGCCAAACAGTTCCATTTTTGTTTCATCAGACCAGAGGACATTTCTCCAAAAAGTACGATCTTTGTCCCCATGTGCTGTTGCAAACTGTAGTCTGGCTTTTTTATGGAGGTTTTGGAGCAGTGGCTTCTTCCTTGCTGAGCGGCCTTTCATGTTATGTCGATATAGGACTCGTTTTACTGTGGATGTAGATACTTTGGCACCTGTTTCCTCCAGCATCTTCACGAGGTCCTTTGCTGTTGTTCTGGGATTGATTTGCACTTTCGTACCAAAGTACATTCATCTCTAAGAGACAGAACGCATTACCTTCCTGAGCGGTATGGCGGCTGCATGGTCCCATGGTGTTTATACTTGCATACTATTGTTTGTACAGATGAACGTGGTACCTTCAGGTGTTGTGAAATTGCTCCCAAGGATGAACCAGACTTGTGGAGTTCTACAATTATTTCTCTGAGGCTGATTTATTTTATTTTCCCATGATGTCAAGCGAAGAGGCACTGAGTTTGAAGGTAGGCCTTGAAATACATCCACAGGTACATATCCAACTGACTCAAATTATCTAAATTTGCGTATCAGAAGCTTCTAAAGCCATGACATCATTTTCTGGAATTCTCCAAGTTGTTTAAAGGCACAGTCAACTTAGTGTATGTAAACTTCTGATCCACTGGAATTGTGATACAGTGAATTAGAAGTTAAATAATCTGTCTGTAAACAATTGTTGGAAAGATGACTTGTGTCATGCACAAAGTAGATGTCCTAACCGACTTGCCAAAAACTTTGTGGACGGGTTGTAAAACGAGTTTTAATGACTCCAACCTAAGTGTATGTAAACTTCCGACTTCAACTGTATGTATTGTAGACTGTGGCATGGGAAAAAAGGGGATATGGTTGACATGCAAATGGAAATATAAGGGTTTGGTTAAGGTTAGGGTTAACCTGTCAATGGGATGCTGGTAAGAAAAGTCCCCTTAATCTCTACCCAGTGGCATATGTATGGTCCAATTTGTATTTTCTATTGAAAATCTACTGTGTTTGCAATGCAGATGAACGATGTGCACACTGACACCCAGTGGTAAGATCTAGAGGCTGCCTGTTGCCATGTCCTGTAGTTTCTAGGCTACAATCTCCTTCAAAAATTTTAGCAGGTATTGTAACCTATTAATAGTGTATTTGAGATTTTTTTTTAAAATAATGACTTAGTCTATGTCTTCTTCTGACCCAGAAACATTAGTCCAACACCCATGTATAATGCTGCAGGATATTAACAGTGCTCAGTAGATGTCCCTGTTCTCTTGAAATCATAATACACAAATAACAACAGTACATGAGTTTCATCTCTGTACTGATAAAAGTCCTAGCTTTTAATTTATGTTTGCCACCAACCCAACTGGCCAGTTCAACATCATTATCTGACTGTTGAGATTAATATCATTTTATTGTCTTCTATTAATAGTCAATGAACACGGATTCCACACCCCAAACTGAATGATTATGAGTCTAACCAGTAACCACAGAACTAGAATGAGTGATTCTATTTTTATGGGTTTAACATTCTGATAGAGTTTACACACAGAAAACCTTATGTTATTTTTGATTAGCCTACCTACAGATACCAATACTACATGCAATACGGACATATCAAGCAGGGTTATAATTATAATCGATTTAACTTTGAAACCAATATAAGAACAGATATCATTATATTTTTGAATTACATCATGTCATGGCATTTTCATGTCATTACCCCCTCCCCCCTCCCCCCAACCACTCTATCTCTCTCTCTCTCTATCTCTCTGCTGTGAGAGAGGGAGGAGAGATCATCATAAAATAAACCAGGAGCGATTCTGGCAGCGGTAGTGGCGCTCTCTCTCTTCTTCCCACGTACCGCTTTAGCCGACCACCACAAATCCACACAGTGACAATAATTAATCTCTGCTTGCAACCACAACACCACACTATCTACCGGACTCTCGCTTCAGTGCTGCTACTTTTCGTTTAAAATACGCTCTGGATTAGCGAGGGACAGCACAATATCCGGGGGCTACCACGACTCGTTCTTCTCCCCTCATAATCTGAATGACGGGCGGACGGTTCGATTTTGACGATGGTGGCACATATTGCGGTGGCTGGGAGGATGGAAAAGCCCATGGGCATGGCGTCTGTACCGGGCCCAAGGGCCAAGGAGAATACTCCGGGTCCTGGAACAATGGTTTTGAGGTAGTGGGGGTGTACACCTGGCCCAGTGGAAACGTGTATCAGGGTTACTGGGCACAGGGGAAACGACACGGATTCGGTGTGGAATCGAAGGGAAAATGGATTTATCGTGGTGAATGGACTCATGGATTTAAAGGTCGATACGGGGTCCGGCAAAGTCTCCACACGCCTGCTAGATACGATGGGACATGGAGTAACGGTCTGCAAGATGGATATGGAGTTGAAACGTATGGTGATGGAGGTAAGCGTGTCAGTAACAGTTTGTGGTTAGTAGGCTACATGTAAGGCAGTCTCACTTGTTACAGTGTAGCAGGGGGCACATGTTTCCACAAGTGTTTCGTTGTATATTTATAGTACAGTTGTAGTATAAGAGTTAACTATTTCCATTAATTGCAAAAGATTAGAGTAGAGAAGCCTGTCCT
Organism: Oncorhynchus clarkii lewisi; assembly: GCF_045791955.1. Taxonomy (NCBI): domain Eukaryota; kingdom Metazoa; phylum Chordata; class Actinopteri; order Salmoniformes; family Salmonidae; genus Oncorhynchus; species Oncorhynchus clarkii. The sequence continues at coordinate 23,611,035 of NC_092166.1, read as the reverse complement.
GAACTATAGCCAGTGCCACACCACTGAACTCTATTGATATAGGACTGTACTGTTCAGTCAGCGCTGAGCTTTTCCATAACCTAACGTTGAAGGCATACTCCCACAGAGGTCATGGCTAAAAATAAAAATATCACTCAGACACACTTGAAAATCAAAGTGCTTTTTACCCAGGACAGATCTATAGACAACTATTGATCACAGATCTATAGACAACTATTGATCTTTGTTCATTTGTTGCAGTATGGAATTTAGCGTACAGTAGTTTCTATATAAAGTCGTTTTAGAGTTGTTGTTTTCAAAGATTGTGTTGTAGGCGCAGGTGGTCATGAAGTTGTAATGTCAGGCAACCTGGTCTCGGAGCATTTCATATGATTCTCTACTTAAAATCCGAGACACCCCATTTCGTATGATATGTTACGAATGACAATTTGTATGAAATGTTTTGATTTGCAAAACATACAATATGTTACGAATTTGCAAAATTCATTATATGTTATAAATTTGCTAAATGTATATGTCACTAATTCAAGCTCGGTGGCTAACGTTAGCTAGCTGGCTAACTCTAGTTAGGCTAGGGGTTAGTGTTAAGGTTAAGTTTAGGACTTAGGTTATAGGGTTAGGGTACGATTAGCTAAACGGGTTAAGGTTAGGGGAAGGATTAGCTATATGCTAAGTAGTTGCAAAGTAACTCAAAAGTAGTAAGTAGTTAAAGTTGCTAATTAGCAAAAATTGTCCGTGATGAGATTTGAACTTGTTCACATTATACAGCCACCCATCCACCCCAAACAACCAATCACCCAACTAAGTAACCATACCAAATGTACATTATCATAGTAATTTGACTGTGTTCTGAATTTACATTTACTATGTTAAGTCTAGTCTTTGAGACTAGGCTGTGCCAGGGCACACAAGCATAGTCATACACACACAGTTGCATGTAACTTGTAGGTTATATCTATTCCAGAGAGAGAAATCTACTTTTTGCTGATTCATAGCATCGATTGATAGTTTTATTTATTGATTACAGGTGAAAGCAATAATGGATTGTAGGAAAGTCAATAGACATTAGTTGATAATTAAACACACCACAATATCTTACTTCATGCAGTGTGATAGTCAATAGATACAGTAGCATAATACACAAATAACAACATAATCATTAGATTTGCAGAAGATAAAGTGAGCATTGTCTGAGGGCCAGACCCAACAAAACCTGAGCAAACGGTATTAGCCAGTTCCCCCTGAGCAAGCATGGCTTCGAGTGCTTTCTTTTGTGCTTGGAGTCGTCTAGTACTCTCATATCACTCACGGGTTCAATTTATAAAGCAAAAAAACACCGTTTGTGAACCTGACAATCTGAAGCAGTGAAAGTTTTGCCTGACAACTCAAACTGAATTATTTAGCTGCTTTATCCTTTGCTACATGCTGTACTTCATTGCGGAGAAAACTAACGTTTGTGGGCGTGGCGTAGCGTTTGGCAGGAGCAAGAAGTTAAGGCAGGCAGGCAGGCAGGTAGGTAGGTAGGCAGGTAAAAAGTAGTCATAATAGGATCAGTCAGTTTAGGAATCAGTGGGACAGTGTCACTCAACAAAATATAAATACTAGTCACTGACATGAAGCCTTTCAAAAGTGCCCTAATCTATCCTCCTAATGTGTTAAGATTGATTTTGTTCAGTAACTTATTTGTATTTAGGCTGATTTATTTCACATAGTAAGACAAATGGAGTTGTGTTTGGCTTGACTGACAAACTTACCAATGTCTCAAGTGACTTACCTCTTTAAAATAGCACATTCTTATCTTTGGAAGCAATAATGATGGACAGTGGCATATCGCTTTGAGTGCACACCAGAATGCAGTATGTATTTAGAATTGTAGACCCCCTGTAGCTGCTGAAATGTTGGGAAGGCTGTGATGTGTGGTTTCTTGGCATTTTGCACTTCCCCCTTCAAACAAATATCTGAATGACAAAAACACAGTTGGAGTGTCAACTGAAGTTGTGATGATGTAAGGTCAGTCAGTGTTACTGTGGGGTTCAACATTACTGTTAAGAGTGTGGCAGGATTGTTTTCTTTTAGAATTAACTTCCACCTTTTCGTTGTATGAAATTAGTGACTTTTGCCAAACTGCAGGCTTTCCAATGGATCTTGTGTGCAGGAGCATAAGGAAAGCCAAATTAACCTCAATGCCCTATGCACTTGTGGAGATCTGAGAGGATTTGAAAGGTGTAAGCAATATCATAATAGCTCTAACTTTCCCTCTGATAGGCTAGGTGGAAGGTTCACTATATTGTTATACCAATCAAAGTGTATCAGATCTCCACAAGTGCATAGGGCATAGGGTCTAGTGGCTAATTTGGGATTGGGCCGTAGAATGAGTGGCCATAGCCTAAAGTTCCCAGGCCCTCCTTCATGCCACAGCCTGTTTCAGGACAGGTTGTTACTGGGTGGGAGCTCATCTTTAAAAAGTAGGCTAACATATTTGGACCACTGCACTTGTTGTAACCTCACTAGGCCCTATCTAATCATAGATAAGGATACTCCATAGTAATGCCTTCATCCTTGCCAGGGCCGGCTTCAGGCATAAGCGACATAAGCAGTCGCTTTGGGCCTCCGGCCGCTAGGGGGCCCACATCCACAAAAATGAAATATGTCCCCCTTGATTTTGTTAGTCATTCTCACTCAGATATCATATTAACATGCCATAACCCACTGGGCAAAAACTGTTTGAACCAATGTTACTTCCACATCATTTCAACCCCCCAAAATCTATGTGATGACGTTGAAACAACATGGGAAACTGATTGTATTTGCAAAAAGTCATCAACATAAGGGCATATCATATTTTTTTCACTTAACTTTTAACGTAAATCCAATGACATGGAGACATTTGTTGTTGATTACACATTGAATTCACATTAGTTGACAACTCAACAAATGTAAATAAAAACTAGACGTTGAACGTTGAAGTCATGTCAAATGTATAAAATTGCATGAAATTAGCTTTAAAATGGCAAAATCGTAATTCCCAAACCAACCTCGCTTAGGGCCCCCAAAAGGCTAGGGCCGGCCCTGATCCTTGCCAACTTTCCAAAACCTAAACAAACATTGGAGCACATGTCTTTACAATGACAAGAGAAGGCCACTAACTTTAATTATGTACCAGTGGTAGCCTATGCTTTTCGACTATGTCTACTGTCATAAAGACTGCCTGGTTTGGCATAACGCCAAGAGTATATGAATAGCAAATGATGAAGTGATAGTAAATCACGATATAAACAAATACTGAAATATGAATCTCGTCATGGACGTGGTATCTTGAATGTGGTTAGAAATACATGCAGGTCTGTCTGACTGACTGCAGAATCACAGTACCTGGGTGAGATTAGATATTGTATATGATTTCAACCCATTCAATGAAAAGTTTCCAATATAATAAGGATATTATGTACTTTTAAAGATGTTTCCACTTCAATGGCTTGAATTGACATTGGGCTAGTGTAAAGAGATTCTAATCAACTGTAATATTCTAATTTTGTACCCCAAATGGTTATTTTGTCATCATGACAAAAATGTGTGTTCAGGATTTTCTTAACCTTTGTATTAATTTGAGCAATTTCTTGTCCTAACAGGTACGTACCAGGGGCAGTGGACAGGAGGAATGCGACACGGATATGGTGTGCGGCAAAGTGTACCTTACGGGATGGCTACGGTTATTCGCTCACCTCTTCGAACCTCGCTGGCCTCGCTCCGCAGCGAACAGAGCAACGGCACCGTCCTCCATGCCAACCTCGACCTGTCAGACAGCCTTGCCGGCACCAGAGGAGGCTTTGTTCTCAACTTCCACAGCGAAGGCGAAGGTGAGAAGAAAAAAGGCCTGTTCCGAAGAGGGTCCCTGTTCGGCAGCCTAAGAAACCTCAGAAAGTCTGACTCCAGGTCGTCCATATCAAGCAAACGCAGCTCCGCCCGCAGCGATGCCGCCAGCTCCATCAGCCGAATCAGCTCCAGTGATGCCAATTCCACCATCAGCTTCGGAGATGGAGTTGATGAGTACATGCCCCTGGAGGACAATGTAGATGCCACCACCACTGAGTCCTACATGGGGGAGTGGAAGAACGACAAGCGGAACGGCTTTGGTGTCAGCGAGCGCACCAACGGGATGAAGTATGAGGGAGAGTGGATGAACAATAAACGCCACGGCTACGGATGCACAATGTTCCCAGATGGCACCAAAGAAGAGGGGAAATATAAAAACAATGTGTTGGCGCGAGGCATCAAGAAACAGCTCATTCCTCTCAAAAACACCAAAACTAAACAGAAAGTGGATCGGGCTGTGGAAGGAGCCATACGGGCAGCAGCTATTGCCAAAACAAAAGTAGAAATAGCCACTTCAAGGTAATCATTTTCTCAATGTGCATGCTTGCGTCTGAAATGACACCCTATTTCCTATGCAGTGGACTGCTTTTGACCCTTTGCTTTAAGGGCCCTGTTCAAAAGTAGTGCACTATTTTCGGAATAGGGTGCCATTTCGGACGCAGGGCATGTTGTGGTGGTGGTGGTGATGGATCCTACTGCTACGTGGGCTTCCAGTTCAGGTCTGCTGATTGGGTTAGGTTGAATGGCTGACAGGTTGGGATTCTCAACTAGGGTCAGGTTTTTATTGGTGTCACCTTATCCTACCTCTCTCCAACATTCTCCAACTTTCTCCAACGCTCTCTCCATCTTTCACTTTCTCTCTCACACACACACACAGTAGAACATGTTTTGCACATACATGTGACACACGTAACACATGTTACAGACTTAAAGTTCAGATGATGAACTTCAGTACGTTGTAAATTCAGACAGTGGAACAATTTGATACACACTGTAGTGATCCAAATAGTGAGGATCAAATCAAGACAAATCATGGTACAACCATATTGTTCACATCATTGTGAGGGTGTGACCCTGTGACACATGCAATTGTGAATATTGGCAGGTGAGGGACAATTGCAAGAGTTCTATAAAGAATTAGGTTATTAATCAGTGTTCATAGTTGATTGAGCCACATGCTCTCGTTTAAACATATTCAAGACATAAATCTCAGAGATAGCTCAGTCTTAAAAAAGATCTCTCAGACCAGAATACTGAGTGTGTATTATAAGCATGGAAATCTGGCTCGTCTGAAATACATTTGATTGCGATCAGGTGGAACACCGAAACCATACACAGCTGCTTGTTGAACGAAGTCGAGCTCTTGGCTGGAAAACTACATATAAAATATTGTTCTCCTCGTCTTAGGCCTACATTCTGTGCCTACTGCCTTTTCAAAAGCAAGGGGTGACAATGAGTAATTTACCAGGGCATGGAATAGCAAGGAGAAAGCTGTTGAACTTTTGAAGTGGTAGTTCTCTTAGACACCCACATCAACTTGAGCCAGCCAAGTAATATCTCTGGTTCATGTTAGAACATGTGAGATAGCTAATATGAAGTACAAAGCCATGGTCTATGAAGTTTTTATGACATGGGTTGGACTTGGAATTATTCCAAATAAAGTTAAAGTTGAATCAGAAATAAAGACTCAAGAGAGAAAAAATTGCAACCATATTGTTAGTAGCCTATCACTTCTTTCAACACTTCATTAAACAATAATATTCATTAAACTGGGCTATTGTCCTTGGAATGCAATGCACAGAGATATACTACCACTACCTGTTTACAGTATCAAAATAGTCACTTCATTGCCATATCATGCCCACCCATCCCCCTTTCCTTGTAATCTTCTTGAATGAGAAACCATCATTAGCATGTTCTTTATCCTGATTTTCTGGCATCTGTGTACATTTTAATGAGGGCTCTCATATCTAGGCTCACCATCACAGCAACTCCTCCTGTCATGAAATAGAAATATGTCCCTGCAGCGGCAGAATGTCTAAAATGAAGGCCTCTGCCTTTGAAGACTGTTATGTGGCTGAGTTGATAAGTGTGGTAAGAGCTTTGGAACGTGCGGACCAGGTCCGGCTTGCGTCACTTTTCCCGTCATCTGGGTGGAAGCCCAGGGGAGCGAATGAGAGAGGGAGGGGGAGAGAGAGAGAAAGAGGGAGAGACGAAGGAGAGCAAGCAGTTCCTAGACCAGACCGGACGGTGTGTGCTAGCTCTGCTCTCCTCACATGTAAAGCCATCAGCCTCTAGTGTGTCAGTCAGCACTGAGCTCTGACTAAATAAGGCAAGGCAGGACTTGGCTTATCAACACCTGACAGGAATACAGCCTAGCAGCAGCAGCTGAGCTGATACTTCTCTGTCCCACCATCCACTATCATCTGGTGGATTACTCAGTCAGTCTATCTGGCTGGGAATAGGTGTTGGGTAGGTGGTTTATTGCTCATCTTCCCTCCGAGCTCTCCTAGACTTGCTAACAAGCTCCCATTTAAGCTTCTTAAACTTGGTTCAAGTCGCCTTTTTAAAATGTGCCCTCGCTCGCTCTCTTTTCTCCCCGAGCCATGTGATTTGGTGTAGCCTATGGCCCCAGGTTTGAAAGCTTTCGGGAAGCCTACATGAAATTGTATGATGATATAAGTATAACTTGTTGTACTCCTCATTGTACAGTACTGTAGCTATGTGAGCCCATGGGCGGGTTAGTGCACGATGACTCAAATCAAATATTTGTGAAATCCTCCTGTACTCCTCTATAACAGATTAATGGCATGATTCATTCAACAGCACATCTGCACTATATGCATATGGAGTTCACATGTTTCACAGTGATTCACTGACTGCGAAACTGTCAGATGTCTACATGAGGCAAAGCCAATTGCACATAATGAAGACTTTCCTCAATGCACAATGTAAGCTTCTGTAGTCATGTGCCCCCTAAAGTTGTTAAAATGCAACTGCATAGTCAGTCGTTGAAAAAAAGAGAACGTCCCCACTTCAAATTAAGGTTGAAAAAGCATAAGTTTTATTCAATTGCAGACAAGGACCACGTGTTTTGCCCTTGTCAGCTTAATCGGTTTCAAACACTCCCTTTTATCCACCTTCATTTGAAAAGTTAAGGCTTTCTTAAAGTTTTTGAAAGGATACATTCATTTCAAGAGACACCATGTAAATCCTCCTGTACTCCTCTGTATTCAGAGGCCCTGAATGACACTCATACAGACAGTTGTAAAACCAACTACCTCTTATTGAACTGTTTATAAAGAAACACTATTGAATTAATCTTGTACCATTGAAATACTGTACATCATTATAAGTAAAAAGAAGTATATCATGGTATTCTGTATGTTAATGCATGTAAATAGTTTGTTTTGAAAACAATTTTACTTGAGTGAAAGGAAGTAAATGCAACACAAATATCTAACTTGAAAAAAAGTTTCATCAGAAATGACAAAAATTATGGTTGTGATGAATGACACAATGCCTTCTATTGAATATCACACAGTGGATATGCATGTCAAGCCATTTAATGTTTGCAACATGCATTTTACTGCTAAGAGCATGAAACTGCACGATAACCATGCCATTATATTATTTAATTCTCTACTTCTAATATTATTTAATGTTGGAAAAACCTTTGGCTCCAACAATATTTATTGGCAACACTGTAGCACCACTGAGCTCTCCAGTCTCAACCCTATAAGACACTAAAGACAGTGTCTATCTGGAAGGCCCAGAGCCATGTAGTGCTTCACCCTCCCAGACCTGGCTTCAAGTAGTATTAGATATATTTTGTATAATTTAGCTGTGTCTGATTGGGCTTGTCTGGAGAAATAAAACCAATGGAACAGTCCCAAAAGTGTAAACTCTGTCGCTCTTGGACTCTCAATCAACATGCTCAAACAAATGCTAAAAGTATTTAAAAGTAAACCAATTGTATTTGATCCCAGGTATGTACCCTTCCAAGTCTAACCGGCTATAATTCTGCTTTGCCTTCATCCAGAACGGCTCACGCCAGGACTAAAGGTGATGCTGCTGACCAGGCCGGTCAGTCAGCCAGTCAGGACTCAGACATCGCCAGGGCAGTGGCCAGGGAACTGTCTCCCAACTTCCATCAGCCAGGTAAACCAACGTACCCAACCTACCCAACCAGACCCCAGCATCTATTTATCTCACAGCCCCTTGTTATAATCGCCTTTGTCCAATGCCTTTTGTGTCTGGGTTGTGTGTTTTTCTTTATTTTCCGTCTGGGGCAGATGTATATGCAAATGTACCAAATGTAAATGAAAATCTGTTTAGGGAGGAATATAATTAGCATAATTTACCTTGGGGTCTTTTTCATCCTCAGAAAAATACAAGGTCAGTGTTTTTTGGGATAACAAGTGTCACATATTTATGAGTACAATATTTTATATTACAGTGAACATGTTTCTGCAGCATCGATGTACAGTCAGGTCCATAATTATTGTCCCCCTTAAGCAAAAAAGACTAAAAAATACTGTATAAAATAAATAAATAAGAAAATAATTCAGAACTATAAAGTACTGTATAAGAAAAAGGGAAATTATATTATTTTATACTCATACAATTACTCAGAGAAAGAGATTTTGTTTCGAAGGTCATTTATTTAAATCTACAAAAGATAGGGTTAACAATGATTGGCACCTCTGTTTTCAATACTCCCAGCACCCTCCCCCTGCGAGGATAACAACACTGAGCCTTTCTCTAAAATGTTTTATCAGATTGGAGAACACATTGGGAGGGATCTTAGGCCATTCCTCCATACAGAATCTTTCCAGAGCCTTGATATCCCCAAATCCACCACTGGTGTGTGTGGCCAAAGAGCTCTATTTTTATGTCATCTGACCATAGCACCGCCTGGAGGTAAACTGCATGGCACTTGGAACTGGTGCAATGCTCAGATGACATGAAAATAGAGCTCTTTGGCCACACATACCAGTGGTGTGTTTGGTGTTGAAAAACAGAAGCATATGCAGTAAAGTACCTTATACCTACGGTAAAATATGGTGGTAGATCTTTGATGTTATTGGGCTATTTTGCTGCCTCTGGTCTCGGGGCCCATGTTAAGGTCAACGGGGTCATGAACTCTACCAAGAACCAGGAAATTTTAACCAAAAACCTGGTTGCCTCTGCCAGGAGGCTGAAACTTGGCCACAAGTGGTACTTCTAGCAAGACAATAACCCCAAGCACAAATCAAAATTGTTAACTGACCACAAAATCAACATTTTGCATCTCAGTCTTGGGACTTGAACCCCATTGAAACCCTGTGGTTTGAATTGAAGAGGGCAGTTCATAAGCACAGACACAGGATATCAAGGATCTGGAAAGATTCTGTATGGAAGAATGGTCTTCTACACCTGCATTGCTTGCTGTTTGGGGTTTTAGGCTGGGTTTCTGTACAGCACTTTGAGATATCAGCTGATGTACGAAGGGCTATATAAATACATTTGATTTGATTTGATTTAAGATCCCTTCCAATGTGTTCTCCAATCTCATAAAACATTTAAGAAAAGGTCTCAGTGTAGCTATCCTCACAAGGGGAGGGTATTGAAAACAGGGATGCCAATAATTTTGACCCCTATCTTTTAAAGATTTTTTAAAATTACTTGTTAAACAAAATCTATTTCTCTGAGCAATTGTAAAATAAAATAATATAATTTCTAAATGTTCATATTCATCAAGGGTGCCAATAATTTTGGATCTGGCCGAATGTCTACATTGTACGGCACAGCATATTCTTGTACAAAAAAAAACCCAAAAAATTCAGCTTTTGTCAGCCTGCTTAGTTTTGTAAGAGGGTGGTTCTTCAGTGTGATCAGAGACTGTAGTGTTCGTGTTACGGTCTCATGCATGTTTAACTCCTGTATGCATGTAGGTTTGTGATCTTATGTCATCGCTGGGCATTCCTCTTTTTACCACATGGTCTTGCTCAGGTCTGGACCATATAGGCTCTTTAAACCTTATACACTTGACCTGACACCAGGATAGTGTATATCACCGACTATTAATAATCATGTTCCATAGCCAGCCAGCTTGCAAGCTCACAGCTTACTATAGCATACTACAATACTTACTATATAATTCTGTAGTAAACTGTACTATACTGTTGAATACTATACTACACACTGTAGTATCCCTCGATCATGTGTAATATTTAGTATAGAATTTTGTAGTATACTGTAGAATACAATAGTAAATACTACAGTATTATCCCCCTCAGAAAAACTGTAGTAAATACTAAAGAAATATCAGCAAAATCACTACACTGTTTTTTTTACTGTAGTAAATAGTACAGTATTTCCTTTGCATATACCCTGCCCTTTCCCCTCCCCATATCCCAATTTGTGCCACCCATAAGTGAGAAACGTACATGCCACGTATACACCACATGTTGTGTTCCCTATGGTTATAGAAAACTCTCCGTTCAGACTCCAGTCCTACCTACCTACAAAATGTGCTCCTTTAGTATTTCTCCAGTAGGTTTCCTCAAGGAGAAAGCCCCCCAAGATGATCAAACAAAAACACTTTAGTAAATACAGTAATGTCCCCCAAAACACTACAGTAAATAGTAAAGTATACTACAGTCCGCAAGAACACTACACTAAATACTACAGTCCACAAAAACAGAAGAGTAAAAACGACAGTATATTACAGTCCGCAAAAACACTACAGAAATTACTATATTATATACTGCTACTTTTTTTTACTACAGTATTTATACTATAGTATTCTGTAAACACTACAGTGACTACTACAGTAAAGCCAGCAAAAAAACACTACAGTGAGTACTATAGCATTCCTACTATAGTATTTTTTAATGTGCGCTGTTCTCTTTTATTTTAATAATTTCTTATTACTGTTTGTTAATGCCAGATAAATGTCTTATTAACAATGATTTATCTTTGTGATTTGATTGGCTTTTCATGAACAACTGCTGAGGATGTAGAGATTTAGTAAGGGATCATAGCACTTTGATGCTATTAATAGTTTAATAAATATTATGAACAACGATTCCATTTGATAACACTGCTTGCGTCAGAAAGGTATCAACTTTGTTGGCTTGCGAACTCCACTTGTGTCAGCTGTGTGACAGTGTTGGCCTCACCAGTGGTCAGGAGAATGTCGAGAATCCTTCCAACCTTTAATAATAAACCAACTGGGACAGCTTTGAAACTTCATTAACCTCTGCAGGATCGGTGTCCCCCCCGTGGGACGGTTGAGCTAACATAGGCTAATGTGATTAGCATGAGGTTGTAAGTAACAAAAAACATTCCCAGGACATAGACATATCTGATATGGGCAGAAAGATTAAATTGGTGTTAATCTAACTGCACTGTCCAATTTACAGTAGCTATTACAGTGAAAGAATACAATGCTATTGTTTGAGGAGAGTGCACAATCATGAACTTGACAATGTATTAATAAACCAATTAGGCACATTTGGACAGTCTTGATACAACATTTTGAACAGATATGCAATGGTTCATTGGATCTGTATTAAACTTTGCACATACACTGCTGTCATCTAGTGGCCAAAATCTAAATTGCACCTGGGCTGGCCTTTCCCTTGCATTTCAAAGATGATGGTACAAAACCCCCCCCCACAAAAACATGTTTTTTTTCTTTGTCTTATCTTTTACCAGATCTAATGTGTTATATTCTCCTACATTAATTTCACATTTCCACAAACTCCAAAGTGTTTCCTTTCAAATGGTATCAAGAATATGCATATCCTTGCTTCAGGTCCTAAGCTACAGGCAGTTAGATTTGGGTATGTCATTCTAGGCGGAAATTGAAAAAAAGAGTCAGATCCTTATTAAGGAACAAATATGTTAAATCATGGATGCAGAAAAGGCATCGTAACCATGATATAACTCACAGTGAATAAATGTGAATTTATGATTTACCAAAAGCAACACTAAATAATATTTAGGTGTATGTTTATATCCGTATCTGAAATTGGGATTCAGCACTAAGTGCTTGTTGAGGGGGGAAAAAACACATTTGTGTTGATTGTGATATAAACACATGGCATTAATTCAAACATTGTGATATATTAGATCACTGTTTACATGGACTTAGTATAGCTAAAGACTGTATGATAATAATGTCCTTCCATTTCCTTCCATTTTCTAGGCCCTGATTATATAAAGCAGAGGTTCAATGAACCTATTGAACCTATTGTCCAAGAGGAGAAGAAAGAGAAGTCCTCCTCAAGTAGCCCTCATTTCTACCGTAAAGGCACAACCCCAGACCACTCTCCCACTGCGACTCCCCAGCCCTCTCCCCCACCAACACCCCCACCAGCGCCAGCCCTAGAGCCCAAGAAGAGCCTCTTCAGCAAGCTCACCCCCAAGCCAGGGAAAGATAATAAAACCCCTTCAGCAGAGAGCCAGGCCCCGGTCATCACAAAGGCAGTCCCTAAGACATCGTTGAAACAGGAAGTAAGACAAGAAGTGCCTCCCCAACCGAAAACTTTCAAGATGGCGGAGTCGGTCCCCGTCAGCCCTGGCAATGGACAGCTGCACACTGACACTGAGTACCACGGCTACTACATGAAGGCAGACGTGAAGATCCCCCCAGATGAACCTGAGGGAGTAGAGGAGGAGCATGTTACCCCGTACACCTTTGCCCAGATGCCACAGCCCGCAAAACCTATGGCGCAATACAGGACACCCACCCCAAAACCTGGAGCGCCAAAGTCAGCAGCCAAAGAAAGCAAACCTGAGCTAACACTTAAGAAACAAGATTCGTATAAGCCAAAAAGCCTAGCAGAAACTAGGAAACAAGCCAGCTTGGAGATCACCACGGATTTCGTAGAGGAAGAGTCAGTAAGTAACTCATACTGTATGATGATGAAAATGGGAAAACTGAAGCAAAGAGAAAGAAAGGTGTCATTTCAGAACAACGTATGAAACATCAAAGGTAGTCTCATATTTTCTGTGATAATGTCTAGCTAACTTTCAAATGCTGTTATTGAAATGTTCTCCTGAAGCTTTGTCTTTCCTACTTCACAGGGTCCTAACTCAATACTGGTTGCCCTTGTAATGCTGTTGAATATTGGTCTAGCAATAATTTTTATCCATTTTTTAACCTGACGGAATCTGAACTGAGGTAAGAGTCAGCTTAATAACATTTATTCAGATGTTATGAATTGTAGAGCATTGTGATACAGTCGTTTTTTCCCATTACATTTTAAAGTGTAAATTGCAAGTTTTACATGACATTAAGATACAGATAAGCCTGAATGTGATTCAACATAACTATTAACCCTCTAACTGTTTTGACCCTTCAGTGAACTCATCAAAACTAGTGGCATAGGTCCCTAACTCTCTGCATTTGCGTCAACGGCCTTTAAAAATGGCACCGGTCAAGCACAGACACAGGCAAAGGAGGACTGTAAATAGTGTGAAACATTGGAGAAAGATGAGACCAGGACCATTCGGCCCAGACGCTGCCCAGTTTCGCTGGCGATGATTTGTGACTCGCTTTGGTTCTGTGAAAGCTGAAGCAAGCAGTCATTGGGAAAGCAACAAAAAAACAATCTGCTGATCCAAGCTGTTTACCAGTCAAGTGCGTTGCCACTTCATATGCCCTGACTGGGGGGATGTGGAGGGGGGTGGGCAGGGGGGATATGTTCAGAGATGCACTTTTAGTTGACAGAAGCTAACAGCTGCCTTACTATTTTACCATCTGACGTTTTAGTGGGGAGATGCAGTTCACAAGGCTGCCAGAGGAATGTGTTTCGGCAGACTTTGCTGCCTTGGGAGTGCGTCTCGGTGTGTCTCAGTGTTCACTATACTATTCACTTGGTCGATAAGAAATCATACATGTTTCGAAGTGGCACTCACCAGTCTTATTCCATTCCCCACTGCTAAAGCCTTGTCTAACTTCTCATGTTAGGACATGCTTGTGCATGGGGCTGTTTCAAGTGCATCTGTTTTATGTATTAGTTAGTAACTGTTAGGTTTTCATAATTGTTTTCCCTTTGTCTGTTTATCCTTAGGTATTACAAATTATTACAAATTTAAGTCTAGTCCATGCATTTCTCAAACTTTTTGAAGATCCTTCAAATTCAAAGGAATTTCCATAAAGCCTATGTTAAACAAATCAGTTCATTTGAAATAAATTGCAACATTTAATTCCAGTTATTGTGAGGACATATTTTTCAAAATAGTCAAATTTGAGAGTAATTTATATGCAATTGAAGTATCTTAGCAGTATACAGGCACAGATGTTTTTGACTAACCAGCTATTGGCTGGAGGCTGGCTACATATAACACAAACTTATAAGATGACATAGTTAACCAACACTGTGATAAAAAAAAGTAGACTTTATTTGAAGATGTTAGTAATTTAGAGCTAAATTTGGGATATTGAATCATTTTCCGACTGATTCAATAAAACACATTTTTATTTCTATCCATCTATCCATCTATCCATCTAGCCAGCCAGCGATAAAGTTTGTTAACATGGCTAGTCATTCACACAGTGTACTTTATGTATACTGACCCTACAGTATATTGCACCAAATTGGTTGCTTGTAATTTGATTGATTTTAAGGCAAAGGACTGTAGTTTTGGGTGTGGTTTGCACTTGCAGATAGATTTTGCCAGATTTTCTTGTGCAATCAAGGATCAATGTGCAAACATTTTTTAGTCTAAAGTGTTTTGTGAAATAAAGGCATAATGGTTCATTTTCAAATGGAAGCATATGACTTTCCAATTTCTTATTTTTTTCCTATTTTGTAGGAAATATGGCATCCAACATTGATTTATTGCCACATGAATATAACATACACAGTAGATTGGCACATGAAGAGAATACATAAGAATAAAGTGATTTGTTTGGTTTGATTTTAATTAGAAAATATGCAGTTGCATCATGTAGAATAATGTTGAGGAATTGTTAGATTTAAAATAAAAAAAACTGTGTGCACAGGTTGGTTGGTTGATGCATGTCAAATTGTTTCCTTAATAGTTTGGCGTCTTTAATTTGGCCAAACCAACACCACAGCTAGCCTACCAACACTGGACCTCATACTTACTAACTTGCATGGTTGTGAAAGCAGCCCAATGCTCGAAACCTACTCCGCAATAACACCTTGTTATGTGTGTTGAATACATTCAGGTAGAGTAAATGGTTGGCTAAATGTCATAACATTCGCATGACGTTCCAGTTTACTTTGGATAAGACAGTAGAGAGAGAGTCATTGTCTTAAATATGTGAAAGTCTAATTACTGTATTCAATGTCATCAATATAATATTTTATTTTTGTTGTGACTAGTTAGCTAAGCATGCATATTCAGTTTTATTTTTTGACTAATAAATATGTTCTGTTTGCTCAGTTAAAATAGAATGAAATGTATTATATTTATAAAACTGTACATTTTGGTAAACTGTTTGATAGGTGTAGGAGATGCATTTTCACTGGTTATGGTAACATTTCCATTTGCAACAATGCTGAGAGTATGGTATGAGGAGGATGGGAAGGATGCATCAGTTGGAATTCAGGGCAGTAACATTGAGATGTTTTACAGAGGTTTGGTCAGACAGACTGCCACAGAGAGAATGTGAGATTGGAAGAAGAAAGCATCAGAAGGGGAAATGGCTCCAGATATGTTTATTACTACTTTTCTGAGTGTAAAGTAATAAAGAACATTTAGAGCACAGAGTTAAAGGGAAATTCCGCCACTTTTCCACCTCATATTCAGGATCTCTTGCACCATACCACCCACTGGGCACAGATGTCAAGTCAACGTCTTTTCCACGTTGGTTCAATGTAATTTCATGGAAACAACGTTGATTCAACCACTGTGTGCCCAGTGGGCAGTGTCTACATATATTACAAAAAGGGGCATTTCTATGATCCGTGGTTAAAAAGAGGAAATACCTAAAGAAAAAAATGCTTCTCTGTGACATCACAGGGTATGACTAAAAGTAAGAAAAACTGTGATTTTCAAAACTTGTAACGAGTTTGTAGCCAGAGGGAGGGTATTTTCTTGCTCCCAACGTCAACACAAATCTCATAGTGTTTGAAAATCACTGTTTTTAAACTGTCTTAACTTTTGATGTCTTCAGGTGGAACTTTTTACTTCATATTGTTTCTACTAAATATAGAAATGTGCCGTTTCCACATCTGTAGACACTGGTATTGTGCTGGAGATAATGAAAATGAGCTTGAAAAGTGGGTGGAGTTGCCCTTTAAAGAGCACAGGCAAAGTTCAAAGTTGAAAGAACCACAATGAATGATCAATAATTTATTTTTCTTGTCTAAACTGTATTTGCACACAGCTATGTATAAGGCTATTTTCTACTAATTGTACCTGATGCTACATCCATTTTTTTGGCCAAAATTCTGAGCTTTTATTGCTGTTTAAAGGCATAGGAACAGTCTATTTATGTATGATTGTATTTTTCTAAAATGTTCTAAACTATATTTTGGAAAACTAGCCTGTACATTTTTGGAAAATGTAACTTACAATTTGATAGATATTTTTAATTAGTGATTTTAATATCAATTCAATATTTGTGAACTGCTGCCAGGCTTACAAAGAATATAACTGAATACAAAATAAACAACATTAAGCTATATTGGGCAATTTGTTTGGATATTTATGATCTTCTGACCACAATGACTTTAATGGATTTTGGGACAGTTGTCTCTGTCCAATTTTGTGTGTGATCTTGTGTGAGTGGGGGCCCAGTTTTTTCTGTCCTTTATCAGAAGTCGGATCAGTGAAAGTAAGGAGGTTATCTGAAAAGAGACACATCAGATTTGACCACAGATCTAAAGGTGTTAATACTCAAACGACAATGATATTCCAGTCAGTTGTTGACGTTGCATGTTTTATAGTTCTCACTCCAACACCCTGACATAACACTTTGAATTGTCTCTTGTTTTCACTCAAGCATACTGATGTAATATTTCAAATGATTAAACTTCTTATTAACAATGGTGGTCAGAGGAAAGGGGGAACTCCTCTTTGCTTAAATTGATTTGCCATAGCAGGAGGCATACTATTTAAATTAAGAGCAGTCTAACCTCCCTGAGTGTGAAAATTGGCCCTTGTCTGAGGGATTTCTGCAGTTATCCTGAGACTAAAATAGTGTACAACAGCTGCTGCTGGTAGAGTGTCACATTTGAAAGCCCTAGAAGAGGTTGTGGATTTCGTTCTGTATGTACTCTGCTCACATCGCAGTGTATGTGAGTGAATGGAAGGACTGACAAACTGATTTTTTTCCATTCTATTTGTGTTTCCAGACAACCTCTGTACGGGACAGTGGTTCAGAGGAAATGGCCCCAAATAATGAATATATTGCAACCATGGCAACTCATACTGTTCTTCTAGGGGAGAGTGCCTACCGAGAGTCCATAAGCTTTTGAGGCACTACAACGTTTCCCACTTAAGAATAGTATTATATTTTTCCATTTTTTTTCAATTATGTCTCCAAATTTCTCAACAGTTATTACGCCATTACTCCAAGCATAAGCATGGACTGGTAGACCATACTGATATCACAACAGGAGTATTATTAAAAATACATTTGTGCATTTGTGCATACACTAACCACAAGGAACACTTTATACACAAAATACACATGGAAACTGGAAAAAAAACAAGTAGGATTCTAGCTGATTCTGGCATTGCATCAATTAACTACACCAGAAACAGAATTGCATATTGCACTTACACTTTGTTGTTGGAAGGAGACCTGTTTCAGACAATAAATCCTATGCGGGTGTTATATTTCTCCCAAATACACTCCCAACCAACAATCTCTTAATGAATCTCTATGGTACTGCGCTCATCAGATATTTGGTCTCGACTGAGGTCTCGTAATGTATAGTCCTAAATGTATAGCCTGTGCGCAATTTCAGATATATTTTTGTCAGAATAGACAAGGATAAACAGTGTTGGTTACAGGTATATTGCTGGCATGTGAATGGGAGTCAGTGTCAAATCCCAATCATCTCCAACTATACACACACTCATATTTCAAGTTAATATATACCTTAAAATCATATTAAAAGTCAATAAATCAATATCAACACACACATTTCACATGTATTCATTAGTTGGTGTTCCACGCTCTGAAAAAGTTGCATCTACTATGCCCTGGTCAAAAGGGCAGCCGTTACACCTGTAATACATGCATTACAGGTGTAATAGAGCTAAATTGAGGGGGTCAGCGCTCTGAGGTCATCCCGTCCGCCCAGTGGCACCTGCTCTTCCCCGTCAGAAGCGTAACATTGCACCCACCCAACGGCTGCTTGTGGGCTGTTTGCTGCCACTTCAAACCCAGCTAGACTGTCAAGTTCCTCACAGCCAAGGCCCACTTATATATAGACCACCTTGTTGGATTGCCACAACCAAGTACGTCATTCAGTTACATATGGTTTCACCTGGCAGGCAAGGGCTCTACCATTGCAATGAAATAAACACAGGCTGAATATCATTATCATTGTTACTAACAAGAGGAAGGAGCTGCAGCTACTACTTAATTCAAATCATGTCATATGACATGAGCAGAGATATGTTAAATCAGATCTCAAAAACATTGTTGAATTAAATCAATGACCCAAACATTTGTGGTAATGTTCCGTAGCAATCACACACAACATACCAAACATTTGCAGTAACATATACACAGCCAATTTATCAAAAAGGTCCTAGACAGTATTGTGTCCTGGAGTTTTTTATATCTGAATATTGTTCCATCCTTTCATGTTTGGTTAGAGAAGTGCATACAGAAATCAGATATGTATCAGGTCAGTTCCTCAATGAATGACAATACTCAGCAGCTGATAATGTCCATCCCCATGAGTCACAGCGGAGGACCAAAATGTTCGGCTTGCAGGCTTGGGTGGGGAGTTAGGGAGGAGGTAGCGTCTCAGGCTTTCCTTTCTGGCTGATCCTCACAGGCTGAAAATACAGTGCATTCAGAAAGTATTCACATCCCTTGACTTTTTCCACATATTTTTTAATGGCTACCTCCTCTCTGTACCCCACACATACAATTATCTGTAAGGTCCCTCAGTCGAGCAGTGAATTTCAAACACAGATTCAACCACAAAGACCAGGGATGTTTTCCAAAGGGCACCTATTGGTAGATGGGTGAAAATTTTAAAAAGCAGACATAGAATATTACTTTAAGCATGGTGAAGTTATTAATTACACTTTGGATGGTGAATCAATACACCCAGCCACTACAAAGATACAGGTGTCCTTCTTAACTCAGTTTTCAGAGAGGAAGAAAACCGCTCAGGGATTTCAACATGAGGCCAATGGTGACTTTCAAGCATAGTGGTGGCTGCATCATGTTATGGGTATGCTTATAATCTTTAAAGATTGGGGAGTTTTTCAGGATAAAAAAAAGATATGAAATGACGCAAAGCACAGGCAAAATCCTAGAGGGAAACCTGGTTCAGTCTGCTTTCCACCAGACACTGGGAGATGAATTCACCTTTCAGCATGACAATAACCTAAAACACAAGTCCAACTATATACTGGAGTTGCTTACTAAGACAACATTGAATGTTCCTGAGTAGCTTAGTTACAATTTTGACTTAAATCAGTTTGAAAATCTATGGCAAGACTTGAAAATGTCTGTTTAGCAAATCAACAACCAACTTGACAGAGCTCGAAGAAATTTTTTAAGAATAATGTGCAAATATTGTACAATCCAGGTGTGCAAAGCTTAGAGACTTACCCAGAAAGACTCACAGCTGTAATCGCTGCCAAAGGTGATTCTAACATGTATTGACTCAGGGTCGTGAATACTTATGTAAATGAGACATTTCTGTATTTAATTTTCAATAAATTTGAAAAAATGTCTAAAAACATGTTTTCACTTTGTCATTATGGGGTATTGTGTGTAGATGGGTGAGAAAAAGGGGTATGAATACTTTCTGAAGGCACTGTATGTCCACGATTTGTCCAAACAGTAAAAGGCAATTTTTTTATTAACAAGATGACATTTCCTGAATGACTAATTCCATAGCTACATAGTCCTATAAGATATTTTTGTTATTTGTTTCATGAGTATGGGACACCACACTGGCTTGTTTCTCCTTTTACTGGACTTACAGTGCACCCTAGTGGATTTAGCCATCACAAACATTTGTGACTCAATATTCTGACACAAGTACAGTATATGACGTTTGTTGGCATGTTACAGTGCCTTGCGAAAGTATTCGGCCCCCTTGAACTTTGCGACCTTTTGCCACATTTCAGGCTTCAAACATAAAGATATAAAACTGTATTTTTTTGTGAAGAATCAACAACAAGTGGGACACAATCATGAAGTGGAACGACATTTATTGGATATTTCAAACTTTTTTAACAAATCAAAAACTGAAAAATTGGGCGTGCAAAATTATTCAGCCCCTTTACTTTCAGTGCAGCAAACTCTCTCCAGAAGTTCAGTGAGGATCTCTGAATGATCCAAAGTTGACCTAAATGACTAACGATGATAAATACAATCCACCTGTGTGTAATCAAGTCTCCGTATAAATGCACCTGCACTGTGATAGTCTCAGAGGTCCGTTAAAAGCGCAGAGAGCATCATGAAGAACAAGGAACACACCAGGCAGGTCCGAGATACTGTTGTGAAGAAGTTTAAAGCCGGATTTGGATACAAAAAGATTTCCCAAGCTTTAAACATCCCAAGGAGCACTGTGCAAGCGATAATATTGAAATGGAAGGAGTATCAGACCACTGCAAATCTACCAAGACCTGGCCGTCCCTCTAAACTTTCAGCTCATACAAGGAGAAGACTGATCAGAGATGCAGCCAAGAGGCCCATGATCACTCTGGATGAACTGCAGAGATCTACAGCTGAGGTGGGAGACTCTGTCCATAGGACAACAATCAGTCGTATATTGCACAAATCTGGCCTTTATGGAAGAGTGGCAAGAAGAAAGCCATTTCTTAAAGATATCCATAAAAAGTGTTGTTTAAAGTTTGCCACAAGCCACCTGGGAGACACACCAAACATGTGGAAGAAGGTGCTCTGGTCAGATTAAACCAAAATTGAACTTTTTGGCAACAATGCAAAACGTTATGTTTGGCGTAAAAGCAACACAGCTGAACACACCATCCCCACTGTCAAACATGGTGGTGGCAGCATCATGGTTTGGGCCTGCTTTTCTTCAGCAGGGACAGGGAAGATGGTTAAAATTGATGGGAAGATGGATGGAGCCAAATACAGGACCATTCTGGAAGAAAACCTGATGGAGTCTGCAAAAGACCTGAGACTGGGACGGAGATTTGTCTTCCAACAAGACAATGATCCAAAACATAAAGCAAAATCTACAATGGAATGGTTCAAAAATAAACATATCCAGGTGTTAGAATGGCCAAGTCAAAGTCCAGACCTGAATCCAATCGAGAATCTGTGGAAAGAACTGAAAACTGCTGTTCACAAATGCTCTCCATCCAACCTCACTGAGCTCGAGCTGTTTTGCAAGGAGGAATGGGAAAAAATTTCAGTCTCTCGATGTGCAAAACTGATAGAGACATACCCCAAGCGACTTACAGCTGTAATCGCAGCAAAAGGTGGCGCTACAAAGTATTAACTTAAGGGGGCTGAATAATTTTGCACGCCCAATTTTTAAGTTTTTGATTTGTTAAAAAAG
Source organism: Oncorhynchus clarkii lewisi (assembly GCF_045791955.1). Lineage (NCBI taxonomy): Eukaryota > Metazoa > Chordata > Actinopteri > Salmoniformes > Salmonidae > Oncorhynchus > Oncorhynchus clarkii. Next base: position 23,589,460 of record NC_092166.1, on the reverse strand, counting down.
TTTGAAATATCCAATAAATGTCGTTCCACTTCATGATTGTGTTCCACTTGTTGATTCTTCACAAAAAAAATACAGTTTTATATCTTTATGTTTGAAGCCTGAAATGTGGCAAAAGGTCGCAAAGTTCAAGGGGGCCGAATACTTTCGCAAGGCACTGTAGGTTGGATTTGCCAAATTAGAACCTTTGAACGCTTGAGTTACTTTGTCCTAGTTATGTCTGATCAGGAATAGCATACATCGTAATGAAGTAGTCTTTAAAAAGCTTAGCTGAATGCAAACTTAACTATACCTATTTTACACTACTCTAACAAAATGATGAGAATGTCCACTAACATGCATCCCCCCTATTTCACTTCAGCTGTGATGTTGACTTTCAAGTTTTTCACAGATCGGGTGTTGTCTAAATTCCACAGTTCGAAGAACTGATTCATTCCCCTGTAATGAGGCATGATAATGGGACAACACATTAATAACTCAGATCCTTATTAATGACATGTCGCAGAAACCCTTCACAAGGTGTACCGTGGGAGGGTGACTAACCATGGAGGCAAAGCTATTTGTGTCTGAGAAAATATGTACAATCAGGTAAAAAATGATTGGCACCCTTGACAAAGATGAAAAAAAAATACTGTATAAAATAAATAACACAAATACTGATCTATATTGTATGGACATTTTTATTTAATTATGATATTTTATGGGGTTATTTTCTGCATATGCATGTATGTTTTGAGCCAAAACCCACCATTGGTGTGCATGGCCAAAGAGCTCTATTTTTATATCATCCAACAAATGCAAACACCTGTAGTATGCTAAATGGTATTTGCACTTGGATTAAAAACCAGTGCTATCATCAGATGACTTGAAAACACAGTGGTGGTTTTTGCGTCGAAAGAAAGATGCATACACAGAAAATAACCCAATACCTACTGTAAAATATGGTTATGGGTCTTTAATGTTATAGGGCTATTTTGCTTCCACTGGTCCTGGGACCCTTGTTAAAGGTCAACGGTAGGGATGCACGATATATCGGTGAATATATTGTGAATCCGACGATATTAGCTAAAAATGGCAACATTGACCCTATGTCTAGTTTAACGCTGATGTGCAAAACCGTAACTTATTATGTAAATAATGTTTCTGCCACCATAGCTTATGGCAAAAAGAGCTTCTGGATATCAGGACAGCGATCACTCACCTTGGATTAGACTAAGATTTTTTTCTTCAACAAGCAGGAAGCACAGGATATACTGCGAACACCCGACAAGGCCGACATCCCCGTTATTTGCAAGAGAAAGAGACACAGGTACAGAGTACACAGAGTAGGGTGTCACGTTCTGACCTTAGTTCTTTTATTATGTCTTTGTTTTAGTATGGTCAGGGCGTGAGTTGGGTGGTTTGTCTATGTTAGTTTTTCTATGATTTGCTATTTCTGTGTTTGGCCTGGTATGGTTCTCAATCAGAGGTAGCTGTCAATCGTTGTCCCTGATTGAGAACCATATTTAGGTAGCCTGTTTTCTATTGTGCTTCGTGGGTGATTATTTTCTATTCTGTGTTTTATGTATGCACCGTACAGGACTGTTTCGGTTTCATTTCGTTCTCTTTGAAGTTTTATTATTTAGTGTTCTGAGTTATAAATAAATATAATGAACACTTACCACGCTGCACATTGGTCCTCCGATCCTTCTTACTACTCCTCCTCAGAAGAGGAGAACGAGAATCGATACAGAAACACCAACCGCCAAAGGACCAAGCAGCGTGGTAACGGGAGGCAGCAGCAGCAGCAGCGATTGCAGGACTCCTGGACATGGGAGGAGATTCTGGACGGCAAAGGACCCTGGGCACAGGCTGGAGAATATCGCCGCCTCAAGGCTGAGCTGGAAGCAGCGAAAGCGGAGAGGCGGCGGTATGAGGAAGCAGCACGGCAGCGCAGTTGGAAGCCCGAGAGGCAGCCCCAAAAATGTCTTGGGGGTGGAGGCGAGTGTGGCTAAGTCAGGTAGGAGACCTGAGCCAACTCCCCGTGCTTTCCGTGGTGAGAGAGGGACCGGGCAGGCACCATGTTAGGCAGTGAGGCGCACGGTGTCCCCGGTGCGGTACATAGCAGCGCCTCGTATCGGCTATTCCACCTTGCCGCACTGGCCTGGCTACGGGGAGCATTCAGCCAGGTAGGGTTGGGCAGGCTCGGTGCTCGAGACCTGCAGTGCGCCTCCACGGTCGGTCTATCCGGTGCCGCCTCCATGCACCAGCCCTCCGGTGGCAGCCCCACACACCAGGCTGTCTCTCCGTCTCCTCCTTACAGGTGCTCCCGCCTGTCCAGTGCTGCCAGAGTCTTCCACATGCCCAGCGCTGCCAGAGTCTCCCATCTCTCCGGAGATGCCAGAGTCTCCCGTCTGTCCGGAGCTTCCAGGGTCTCCCGTCTGTCCGGAGCTGCCAGAGTCTCCCATCTGTCCGGAGCTGCCAGAGTCTCCCGTCTGTCCGGAGCTGCCAGAGTCTCCCGTCTGTCCTGAGCTGCCAGAGCCGCCAGTCAGCCAGGAGCTGCCAGAGCCGCCAGGAGCTGCCAGAGCCGCCAGTCAGCCAGGAGCTGCCAGAGCCGCCAGTCAGCCAAGAGCTGCCAGAGCCACCAGTCAGCCAGGAGCTGCCAGAGCCGTCCATCAGCCAGGAGCTGCCAGAATCGCCCTTCACTCCGGAGCGTGTCCCTGATTGAGAACCATATTTAGGTAGCCTGTTTTCTATTGTGTTTTGTGGGTGATTGTTTTCTGTTGTGTGTCTGCACCAGCAAGAACTGTTTTCAGTTGTTTCTATTTGTTATTTTTGTTATTCCCGTGTCCATTTGAATAAATATGGACACGTACCACGCTGCACCTTGGTCCTCACCTTCTCCTTCATACGATGACCGTTACAGCAGGGTGCCTCAGAAGGATCCGTAGAAGGCGAGTGGGATTGTTGCCATTACTGTCAATATTACTCGCCAACATACAATAATTGGACAATAAATTAGACGAGGTTCGATCATAAATATCCTACCAACAGGACATCAAAAACTGTAACATCTTATGTTTCACGGAATCGTGGCTGAAAGATGACATGGCTATTCAGCTAGCAAGATATACGCTGCACCGGCTAGATAGAATAGCACACTCCGGTAAGACGAGGGGGGGCGGTCTGTGCATATTTGTAATCAACAGCTGGCGCACGAAATTTAAGGAATTCTCTAGATTTTGCTCGCCTGAAGCAGAGTATCTTATGATAAACTGTAGACCCCACTATTTGCCAAGATAATTTTCATCTATACTTTTCGTGGCTGTTTATTAACTACCACAGACGGTCAATGGCACTAAGACCGTACTCAGCTGTATTATGAAATAAGCAAACAGGAAAGCGCTCAGCCAGGGGTGGAGCTCCTAGTGGCCGGGGACTTTAATGCAGGGAGACTTAAATCAGTTTTACCTCATTTCTATCAGCATGTTAAATATGCAACCAGAGGGAAAAAATTATAGATCACCTGTACTCCACACACAGAGAGGCGTACAAAGCCCTCCCTCACCCTCCATTTGGTAAATCTGACCACAATTCTATCCTCCTGATTCCTGCTTTCAAGCAAAAATGAAGTCAGGAAGCACCAGTGACTCAGTCTATAAAAAGTGGTCTGATGAAGCAGATGCTAAACTACAGGACTGTTTTGCTGTCACAAACTGGAACATGTTCCGGGATTCTTACAATTCCATTGAGGAGTACACCACATCTGTCACTGGCTTTATCAATAAGTACATCGAGGACGTCCCCACAGTGACTGTACGTACATACCCCAACCAGAGCCATGGATTACAGGCAATATTCGCACTGAGCTAAAGGGTAGAGCTGCAGCTTTCAAGTGCGGGACTCTAACCCGGAAGCTTATAAGAAATCCTGCTATGCCCTCCGATGAACCATCAAACAGGCAAAGCGCCAATACAGGGCTAAGATTGAATCGTACTACACCGGTTCCGACACTCGTCTTATGTGGCAGGGCTGGCAAACTATTACAGACTACAAAGGGAAGCACAGCCGCGAGCTGCCCAGTGACACAAGCCTACCAGACGAGCTAGATCCCTTCTATGCTCGCTTCGAGGGAAGCAACACTGAGGCATGCATGAGAGCATCAGCTTTTCCGGATGACTGTGTGATCACGCTCTCTGTAGCCAACGTGAGTAAGGCCTTTAAACAGGTCAACATTCACAAGGCCGCGGGCCAGATGGATTACCAGGACGTGTGCTCCGGGCATGTGCTGACCAACTGGCATGTGCTGACCAGCTGGTCTTCACTGAAATTTTCAACATGCTTCAAGCAGAGCACCATAGTCCCTGTGCCCAAGAACACTAAGGCAACCTGCCTAAATGACTACAGACCCGTAGCACTCATGGCTGTAGCCATGAAGTGCTTTGAAAGGCTGGTCATGGCTCACATCAACACCATTATCCCAGAAACCAATTTGCATACCGCCCAAACAGATCGACAGATGATGCAATCTCTATTGCACTCCACATAGCCCTTTCCCACCTGGACAAAAGGAACACCTACGTGAGAATGCTATTCATTGACTAAAGCTCAGCGTTCAACACCATAGTGCCCTCAAAGCTCATCACTAAGCTAAGGATCCTGGGACTAAACCCCTCCCTCTGCAACTGGATCCTGGACTTCCCTACAGTCCGCCCCCAGGTGGTGAGGGTAGGTAGCAACACATCTGCCACGCTGATCCTCAACACTGGAGCCCCTCAGGGGTGCGTTCTCAGTCTCCTCCTGTACTCCCTGTTCACCCACGACTGCGTGGCCAACACCATCATTAAGTTTGCAGACGACACAACAGTGGTAGGCCTGATCACCGACAACGACGAGACAGCCTATAGGGAGGTTGTCAGAGACCTAGCCGGGTGGTGCCAGAATAACAACCTATCTATCAACGTAACCAAGACTAAGGAGATGATTGTGGACTACAGGAAAAGGAGGACCGAGCACGCTCCCATTCTCATCATCGGGGCTGGAGCAGGTTGAGAGCTTCAAGTTCCTTGGTGTCCACATCACCAACAAACTAGAATGGTCCAAACACACAATCATAAAGAGGGCACAAAAAATCCTATTCCCCCTCAGGAAACTGAAAAGATTTGGCATGGGTCCTCAGATCCTCAAAAGGTTCTACAGCTGCAACACCGAGAGCAGGGTTGCATCACTGTCTGGTACAGCAACTGCTCAGCCTCCGAACGCAAGGCACTACAGAGGGTAGTGTGTACGGCCCAGTACGTCACTGGGGCTAAGCTGCCTACCATCCAGGAAAGAAATCAACTTTGATTTGATTTGAATTGATGTCAAAGCTGAAGTGCATACCTTTATAACGTTTTACAAGGATGTAATGACACCATGTAAAATGTTGCGCTACACGTGTAACACAGCATTCCTAGCCTAGCCCACAATGTCTGCAGTGTGGATCGAGCAGTCAACAAAGTTGAGCAGTCATTTGAAAGAGTAAGAACATTTCAGCGAGACAACTCAATGGCGAAATCCATTAACGCCAAGATAATGGAATTCATTACCCTTGACAATCAACCATTCTCTGTCATGGGTGATGTTGGTTTTCGCTGACTGGTCGAGCACCGGAGCACCCTACCAAGAGTACTCTTTTTCAGATGTTGCCCTACCGGAGTTACACAGAAATAGCGTCACCGCTATTAGCTTCATGACTGACATTTGGACCATCTATATCAGCCCCATGAGCATGCTGAGTCTGACAGCAGAGTGGGTCTTTGAGGATTTCGTACTGAGGAAAATTATATTTCATGCTCATGAATGTGCTGGTTGTCATACCGCTGCTGCCATTTCAATGGCATTTGAAACATGTTTGAAACTTGGAAACATGAACACACACCTAGCTCCATTCAAACAACTGACTGGAGAAATAAGCTCATCAACTGCGTCTGCAGCAGACGTGATACCCTCTGCCAAAACTGCCGACACAGGCCGTGAACAAGCGATTCGGTGGCATTCTCTCTTTACTGGGTCGACACCATGCTCGATGCTAAATACAAGGACCGCTACTTTGATGCAGACAAGTAACAGGGTTTACGTGAAATGTTACATACACAGCTGGTCAATATGGAAACAGACACAGTGACAGTGCGCACCGAGGAAGAGAGGCCACGGACAGAGAGCTGAAACTTCCCTGCTTTACATGTTTAATCAAATCCTAGTTGAGAATGAAACGACTGAACAAATGAACAACAAAATAGCAAAGCAAGTAAATGAAAGAAATTGGTTTTGATTATGTTTTACAAAATAACTTTTTGGTCAGTGTGACGTGTGTGTGTAACCTTTATTTAACTAGGCAAGTCAGTTAATTAAGAACAAATTCTTATTTACAATGGCGGCCTACCCTGGCCAAACCCAGACGTCGCTTGGCCAATTGTGCGCCTCCCTATTTTTTTATTTAACATTTATTTAACCAGGTAGGCTAGTTGAGAACAAGTTCTCATTTGCAACTGCTACCTGGCCAAGATAAAGCAAAGCAGTGTGACACAGACAACAACAGAGTTACACATGGAGTCCCTATGGACTGTAGTGATGCTTCTTGCACTGAGATGCAGTGCTTTAGACCGCTGCGTCCACGTGTGTGTGTGTAAACTATTTAACTGTACTAGAATGCTTAAATTGTATTAGTATAAAATAATATAATTGTACTTTTCTTGTTTGTTGCTTAAAAGGCCACTACATTTTAAATATGGGTATTGTTTTTTTCGGAAAGGAAAGTATCAGATATTGGTATCTGCCAAAAATGTCATATCGGTGCATCACTAGTCAACAACGTCACTAACTTTACCCAGTACCAGAATATTTTTTACCAAAAACCTGGTTGCCTCTGCTAGGAGTCTGAAACTTGGCCACAAGTGGATCTTCCAGCAAGTTAATAACCACAAGCACACATCAACATTCACAAAGAAATGGTTAATTGACCACAAATCAACATTTTGCAATGGCCATCTCAGTCTCGGGACTTGAACCCCATTGAAAACCTATGGTTTGAATTGAACAGGCGAAGGATATCAAGGATCTGGAAAAAATCATGTTTGAAGGAATGGTCTAAGGTCACTCCCAATGTGTTGTCCAATCTCATCAAATATTTTAGAAAAAGGCTCAGTGCGGTTATCCTCAGGAGATGATATTGAAACCAGAGGTGCCAATCATTTTGACCCCTATATTTAGGGGGGAAAACAAATATTTCTCTTTCTCTGAGCAATTGTATAGTATAAAATAATATAATTGTACTTTTCTTGTTTGTTGCATAAAATATAGCTCAGTATTTGTCATATTTTATAGTCTTTTTTTCCTCATCTTTATTGAATTTTTTTAATGTATTTATTTAACTAGGCAAGTCAGTTAAGAACAAATATTTGTTTTCAATGACAGCCTAAGAACAGTGGGTTAACTGCCTTATTCAGGGGCAGAACAACAGATTTGAACCTAGTCAGCTCAGGGATTTGATCTTGCAACATTCCGGTTAGTAGTCCAACGCTCTAACCACTAGGCTACCTGCAGCCTTTGAGTTATCAAGGGTGCCAATAATTTTGGACCTGACTATATATATTTTTTTACAATACATAGAATGTGGTTTTCCACAGTAAGAACTGAACTCACTTTTGGGAACCCACCATAGGCCCTGAGATGAAAGGGAACGGTATCATGTAGGGATTCTGCAAAGAGGTATGGAGTATCTCACACGCAACCACCAGAAGTGGACTAGAGGATTGATATAAATGTTAGTTTTCTGATACAAACCTCCTTTGAGAATGTTACATATTTTCAGATTCCGGCAAAAGTAATCTGACTCGGAAAATTCGATGTACTTCCAATTCTTGTACCAGACACACACCCGGAAACCAATGTGGCTCAACTGGAAGTTAAACTAAAGGATAGTGTGTTAGCTATGGGTTAGGCCCAAGGCTGTTTGAACTGTCATGAATGCAACAAGACTAGAAAGTGTTTACAATGTATATTGAAAAATAAATCAACTTAAATTCTCACATGAAATCACTGAGTAGGTAACTGCAAATACTGTCACTCCATTGTTGCAGTGTGACATTGTCAGAAGATTTATACATTGCCCCTGGTAAAAGTGTGTCAGATTAAATATAGCAAACAACTTCCAGACACCTAGTAGTTCTGGTATTACCTTACTATATTTATCTAAATGTTATAAAATGTTGTACATTCTTCTCTATTTGGTAACACTAGATAAGTATATGGAAAGTGCTGTCCTACTATGCCAAGTACACCAGGCTTCGATACGTTCTGAAAAGCAAAGCAATCTCTGTCCATAAGCAGCCAAAACACTTACAACAATACCCAGGATTTGAAAAATCATGGTAATTATTGCAACTGAAATTGAAAGATACTCAATGGTTTGACTGCCAGTCTCCTGTTTTCATGCAATATACAAACTGCTAGACAGTGCCCAAAACATAAGTAGGAACTTGTCATTTTTCCATCAGAAAACTGGCAGTGTTTTTCTGAAGAGGCATTGTTTGAAGCAGAAAAACACAAAAAAAAATCTAAACAGTCATGTCAGGTGAAATGTACTTTTCCAACAATGACATTATCCATTAGCCTTTTTTTTAACCATAATACTCCTCTACATCTGTACATGACCTCTTCCTAGTCACCAACATTTCAATGGTTCTCTTTAATATGCTATTGCGACTACACTTTAAGTTAGTCGTGTACACACACACACACACACACACACACACACACAATTCAGCAGTTTAGACTGCCATTATCTGTAGAAATCAATTAACTTTTATTTGGATTATCATCCAAGTCTTCCGTATCAAATGAAAAGGGCTTATCGTAACCCATGAGGTGGTTATAGTCATGAGGAAGTGGGAACAGCATCGGGTTCACAAGCATAGACTTCTTGTCGGCATAGAATGTGGTTAACATTTTGCTGACACTCGGTATCTTGACCTCACTCTGACGGAACACAGTCTTTTTCTCCATCAGGAGGACATTGTAAGTGACAGCTGTGTATGTGTCAGTGTCCTGGTTGTGGTACAGGCGGACCACATAGCCTTTGGTGATGATGTGGAGGATGATGGGAGTCAGGAATGTAAAGAAACCGATGACACCGCAGAAGGCACCTTTCAGCACTAGACTCTGAACACCGATGCCCGTCTTCAGAAGGATGTATGGCATCACGCAAAGGCTGGCCCCGCTACTGGTGTAGGAGAACATCTTCACACCTGCAACAAACAGACAGAAAATACAGTATTATTAAAAAGGTGCAATTTATGTTTAGTTATGCAGTGATATCACCGATGTTGATGATGGTAATAATGAGATGATAATAAAGTAATACCTCGAACAGCGTTGCCGAGGCTCCCTGAATAGATCAGCTTCCCCTCTTCAGAGTGGCAGGTGGAGGATGTAGACAAGTTGCGGTCCATCCGCTGTATGGAGGCTAACTGTACCTGGGCAGAGATGGACACAAATGGTAAAGTATTTATTTCCATTCAATGTCTGCTACAATTTATAACATAGAATGTATCCATTTAAAATAACCTCCATTCAAGAATGACCTTTTAGAATGAGGTCTTGAAGAAATTGTTATAATATTGCATCATTCAATCATGCACAGGAGTTGTAGATTTTAATTGAATACCTAATGCACTTTAAAAGTTAACGCACTGGCCTGTACAACCAGGCTAATCTGCAGAGCATGAAGTCAGACATAGTGCTGTAATTGATAAATTATCGAACGCAGAGCCAATAACTAGCTAGTCAGCTAGCGAACATGACATCATTTCATATGGAAAAAATGGCTGATAGGACATATAGTCATTGTATGGAAGTAGCTGATACATTTGAGAGAGAAAGGAATAAAGCCAAATACCTTGTTAGACGCATCATTGAGAAACGACCTTTTGGCAGTGTCATACAATTGCTCTTGTGTCTTCAATGGCAGCCTTCTACACGCGTGAGAAGCAGGCCTCCCACGTCGGAGGGCAGCAAATTGGATACTAAACGTTTGCCAAATACCAGTACGTAATCCACGTGCAAAGTGAAGCTGAAACATTGTAAAATAATAAAGTTAAGCCGCCTTGGCTAGCTTCTTTGCTGACTACCTAGTTAGCTAACTGAAACTATCATTCACAACAGAAGCCTACAAACCCAACCCACTTTCTTATTCTGTGAGAAAGGCTATACGGACACGGGACCATAGATACCCCCTAGTGGCCAGAAGGCCGCACCATTTTAATGTAGTCAACTGGGTGGGACTTCCAACTTCATTGGCTAATCCCTCCTGGTGACCCTCATGTCCAACCGGGTCAGTAGAATAGATCAGGCGATCGTGAATAAGAAAATAGACTACTTAGAAATGGAGATAGATCAATGTCGCTGTCCTTGGATGAAGGAAGATAACGGAAGTGGATGCTGAGTTCGAATCAAGCAGCACGTTGAACAAAGTTGGTGAAGACGAATGTTCCGAATGGACAACAGTAGTATCGAAAACTGGAACAAAAAGGAAATTGATAAGTTTATGAATGATAATGAATCGCTTCTTGATGGGATGCGTTTGTTTTGTAAGAATGTATATGTGAGAGGCCCGTTTGAGGTGTCAAATGGTGAAGTATGCGCTGGAAAAAGTGGAGTCTGTCAGAGTGACTAGGAGCGGTCTTATTTTGATTAATTGTATTTATGAAGAATATAGGAAGATTGCAGTGAGCCTCAAAAGAATCTGGAAAACAGAAAACAGAAGTTTTGTGTTTTGAACTTCGGAATAGAGCACCCGTCAACGAAGTCATCTCAATCTCGGGAGTGAAGACAGATGTTCAGGTAGAATACCTGAACATAATTCCTGGTGTGGTTTGGTGCCAGGCATCTGACCTGCTGGTTAAATAAAGAAAAAAGTCCTTCGGCCCTGTTGTTTTTTTGTTCAAGAGAAAATACCTACACATTTGAAGCTTGGTTATGTAATTTAAGCTGTAAGAGCTTTTGTCCCCAAACCATTGCAGGTCAGAATTGTAAAGGATTTGGCCATGTTTCAAGTATGTGCAGATGGACAGAGTCTACTGAAGAACGGTGTGTAGAAGGACAACAGTGTTGCAATTGTGGTGGAGATCATGATTCTGAGTTCCTGGAGTGCCCTGTAAGGGTGAATGAAGGAGATTGAAGTGGCAAAAGTTAGAGCGGTCAATCGAATCTCGTATGCGGAGCTGATTAAAATAATTGAGAAAACAAGTGATGCTATTGAAGATATGGTAGTGGACTCAACACAGCCTATAGTAAATGTTTACTGCCAGTCAAAAGATACCCTGTGTGTTAAAAAGGTGGATTTTGTGGGGTTCATTGTCACAGTTATGAACTTAACGGCACAAGTCTCAAAGAAGTCTAAGAAACTAGACATAATATTGTGGCTGCCGCAGAAACGTTTTTGGGACTTAAGGATTTTACATCTGAAGACTTGCCAGGGGTACTGCTGCTGGAAGACCTACCCTCCCAGGCTCCCCTTGAGCCTGTGTAGGGATCAGATCTGTTTTATTGTTCTATTTTTATTATTATTATTATGAATTGTTATATATTTTTTAAATATATTTTACCTCCTTTTTCTCCACATTTTAGTGATATGCAATTGGTAGTTACGATCTTGTCTCATCGTTTCAACTCTCTTGTTTGGTTTAGTTTAGTTTATTTTTAAATTTTTTTTGGGGGGGGGTAGTTTGGTAGTTTGTTCCATTTTTTGGGAATCGTGTTTCCATCCCGCAGGGTAGGTGGCGGGATGCACATTAAATTGTGCGATTGCTAATACAGTGCATTCGGAAAGTATTCAGACCCCTGACTTTAGCCTTATTCTAAAATTGATTGAATTATTGTTTTCTGTGATGTGTAGGCTGGGAGTCAGGAAGCAAGTACAGGTAGTAAAAATGTTATAATAAATAAAACATGGAGCAAACAAGAAACACGAATAGCGTTATACATGAAACAGAAACAATAATGCCTGAGGGAAGAACCAAGGGGAGTGACAGATATAGGGGAGGTAATCAGGAAGGTGATGGAATCCAGGTGAATCTCATGAGGCGCAGGTGCACATAACGATGGTGGCAGGTGTGCCTAATAATCTGGCGATGTTGAGCGCCGGACAGGGGGAGCAGGAGTACATGTTATTTTCTCTCATCAATCTACACTCAATACCCCATAATGACAAAGCGAAAACAGTTATGACATTTTTGCTAATTTATTACAAATAAAAAACATACCTTATTTACGTAAGTATTCGTACCTTTTGCTATGAGACATGAAATTGAGCTCAGGTGCATCCTGTTTCCATTGAACATCCTTGAGATGTTTCTACAACTTGATTGGAGTCCACCTGTGGTAAATTCAATTGATTTGACAATATTTGGAAAGGCACACACCTGTCTATATAAGGTCCCACAGTTGACAGTGCATGTCAGAGCAGAAACCAAGATATGAGGTCAAAGGAATTGTCCGTAGAGTTCCGAGACAGGATTGTGTTGAGGCAGAGATATGGAGAAGGGTACCAAAACATTTCTGAAGCATTGAAGGTCCCCAAAAATACAGTGTCCTCCATCATTCTTAAGATGAAGAAGTTTGGAACCACCGAGACTTTTCCTAGAGCTGGCTGCCCGGCCAAACTAAGCAATCGGGGCAGGGCCTTGGTCGGGGAGATGACCAAGAACCCGATGGTCACTCTGATAGGACTCCAGAGTTCCTCTGTGGAGATGGCAGAACCTTCCAGAAGTACAACCATCTCTGCAGCAATCCTCCAATCAGGCCTTTATGCTAGAGTGCCAGACTGAAGCCACACCTCAGTAAAAGGCACATGACAGCCGGCTTGGAGTTTGCCCAAAGGCACCTAAATGACTCCCAGACCATGAGAAACAAGATTCTCTGGTCTGATGAAACCAAGATTGAACTCTTTGGCCTGAATGCCAAGTGTCACATCTGGAGGAAACTTGGCACCATCCCTACGGTGAAGCATGGTGGTGGCAGCATCATGCTGTGGGGATGTTTTTCAGCGGCAGGGACTGACTGGGAGACTAATTCAGGATCGAGGGAAAGATGAAAGGAGCAAAGTACAGACTGATCCTTGATGAAAACCTTCTCCAGAGTGCTCAGGACCTCAGACTGGAGCGAAGGTTCACCTTCCAACAGGACAAAAACCCTAAGTACACAGCCAAGACAACACAGGAGTGGCTTCGGGAGAAGTCTCTGAATGTCCTTGAGTGGCCCAGCCAGAGCCCGGACTTGAAATCGATCGAACATCTCTGGAGAGACCTGAAAATGGCTGTGCAACGACACTCCCCATCCAACCTGAGCTTGAGTGGATCTGCAGAGAAGAATAGGAGAAACTAGCCAAATACAAGTGTGCCAAGCATGTAGTGTCATACCCAAGAAGACTCGAGACTGTAATCGTTGCCAAAGGTGCTTCAACAAAGTACTGAGTAAAGGGTCTGAATACTTATGTAAATATGATATTTATTTTTTATACATTTGAAACATTTTCTGAAACACCGTTTTTGCTTGGTATTTATGAGATATTGTGTGTGGATTGAGGGGGAAAAATACAATTTTATACATTTCAAAATAAGGTTGTAACATAACAAAATGTAGAAAAAGTCAAGGGGTCTGAATACTTTCCGAATGCACTGTATATGGTTCAATCATCAGCATACATGGACACACATACTTTGTTTAATGCCAGGGGCAGGTCATTAATAAACATAGAAAAGAGTAGAAGGCCTAGAGAGCTGCCCTGTGGTACACCACACTTGACATGTTTGACACTAGAGAAGCTTTCATTAAAGAAAAACCTCTGAGACCTATTAGATAGATATCTCTGAATCCATGATATGGCAGAGGTTGAAACTCAACAACAGGTTATGGTCAACAATATCAAAGGCTGCACTGAATCTAACAGTACAGGTCCCACAATCTATTTATTATCAAATTCTACATTTCTTTCAACCAATCATCAGTAATTTGTGTCATTGCAGTATATGTTGAGTGCCCTGCTGAAAGCCTGTTGTTAATTTGTTTACCGAGAAGTAGCATTGTATTTGGTCAAACACTATTTTTTCCAACAGTTTGCAAAGTGCTGGCAGCAAGCTGATATATCTGCGTTTAGAACCAGTAAAGCCCGCTTTACCACTCTTGGGTAGCGGAATGACTTTGGCTTCCCTCCAAGCCTGAGGACAAAGACTTTCCTCTAGGCTCAGATTAAAGATTTGACAGATGGCTATAGTCCGCTACCATCCTCAGTAGCTTTCAATCTAAATTGTCAATGTCAGGAGGTTCGTTATTATTGATCGATAACAATAATTTTTCCACCTCTCCCACACTAACTTTACAAATTCAATCTTGCAACGTTTTCTTTCATTATTAGTTTTTTTATGCATGAGTACCATGGCTCACTTTTCGTTGTTGGCATTTCCTGCCTAAGTTTGCCCACTTTGCCAATGAAGTAATCATTAAAATATTTGGCAACATCAAATGGTTTTGTGATGAATAAGCCATCTGATTCGATGAAAGATGGAATTGAATTGAATACTCCAAATATTTTTTCCATCATTCTTTATGTCATTGATCTTGGCTTCATAATACATTTTTTTCTTCTTTTTGTTGAGTTTAGTCACATCATTTCTCAATTTACATTAAGTCAGCCAGTCAGTTGTGCAGCCAGACCTATTAGCCACTCCTTTTGCCCCATCTCTTTCAGCCATACAGTTTTTCAAATTCCTCATCAATCGCTGGGGCCTTAAAAGTTCTAACAGTCAGTTTATTACCTGGTACATGTTTAACAATAATTGGAAGAAGCAATTTAATACATTTCACAAGTGCAGCGTCTGGATGCTCCTTATTAATCACATCAGACCAACAAATATTTTCAACATCATACACAATCTTTTGTATGATCTGTTATACACTATTTTAGACCCAGCTTTTGGAACTTTGGTTGTCTTGGATATAGCCACTATATTGTGATCACTGCATCCAATGGGTACAGATACAGCTTTAAAAAAAAAAGTTATACAGTATTAGTAAAGCCGTGGATGATCTTGTTCCTGTAGTGTTTTTAAACACCCTGGTAGGTTGATTAATAACCTGAACCAGATTACAGGCACTGGTTACAGTGAGACGCTTCCTCTTGAGCGGACAGCTTGATGAAAACCAGTCAATATTCACTTCCCCAAGAAAGTAGAAAAGGCTTTAGATGTGCCAGGTTAACCGACAACCACAACACTTCAACAACAATTGACATAAGTTCTTCTCTAAGAATTACAGGGATATGGCTCTGAATTAAATCAAATCAAATGTATTTATATAGCCCTTTTTACATCAGCCAATGTCACAAGTGCATACAGAAACCCAGCCTAAAAATGTAGAAGCACAGCAAATGTAGAAGCACAGTGTCTAGGAAAAACTCCCTAGAAAGGCAGGAACCTAGGAAGAAACTTAGAGAGGAACCAGGCTCTGAGGGGCGGCCAGTCCTCTTCTGGCTGTACAGCAACAACTCCCCCATAAGCATTCCTTTCTCTTCTATAGATGTTATATCCTTGTATTGCTACTAATGTATCATCAAATGAATAATCTAAGTGAGTCTCAGAAATGGCTAATACAGTGGCTTGCGAAAGTATTCACCCCCTTGGCATTTTTCCTATTTTTTTTGCCTTATTACTTGGAATTAAAATACATTTTGGGGGGGTTTGTATCATTTGATTTACACAACATGCCTACCACTTTGAAGATACAAAATATAGAAAACAAGAAATAAGACAAAAAAACTGAAAACTTGAGCGTGCATAACTATTGGGGTATGTCTCTATCAGCTTGGCACATCTAGTCACTGGGATTGTTGCCCATTCTTCAAGGCAAAATTGCTCCAGCTCCTTCAAGTTGGATGGGTTCCGCTGGGATGGTATTCTTGGGGTGATGAGAGGTGTTGAGTTTCTGCCAGGCATAGCTTTTTCCTTGAAGGCCAAAAAGCTCAATTTTAGTCTCATCTGACAAGAGTACCTTCTTCCATATGTTTGGGGAGACTCCCACATGCCTTTTGGCGAACACCAAACGTGTTTGCTTATTTTTCTCTTTAAGCAATGGCTTTTTTTCTGGCCACTCTTCTGTAAAGCTCAGCTCTGTGGAGTGTATGGCTGAAAGTGGTCCTTTGGACAGATACTCAAATCTCCGCTGTGGAGCTTCAGGGTTGTCTTTGGTCTCTTTGTTGCCTCTCTGATTTAATGCCATCCTTGCCTGGTCCCTGAATTTTGGTGGGCGGCCCTCTCTTTGCAGGTTTGTTGTGGTGCCATATTCTTTCCATTATTTAGTAATGGACCTAATGGTGTTCCGTGGGATGTTCAAAGTTTCGGATATTTTTTTATAACCCAACCCTGATCTGTACTTCTCCAGAACTTTGTCCCTGACCGGTTTGGAAGGCTCCTTGGTCTTCATGGTGCTGTTTGCTTGGTAGTGGCAGTGTATCAAATACTTGTTCTCCCCACTGTATATGTATACTGTATACTGATATATGTATATGTATACTGTATATGTGTATATGTATATGTATACTGAGATCATGTGAGACTTAGATTGCGCACAGGTTGACTTTATTTAACTAATGATGGCTTTCGAAGACCTTAGAAAGACAGGGTAGGATAGATATAGGTCTGTAGCAGTTTGGGTCTAGAGTGTCACCCCCTTTGAGGAGGGGGGTGACCGCGGCAGCTTTCCAATCATTGGGAATCTCAGACGATACGAAAGAGAGGTTGAACAGGCTAGTAAATAGGGGTTGCAACAATTTCGGCAGATAATTTTAGAAAGAGAGGGTCCAGACCGTCTAGCACGGCTGATTTGTAGGGGTCCAGATTTTGCAGCTCTTTCAAAACATCAGCTATCTGGATTTGGATAAAGGAGAAATGGTGGGGGCTTTGGCGGGTTGCTGGGTAGGGGTAGCCAGGTGGAAAGCATGGCCAGCCGTAGAGAAATGCTTTTTGAAATTCTCAATTATAGTGGATTTATCGGTGGTGACAGTGTTTCCTAGCCTCAGAGCAGTGGGCAGCTGGGAGGAGGTGCTCTTATTCTCTATGGACTTTACAGTGTCCCAGAACTTTTTGGAGTTAGTACTACAGGATGAAAATTTCTGTTTGAAAAAGCTAGCCTTAGCTTTCCTAACTGCCTGTGTATATTTGTTCCTAACTTCCCTGAAAAGTTGCATATCACGGGGGCCTTTCGATACTAATGCAGAACGCCACTGGATGTTTTTGTGCTGGTCAAGGGCAGACAGGTCTGTAGTGAACCAAGGACTATATCTATTCCTAGTTCTACATTTTTTGAATGGGGCATTCTTATTTAAGATGGTGAGGAAGGCACTTTTAAAGAATAGCCAGGCATCATCTACTGACGGGATGAGGTCAATGTCATTCCAGGATACCCCGGCCAGGTCAATACCCCGGCCAGGTCAATTAGAAAGGCCTGCTCGCAGAAGTGTTTTAGGGAGCGTTTGACAGTGATGAGGGGTGGTCGTTTGGTCGCAGACCCATTACAGATGCAGGCAATGAGGCAGTGATCGCTGAGATCTTGATTGAAAACAGCAGAGGTGTATTTGGATGGCGAGTTAGTTAGGATGACATCTATGAGGGTGCCCGTGTTTACGGATTTGGAGTTGTACCTGGTAGGTTCATTTATAATTTGTGTGAGATTGAGGGCATCAATCTTGGATTGTAGGATGGCCGGGGTGTTAAACATGTCCCAGTTTAGGTCACCTAGTAGCACGAGCTCATAAGATTAGTTGGGGGGCAATCAATTCACATATGGTATCGAGGGCACAGCTGGGGGAAGAGGGAGGTCTATAGCAAGCGGCAACAGTGAGAGACTTGTTTCTGGAAAGGTGCATTTTTAGAAGTAGAAGATCAAGTTGTTTGGGTACAGTCTTGGATAGTAATAGAGAACTCTGCAGGCTATCTTTGCAGTAGATTGCAACACCTCCCCCTTTGGCAGTTCTATCTTGGCGGAAAATGTTATAGTTAGCAATGGAGATTAAGGTTTTTGGTGGTTTTCCTAAGCCAGGATTCAGACACGGCTAAGACATCCAGGTTAGCAGAGTGTGCTAAAGCAGTGAGTAAAACAAATTTAGGAGTAGGCTTCTAATGTTAACAAGTAATTAGATGTACCAGATCTTATTTAGGGGATTCATAGCAAAGGGGGTGAATACATATGCACGCACCACTTTTCAGTTTTCTCATTTTTTGTATTTTTAAAAGAAAGTTCATTTTTACTTTCACTTCACCAATATGAACTATTTTGTGTATGTCCATTACATGAAATCCAAATAAAAATCCATTTAAATTAGAGGTTGTAATGCAACAAAATAGGAAAAATGCCAAGGGGCATGAATACTTTTGCAAGGCACTGTATATGAATGTTATTTGATGTTAGCAAGTTCTTGATTTCATTAACCTTATTTCTAAGGCTATTTCTATGAATAAGGGCTATTTTCATCCCTTTCCTGCGTAGCTTATCAGAGATAGACATAATATGGAAAAGAGCAAACAAAGCAAGAGAAACAAATTTGCACTCAGCAGTCCGTTAATCAGCTGGTGTGTGTAAATGTGTGCGTGTGCTGCAGGGTTGAAACTACTAACCCCTAGGCTTGGCTCTCTCATCCCTTCCAGGCTTTTGGGAAGGAGGGTGGACAATGAGCCTGTCATTGCGGATGTAAGCAATGTCCCCGCGCATTCTGGCAGCTTTCATGGCTGGGATAAGTTCTTTCCTCTTCTGGCGCACAGCTTCAGAATAGTCCTCGTTGAGGAAGATATACGTTCCTCTCAAGTTTCTGTCTCTTTCCAGCTACCTTGTCTTTGAACCTCAGGAACTTGACAACTCTCGGCATGGGCCTGTCACCTGGGCCGGAGGTGGGTTTTCCAGTCCTGTTGGCATGCTCCACCTCAATCTTCCTGTGGCCCATCTTCAGTTTCTCCGAGATAACTTCCTTCACTTTGTCCTCAGACTCTGTCCAGGTCTCATGTGGAGATTCTGCAATTCCGTCCACAACCATGTTGTTCCGCCTTGATTGTCTCAATATAATCTAATTTCTCCATCATTGTTATCATGGATTCACATACAGAACTGATGTCCTCTCTCAATTGATTTCTGTCATCTTGTCGTTCTCCTGTTTAAACGCATCGAGCTTACCCTGGGAGAACTGCAAACTGTTCTTCAGGTCCTGGACCACTGGTTAGGTTGTCCATTTTTTTGTTGACTCCATCAGTATTTGGACTAAACACTTGAAGCTATTTTATTGTTGTTGTAACAACTATAGGTTACACAGTTACTCCTCGCAGTTCCAGACAGGGAAGGTCACAGGGAAGATTAAAAACAACAACAAACAGCAGGGGTCTAGACAGCCACAAGATCGGGACAATCCGCGGTCCCAGCCACAATGGCTAACCGCGTTACGGGCTGTGTTCAAGCCCTTAAAAAAAAACCCTGCTAGCTGCTACGCCAAACAGCTCCTCAGACCCGGGATTGGTCGGCAGGATCACTGGACAGATAGTAGCGGTCACCGCAATTGATGCCAAACGTGTTGCAGGATCCAAACTCAAAAAGGTAGCTAGCTAGTAACTTTTTTAAAAGACTTTACAAAACAACAATCCGAGCTCTCCCTTGTTCTGCATTCAACAGGAAGGGACAAAACAGCTAATCTCCGAACCTTAAGTAGTTAGACAAACTCTGTAACTTGGTTCTTGGAAATGTAGTTTTTTAATACACACAGGTTTCCAACCATAGCTGGCAGACCGGACTAGTTGGCGCAATGTAAGACAGTCTCGTGTTCCAATTGTTTGTTTTCATAATGTGAATTGTTCCTGTTCACACTGAGGTGAAGAGCGGAATAATTGAAGCAATGCATCCGAGCCTCACGCTTATCGCCTGTGGAATGCGGGTCTTCCAGCGAGACACAGATTTCATTGGCCTTGTCAGGCGTGCATTTAGATCTTTCAGCCAAAGTCCCGATAGTATGTTGTACAGAAGTTGACTGACTGAAAGGGATCTAGACTTTACACATCACATCATTTCACTTTTGTGAAAACTGGTCCAGCCACTTGGTAGCTAGCTATCATTAGTTCAAATAAAGAAAATGATGTACTAATATGAAAGTGCAATTGTAAACTATAAATTGTAAACCCACAAACTCGCCTGGTGCCCAAATTGATGTTGTATGTTGTGCAGCTGAGAGTCGAGTGTGGAGACGAATGAATTCGGTTCAAGCACTCATCCTGAGCAGCCGTTCCTAGCTAGCTAATTTATATTATACCGACCCTGGGTTTACAAGCGCGGAAATCGACTCTGCCGTTCGAGTATGCTTTTGCGGCAGTCGATAGCGCGCCGGACCTCGGGCTCGAAGGTCCCGCTCCCTGCTGTTTCATTAAAATATGCTGGGCTGGCTAGCTGGAATCAACAGCATTGCAGCATGAAAATCATGTTTATTTTGATGGGCGATTGAGAAATAAATTGTAGTATTGGTCACCATCTGGATGTCACCGTGACAGGCCAATCAGCTAACGTAACAAGCCGGCATGAATGACCATAACAACAGTGTTGTATCAAGCATCTTTGCCGATGTGAGTTGCATCCCACTGGGCAGCAGTTGCGTCCCAACGGGCAGCTGTATGGCATCCACATACATAGGTTCGGTTTGCTCCTAGCAGAACTCGGCTAGGCGAAGTGAACGTCTGTGCTCGCATACTCCCTAAAGACCTTCGATTAAAAAATGAATGGAAAAAAAGGCAATATTACTGTTGTTTGTCCCTCTTGAGCTACCTTAGCAACAACATAGCCAGAAACGCTTCTAAGATAAATCAATAAATCTGTCTTTCATTTTGACTTTGTTTCGCAAAGGTCTTAGTTGCACAATTTTACACCTAACTAAGATGTTGGTGCAGTATTTCTCAAGTAAAAAAAGTGCATGAAAACTAGTCGTCACTCTTTGAATGACAACAAACACTTCATGTTCCCACTCCTAATAGGAGTAGTACTGTAGACCAATCATAGATGAAGGGGCATAGACTTTGGCTATCAAACTTCGACTTACCTCAAAAAGAAAGGTTGTGTGCACAAACAGCCCAAAAAAAACCTGCCGAAGACCAAATCATCACAAAATGTTGCCATAATATATGTGGGAAAAGTAGAAACCCGCACACTGCTCTTGGTAGTATCACTGCTCTTTATTAAGGTTTACGTATCGGCCTCAAGGCCTTCGTCAGAGCTTTTTTTTTTTTCACCTGCAACAAACCCAGATGTGCGAGTGCCTTTTGAATTTTGAATCATAATATATGCCCAAAATGTTTTGACTGGGAAGTATACGGTAAGCTGTAGACTATCACATGTCGCAGGCGGTAGCTAATGTGTCCAAGTTTCGAGTTAAGTTTTATTAGTCACACACATGGTATACACCGTCCAACAAAATGCTTACTTAGAGGTTCCTTCTCGATAATGCAACAACAAAAGGAAATAACAAAACATTGTCCGAGGCTATGCGAAGACCATGCTCAGATAAGCACAGGGCAAAGTTATATTTAGAATAATTTTTTATACTTCCTTCCCGAGTTGTTGCGCTGCTGGGATGGTGTAAAACTAGGCTATACTGTATTACACACTGCAATGGATAGGCCATCCCAATCATGGGCCCTGGCCTGCCCTGCTCTTGCTGATGTAGGCCTAAAGCCTTTGTGCTTCCTAACCAATGGCTGTGCTGTGTACAGTGGCACTTCAGAAGGCGAGTCAAAGGTTTCTTCTGAAAATAATTGTTTATTTGTAAAAAAAAAAAATTAAAGGCAATATCTATGTATGCGAACTAGGCCTACTGATGTCTTGTTCAGTTTGAGAGGGAGGGTGCAAACTGAATGCTGAACTATAGTCAATGAACAGAATTCTCACATTGGTGTTCCACTTGGCCAAATGTGTTACGACAGTGTGAATAGCGATGTAAATGTCATCTTCCTTGGATCTTTTGGAGCAGTAGGCAAATTGAAGTGGGTCCAGTGTTCCTGGCATGCTGGTCTTGATGGCCAACCTTTCATAATGACCAGAGTGAGTGTGAACAGGGTGATAGTCATTTGGGAAGACACCTTGTTTTTCTTGGACACTAGGACAATGGTGGTATCCTTGAAGCAGGTAGGGACTATAGCCTGGGACAGGTTGAAGATGTCAAAGAAGACACCAGCCAGCTGGTCAGGGCACACTGAGGAAATGGCCAGGGAGGCCATCTGGGTCATCATCTTTGTGAGTATTCACTCTTTTAAGAGTTTTCCTCTCACCATCCTCGGAGAGCGTAAGTACCTGATCGTTCGGAGCAGCGAACGTCTTCCTGTATGGCTCTGTATTGTCTGCCTCGAAGCGAGCATAGAATGTGTTAAGCTCGTCTGGGGGGAAGGCTTCAGTGGGCACCACACAGCTGGATTTGCTTTTGTAGTCCGTGATAGTTTGTAGTCTGTGCCACATGCATTGCGTGTCTGAGTTGTTGAACATCAATTCAAGTTTGAGTTTGTATTGTTTTTACATCCCTAATTGAGCTCGTACCTGCTTGCCTTGAACACGTAGCGTGCCACCGAGTCATTGAGGTTCGTTCTGCTACCATTGAATGCTGCAGTATGGGCTCTCAGCATAGTACGGATATCACTGTTCATCCAGGGTTTTTGGTTGGGGTATGTCCAGATTAACATTGTGGGTACAACATAATCAACACATTTCCTAATGAAGCCTGTGACTGATGATGCATATTCCTCAATGTTGATGAATGAGTACTGGGTGGATGAATCTTTTAACATATCAGTATTCTCAAAAGAGTCCTGCAGCATCGAGTCTGCCTCTTCTGCACATGTATTGTTGGCTAGTGATTTTCACCGAAAATGTACAACTACGGCATTAACGTCTGCATTAAAAAAAAGTCCCAACTTTGGCAGACGAGTTTCTAGCCACAATCAGAAACTAGCTACAGTGGCTGTAAAGGGCTCATTGGGACAACAAATAGGGTTTTGGAATAAATGCAGGTCTGAGATAAACACAGGTTTAGGAGATCTTATACATTTTGTTCTATGAGATAATTGCAGTCAGTATGCATTACCTTTTATGAATTGTGAAGCCCTGTGATTTGTTTTTTATTAATACATAAATTCTTCAAAATTCACAAAAAGTCAAGTTAGCTGATGAAGATTATCTCATCGAACAAAACGTATAAGATCTCTTAAGCCTGTGTTAACCACAGACCTTATTTTCAGCATTTCTCCAAAAACACCATTCATTTTCTTCATAGGCTTTATCCAACAAACCATGGTGGAGTTAGTGCCTACAAAAAGATGACATTACAATTTCTCTCTACAGCCTCTCCCTTCTGTGCCAAGGTACACACAGGATTTCTAATATCACAATACAATTCCTTGTTAGATATATGTGCAAGATCACAAATGTCAAAAATAAAATGAGATAATTGATCCTCAATCTTCAGCATCAAATATGCAGGCTATTTATAAGCTGCAATATTTGATTAACTATATTGTTTAATATTGAAAAGTTATCTGATTCAATAGCACAGCTCACTTATAAAATTGGTTCCCAGTTACTTAATCTTCCTACTGATACTCAGAGCTGCAAAATGTCCTTAGGCTTTCTCTGAATACAACCTCAGTCAAGTTGTTTTTGTTGACTTGTTAGGACAATCAAATGAGAAAACTGCAGTGGTTCATCTCACTGGAGTTCCAAGTACAGAAGCAGTTGCACATGATATTTGCATGTACAGTTAGGACATAGTACAATAACAAATACAGGGTCTCATCTCCAGTTCTGAAAAAACAAAAAGACTTGAAAAATAGGTGAATGACTGCCACGGTAGATCCAGTCCTCTGTCTATAGTTTTATGAAGTCTTGAAATGGTAATTATAGAAATAGTTATTCTGTTCAGGTTAGTGACAGTGCTGTCACATACTGCACATGTCTGCAGATGAGTATCTCATTGTTAATTGCTTAGCTTTTGTTTCTCTTTTGTATCCCAAACAGATAAATTGCTTTCAGCTATGTCGTAGCCTGGAAAGATCCCCAGAAATTAACACACAAGTTATGCACACAGGGGCAGCATTCTAGGGAGTGTCCACATTCAAAAACATGTGGCACTTCGAGTGAAAGGACTCTTTCCCAAAAATCTGTTTTCTAAATGAAGACATTCTACACAAAACTCATTTATAGAATGCAAAATACAAAAAACAATTTAATGACTCAAAGGCAACCAGAATAAGGCACTGCGTGAGGAATGATCAAGCCGGCCACCATGGAACAAAGCGCGGGATAGGGATACACAGTGAGTGTCTACAAAACAATGACATTTACACATTTACTGTCAATTATTATGTTTAAAACAAATACAAAAACTGGTTTCAAGAAACCAAAAGAACCCTTAATAAAGTACACAGCATATGTAGTTTGTTCCAGAGGGACAATGTGGTAAACCTCTCCATCTGATAAATCTGAGTTTCAAAGGGTATATGTAACATTATTTTTTCTCCAGTGGCAGCTGCATGATGGCAGGCAGCTTGGATTCATTGTTGTTCATGGACTCCTTCCGGTGAGCCAGGAACGGGTACATGCATTTGTCTGCTCCAAGAAACTGGTACATGCAAACGATGGCGTCAAAGGGCAAGACACTGAAATAGCCAGGGATACAGAAATGAATAAATGATCAGTAAGTGCATAAAGCTATGGCTCCCATGATATACATTTGATGGTGGCAAGAGGGGGAAAATCAGAGAATATTTAAGGATGTCATTAAGTTCACCTAAAAGAGCTGTTTGACAAAAGCTGGGTATCTCAATATTCATGTTGTGTAATACTTACGTCTTCATGAAACTAACCATGTACATAATCCGAGGCGTACAGATCATGGGCTGGTCTGTTAGGATAGCCCTCATTGCCTGTTGCACACACTGCTCTGGCTTCAACGGAGGGAAGAGTGGGGCAATCTCTTTCCTGATGGGACAGAAGTAGTCATCAATTCGTTTGTAGTGTCTTTGCATGAGTTCACATTTGATGATGCCATGAAGAAATGAGCATTGTGTTCAGATTTGAATACACTTGTTAAATGTAACACTTTACCAACCTGATTTCACACCCTTTGAACATGTCAGTATCAACTAAGAAAGGACAGACCAGCGTCATTTTTATCCCGTCTTTCTCAGCAGCTTTCAGCTCGTGGCTGAGGGACTCATGAAAACCTATAGCACCAAACTTGCTGGCACAGTAGTCCTGGTAAAAGACAGAATTTGCGATAGATAATGGTTTGACCGGAGTTTTCAAATAAAAGACTCGGGTACACTGTAGGAAGGTATACGGTAGCTTTATCAGTGGAGAATATGCTGCTAACCTCAACACCAGCAGTGGTGAACAGACCCAGGGAGCTGGCTACCGTCACGATGTGCCCATGGTTCAGCTCGAGCATCTTGGGAACAAAAGCCTTGGTAGTCTGAATTTGAAAAACATGCCAAAATAATTCTTACGGTAAGAATATAAACGTTGCATGGCAAGTGACAATTGATATTATGGTGTAAGAATTTGTCCTAAGCAGATTTTCATATAGGTTTATTCCATCTACCTTTGGAAATACACTTCATTGTCATTGGACTAGTCCATGTGAAACTAAGTGATCAGATTGAGTGCAATGCAACTGACCCAAAAGTGAGCATGGCAGTTGACCATCATGGTGCGCTCTAGGAGTTCATCTGGACACTCCAGCAGGTGACGTCCTGAGACCACCCCGGCATTGTTGATCAGGATATCAATGTTGCCCACTTCACGTTGCACCTTATCTGCGGTCAAGTACACCTCCTCTCTCTTGCTTACATCACACAGATAAGTGTAGACCTTGGGCTGAATCTGAGATACATCTCCCTCCTCACCATCCACTGAACCTGTAGAGCAGGGGAGATGGTCCTCGTCTGGTTTAGTGGAACAATATTTCAAGGTGCATTCCGTAACATTTGCAAACACAAACAGCACTTTATTTTGTGATATCCCTCAATCTTTAGGGTTAAAGTAATTAGAATAGAGATACATATTTGACCATCATATAATTTGAAACTAAATAGTGCAGGCCTACCTAAGTGTTCTATGACAACACGAATGGATTATGTCCTAGTTTTGGGGTTGTAATGTAAATCATAGTATGAACCACAGGCTTCTCTTCTTTTTATCAAGAGTTCTACATTGAAAAGACCAACGCTATAAATACTGGATTGCACCTTTAAAAGGGCAATTTATCAGTTTCAGTAAAAAGCGGAAGGATGGGGGCTGGATGTAATCACTCAAATTCATTGAGCAAGGAATGCAAGGACCATCCATGATATCAAAATTATAGTTTTAACCATGTTTTGATTCTATACAGTGTTACTTTACATTTACCTTTGGGATGATGACAACAGTTAAACTAAGCCCATGAAGCATGTCATTTACAAGTTATATTATTCAATGGGTACATATTCATTTATAAGTCCAAACATTGATGTAGCAACTCATGATTTCCCCTTTAAAAGTAAAGTAGTATAATTGAATAAAGCAGCAGTTTGCCAACCTTCGGGGTTCCTATTGGTAAAGTCGCTGTAGATTTGTCGCACCATCTCAGCAGTCTCTTCGTTACTTTCCCAATTGATGTCCCAAAGAATAACCGTAGCACCTCTTCGGGCAAACTCCTTGGCAAAGTGTCTTCCAAGACCGCTTCCTGCCCCAGTGATCACACAAACCTGACCCATTACATTCTTCTCTTTTGGACGCACGAGCCATCTCGTTCCAGCCAACACAAAAGTCCAGAGAACTTTGCACGACACCAAGCAGAATTCAACAAAGATATTCATGGTAAGCAACAAAATAAATGTGCCTTCAGAAAGATTTCCTGATCATGATAATTTCGAGGAAAGATGAGACAACAAAATTGACTTTGATAGCCTATTGTGCAGCTATTGTGCTAATTATTGCTAGTTGCTACTTTGTTGCGAGTACTCATGCTTGTTCACGAGGGTCAACTTGCACAAGGCACTGCGCATGATTCTTATTTTCTTCTTCTTGGAGTTTAACGGCGGTTGGCATCCAAACACACACACACACACACACACACACACACACACATATATATATATATATATATATATATATATATATATATATATATATATATACACACATACATATAATATAAATATATAATAATAAATATATAAAAAATAACAATTTAAATAAAAATAAACCTCTAACAAACCCGACACTGATTAAAAACCCTCTATCCCATTCCACTACTTTGCCCCATCTACTCCTGCACCATACCAACGGCCTGGGAGGACGGGATACCACCACTCAACACACACTATAACTCTTCTGAAGTCAAATCTCGTATACCCAAATACTTCTCTGCAGCTGCCACCACAACATATATTTTCTGTGATTTACGTTCCATTTCTGTGGTAACCACACAATTTTCACAAGTCCACTACAGGTTACTTTCACTGACTCATCTGCACCCAACTCCTTTCTCACCCACCCTGAAACCACATATGAATCTGCCAAAAGCCAAGGATCCACTTTCTCCAAAAATGTTACTCCTACTAGACCAGATTTTTAACATGTCCACTGATGCCAGAGCTTTACCACACCTCCCACCTTACTTAACTCACGCTCATTCACTTCCATTTCACCTCTAGAGCTCGGTCTGGAACACAGCTCACTCTGTTTGCACTTGACACCAATCTTCTTCAACACCCCATCTCCCTTTTTAATTGCCATATTCCTCAAATCCAACCTCTGCTTTCCTCATTATCTTTGACCTCATTTCCCCCCTTGATTAATCCTCAAAAATCAACCTTTTAGTGACCCTGTCCCAATATTCCTCTTCTCCCAACTTTGCTTGCAGCGCAGTGGCATCCCAACATAACTCCATCTCATAATCATAATTCTCACCTAGGAAACATGTCTTCTCCGGGCACCAACATTTCGAAAGCATGAGCAGTGGCCACACAAAGAAAAACGACCTGAGACGGTTTTATGAATCCTCTCCCACTGCGCACTCTTGCTGACAGTTGTCTCTACCTTCTTGCCCTTTGTGCTGTTGTCTGTGCCCAATAATGTTTGTACCTTGTTTTGTGCTGCTGCCATGTTGTGTTGCTACCATGTTGTTATCATGTTGTGTTGCTACCATGCTGTATTGTCATGGGTTACTGCCATGCTATGTTGTTGTCTTAGGTCTCTCTTTATGTTGTGTTGTGTTGTCTCTCTTGTTGTGATGTGTATTTTGTCCTATATTTGTATTTTTAATCCCAGCCCCCAGGCCTTTTGCCTTTTGGTAGGCCGTCATTGTAAATAAGAATTTGTTCTTAACTGACTTGCCTAGTTAAATAAAGGTTGAATGAATAAATAAATACATCTACAAATCACCTCCTTCTTCTTCTTCTTCTTCTTCAAGGTTTTATTGGCAGATTGCAACCAACTGACATGTGCATACACTGCCACCTACTGTACTGAAGTGTGAGAGCAGTCATGGCATACCTACTTTAAATTCTGGTAATACAAAATTGGAGAAAGGGCAATTACCCTGCCAACTAGTAGCCCTCATAAAAAAAATATTATAATATATATTTTTTTAAACACCAGCCCATTTCACTATTTAACCCTATCTAACCCTATCTAAGCCAGGCCAACGGTCTGAGGGGACAGAACACTACCAGTCAACACTCTCTGCAAATCTTCAACAGTGAAACCTCGTAATCCCATGTACTTCTCTGCAGTTGCCACCACAACCTCTATTTTCTGTGACTTACATTCCATGTCTGCAGTACAGTTGACAATCACTCAAAACATATTCCACTTTTCTTCAACCTCACTCCTCTGACTTCCAAGTGTAATGATTAAACCTATCCTTATTGTTAGAAGACTAGCGTGTGTAAATCAGCCCCGGCTTCTTCCTAAAATCCTGCATGCAGGAAGTAAACAGAGAATTCTGAACCTTAGGTCCAAGTGTAAGGTACATCTATTGCTGTTGCATTATCATTCAATGATCACTAAAGCACTTCCCCTAAACATATCCCTGGGTTAATGCTTTTTATTATTTTGTGTTCATTTGACAACAGCCAGGGATTGACTGATTATCACTGAATTGAGAGCTCCCCGATGGACTTGGTTGGATGGTTCATAGATAGGGCTACTACAGGGCCATTCCATAGAAGGGAATTTGGCACATTTGCCCCAGAAAACGTGTTTTTGTTCTCTGCTCTCATACTGTGTACGTTTGGTCTATTCGCCTTATTATTGAAAATGTCCATCACATGCAAAATAAGAATCTTGATGACCCCTCTGTAAACACACAATTACAAAGGCAAGGTCACATGAGCACATTTTATTTGTCTTGCATATGGTAATCAACTTATTGGAAACAATAAGTTACTACTCATTCACTATCAAGTTATGTTGACTTACAATTAAGATGACTATGGTCACATACCTTTAAAATAACTAAAGAAAATTGGGTATATGGAGGGAACATCACACAAAGCAGGCAGATGAGGAATTGACCCTAGAGTTACCTACATTACGCTGTGGTTGTCAGTATTGATTTGAGGATATGAGTAGGATAGAGCTAACTGTACAAAAGAATGTAAGATAATTACAACAAAAATACAAATGGACATTGAGGTTTTACAGATGTCTTGGTGAATGAGCTGGTGTTATATCAAGGAGTGTCAGTGCAGTAACTTTTCCAGTTGCCCTGACATCTCAATCATGAACTAACATAAGCCTACTGTACTGTACATTACTGACAACAAATGGTACTTTGAAAGGAGGATGTAAGCCATGATATGACAAAGCTTTCAAGTTATACAAAACTTGATAACTCAGAACAATAGCTATTTGCATATCATCACCTCATATATCTCCCTACTAGAAATACATTCTTTATAGATCTCTATGAACCAGCCAAATTATGTAGGTTTTCGCCTTCTCATAAATGTCTATTTATGAAAAGGCACACAATTCATAAATTTACCAGGAAATATTACAGTCCTGATCCATTTTATCTTAGAAAAATGGAATCAATCATACAAGCAAACAAACAAAACATAATATGGTAACATGATCTACTTTAAATAGAATATAAGCACAGTAATTGATATAGTGAATATACTGTAGTATTCAGATTGTCTGCAGATGGCCCTCCTGATTCAGTTCAGATTTATAAGTATAGTTTTTTTAAAGATGCAACAGTTGAGATGTGCCATGCAAAACTTGAAAATGCTCAATGAATTGAATAAAGAGGTTATTTTCTTCAATATCAACAGGAATTCTAATTAGAGATATGCATGAATTCTTGGATGAATTAAAATGCCTTAAAATCCTCTGTCTTTAGAGGGCAGTGTTACACTTTCTCCCTGAGTGCTGTACTGTATTGCAGGGTTTCCCAACATCAGTCCTAGGCCCCCCCCTGGTTTTTGCCCTAGCACTACACAGCTGATTCAAATAATCAACTTGTCATCGAGCTTTGATTACTTGAATCAGCTGTGTAATGCTAGGGGCGAAAACTAAAATGTGCACCCAGGGGCGGCCCTTGGACTGATTTTGGGAAACCATGCAGTATTAGACCTACTGTGACCACAATCATCCCCATACAATATAAATTAAACTTGACACATCAAACATACACATTATTTGTTCCAACTAGCATACGCACATGTACATATC
This sequence comes from Oncorhynchus clarkii lewisi, assembly GCF_045791955.1. NCBI lineage: Eukaryota > Metazoa > Chordata > Actinopteri > Salmoniformes > Salmonidae > Oncorhynchus > Oncorhynchus clarkii. The sequence continues at coordinate 23,558,665 of NC_092166.1, read as the reverse complement.
CAATACATTTTTTTCTGCACTTCTCTAAGCAAAAGGCAGCATTACAACAACATAAATACAGTGAGGAGTGTAACAACACAGATTTCCTTGGATCATGATGGATCTGGAAGTTAGCAATAATACATGTCCATTTTAGTGAAGAACCTGAATAACCATTCAGTTGATATGATCCGTATCTAAGTGAATGAAGTGCTGCTGTATGATAATATTTGTTTTAAAGTATAATGCCATTATCTAATCAATTTTGTCATAGTGTAAATACCAGTACTTACATGGCTTGTCCATTTCCCATTCCATCAATGCAGGGTTGCACCACAGCAATGCTAAACATAGAAATGAGGGACATAAGCTCATTCACATGAACAGAATATAACATAGTAGAATATAAAGTATTTAAAAGCAATCATAGATAGTCATGTATAGGCTATTATTAAAACTGTTTTTTCTTATTGGTCTATTTCCATATAGGCAGATGTTTACGAATTGCTATATAATATGCTTCACTTTTGTTTTGTTTTTGCTTAGATTCATTTCTAATTTCCCTGAACTAGGAGGCCCTTGCTTGTTCCATATACAGTATGTCTCTCGGTTGACTTGATTGAGAACGGTGCAAAATCTAAACAGATACAATAACATGAGATGGAATTGCAACTTTGCTAATTAATGCAAGCCATATCAAGTACAGAATATGACATGACATTGATACTGCTCGACCAATGATGAGGCCTTATATAAAAATCCCAAAGTCTTTCCACGTTCCCCTCTTCAGTCGATGTCCTTGTCCCACCACACTTCAGAAAAAAATATTCAGCAAGCTAAAAAAAAAAAACTTGCAATGTACAGCTAGCTGCGTAAAAAGTCCACGACCATAAAGTACAATTTGTTCATAAATGTCCTCATTCATACTAGGTTGTTTTTTTGCTCACATTGGAGCCTTATAGTAAAAGTCACTGTTAAAAGTTCAATGTCTGCAGCAAGCAGCAGTTCTCATAGGTCTTCAGAAACAGTGATGTTATCAGAAAAAATTATTGTCAAGCCATGCAGACAACTTATTTTTTAATACATTAGTGTGCTTCATCTTTTTGTTCTTCATAGACAACAAGAGAGTCTGTTCAATCTTTCCTTGACCTTCCACCTATACTAGTCACATGCTTGTTTCACAAGATGGAGATAGACTTCCATCCAGAACTATGTGGTTTTCCTTTTGGCTGTTGCCTGCCTCTCCTTCATCGTTGCCAGCAACAACCACTTCCTGAGTTGTGCAGTTGGTTGATTTAGGTGACAAAGGGCTGAAGACAGCGGCCCTGTCCATGTGATTTCCCCTGTGGCTTAAGCTGGAAGGCTGACCTTCGCCCTCCAAGCCCTTGGCTGCATCCTCGCCTTGGCCTGACTCTCCTGGAGCCCGTGGGCTGGTCACCGGGACCTGGCCTGGGGGTGGGGAGGGCTGGTATCCTTGTGGAGACAGAGTAGCACAGGGAGGCGTTGACGGCATCTCTGCCTGAGATTCAATGAAATTCACTTTTAGAGCTTTCGTCTTCTGTGGGTTGCCTCTGAGAGAACTGCGGATGTTTTCGACGCTCATGTCAAAGCTTTGATTATCCTCCCCCTGTGACGCCCTCTCTGGATTGCTTGAGACAAACTCATAAAGACCCTCCTTGATGATGGTAGCCGGCGGAACTTTCTCTTTGGTTTTTGGTTCCATAGAGCTGATCTGGCTGAGGTCGAGGGGAGGAGGTGCCTTCCGTCCTGCTACGTTAGGGAGGAGGGCACTGCTTTCTGCCACACTGAACTCTGTAGTGCAGCTGGCGAAGCTGTCCATGCTGGATGGGCTCCTGAGGTCACCACTGACCTGTTCCCTAATTAGGGGGGGCTTTAGTCCAGAAGACACCACCCTCATTTCCATTTCCTCCTTAAGCTTCTGTCCTTGTTCATGTGGAGCTCCCGAGCCAACGTTGGCAGTGGTCGTCATCTTGTTGTACATCTCCTCCAATATCTTGGCATTCAGGTGCTGTGGGCTGGTTCTTAGAGGATTGACCCTATCTGGAGATCCCAGTTGAGCAACCTCTTTATACCTCGCCTGGGACTTTGGACTAACCTCAGAGATGCCTTGCCTACTGCTCCACCTACTAGGTGAGAGATGGTTATCCGTTGGCCGTTTCTCGTCACCTTTCTCCACCATAACATCCGTCAGCTCCATACTGCGAGCGAACGCATCCTTCAGATTCATAGACACAATACTGCCATTCCTCTTGGCCCGCTCCAAGGCCTCTCTCCTCTTGATGGCTTTCTCCTGTCTCTTCTGCTCCCTGTAGAACTCTGAGAAGTTGTTCACAATGATGGGGATGGGCAATGCAATGACCAACACACCTGCAATACAGCAGAGCCCACCGACTATTTTACCAAGAAGAGTTTGTGGATAAATGTCCCCATAACCTACAGTTGTCATGGTGATGGTAGCCCACCAGAATGAGGCAGGAATACTAGTGAATTTGGTGGCATCTTCGTCTTTTTCAGCAAAGAATACCAGGCTGGAGAAGATCATGATGCCCATAGCCAAGAACAATATCAACAGACCCAGTTCATTGTAACTGCGCCGAAGGGTGAACCCAAGGGACTGCAGTCCAGTGGAATGTCTGGCCAGTTTTAAAATTCTTAGGATTCTCATGATACGGAATATCTGGACCACTCGTCTGACATTCTGGAACTGCAGAACACTCTTGTTGGATTCGGTCAGAAAGAGAGTTACATAGTAGGGCAGGATAGCGAGTAAATCAATGACGTTCAATGGGCCTTTGCTGAACTGCCACTTGTCAGGAGAAGAGAGGAAGCGGAGGAGGTACTCCATCGTGAACCAGGCGATGCACACAGCTTCAACATGCGCTAGGCTGGGATTGTCATTGACCTGTCCAAACTCATCAACGACTTGTAGCTCTGGCAAGGTATTGAGTGATAATGAGATTGTTGATAGAACGATGAAGAAGACGGAGACAAAGGCCAGGAACTGAAAGACAAAGAAACAAAAAAAATAGAAAATGAGTCATAATCAGATAGCTGAGACAACTCTTATTACACACAAACATCAGTGTATGTGTATGTGTGTGCATACTGGTTACTTATTCTAGTTAACCTGGTTTCTCAGGACTAAGCCTTCCTTACTAAGATGGATGGAAAACATGAATTATGCCTTCAAGTGAACAGATAGTAAGTGAGATTGATATTTGCTCACATTTAACGTTGTCAGGAGGATCATTAAGAGCAGGTGCTGTATTTGCAGCTAAAAATCATCAAGCAGTAAGTCCACTGCGTACTGTGCTTAAGGTCTAGTGATGTTGTTTAAGTAAATCAACTGTACTGCACCTCAACTGTCATTTTTGTCTTCATTAGCTATATTGCCTAGGCCAAGGGTTGTTCTCCCCATGCAACCACTTAACTCTACAGTGTCCTGGTGGGGTGGTCTGACAGAGGCATCATAGACTCGTAAGGTGCCCTGACCTCACGAGAGAGATTTCTTAGCGCATCCAATCATAAAGTAATTTTGATATTGCTGGTAAGTTACTTAGTTACTTAGAATACTTAGTTACTTAGAATACTTAGTTACAGTATTCACTCAACACCACTTACACCAAATGTGTCTTATTTACGACACAACATCCTTTGATTAGATGGTTCTACAACATTACATGTCTATATACTGTACTGTATAAGCCAATGGATAAGATGATGTGAGCAATACCAGAAACGGTTGTGTAAGGCACAGATGACAGAGCAGAGGGCAATATTTCCTTACATCCATCTAAATGTGGGCGGCAGCAGAGGCTCTATTATGGATTGATAATCAATGTTTAAAGCAGATATCCTCTCAACTCTGCAGCACATTGGCCACTCCTTCCTTAACCGAAGAAACACTCAAATCAGAGATATCTGATACAGGAAACAAACAAATCACCACTTATCACATCAGTTAATTAACAGCATATAGATTTCTGTCTGCTATTTCCACTATGTCATGGTTCTAAGAAGTCTTTGTCAACGGCCATTATGCTCAGGTTAAATTAGCACTAACATGTGTAAATACCAAAGGTTGTTGTAGGTCAAACCTGTGAGGTGTGTGTGTGTGATTGCGTGTATGTTCACTTCTTCATCAAGACAAGGGCACAGGTTTAGTTCCCTGTGGAAATAATCAAATTCTTATTATATCTCTCTTAGCTATCCCTTTTCGGTCCAGCCGCCCTCCTTCCCTTCCTGGGTCCCCAAGGCTGTGACGCTGTCATCGCATGGGCCTGACCTCCCTGCAATACTCTCTTAATCACGGCTATAGAGGAGAATTAACCCCAGGTTACAAAAGAGTCAGACACCATAATAGATCTGCATCTCCAACTCCTGTGTAGAAACACAGTCAGTTGTGATTAGCAGACCGAGCCCAAAAACTATGACATGAGAATACAGTATCTGTGGGAGATTCAATCACACAGACAGTGAAAGACAAAGAAAAAGTTGCCGGTTTCATTTAAACTCGTCTCAAAGGATTCACAGGTGTTTGAATGAGATAACTAATTCAATAAAATGACAGTTCCCTCATTGCAGGTAATAGAGTTAGGAGTTAGAAGTAACTTTTCAAGATGTGATTATTACTTTTCAAATAAAATGCAAGGACACATTTGCCTACACAAGGTATAACCAAACAGGTCGGGCCATACTGTAGTATTTAGCACAGTTGATGTTCACATGACAACCTTGCTGCAGTGCTGCAGGACGTAACACGACTAATTGACATAACTGTGACCGCTCTCCACATCTCCAAGTGCTTTATGCAAACATGCCCAATTTGCATATTGTGAAATGAGCAATACTGTATGCGTGCAACAAAGATGTGAGAGTATGAGCTTAAGTCTCAATATTGGCATAGTGGCTGTATTGGCAAGCGCCTGTAGTGTTTCAGTGTCATTAGTCCTTTAAAATATGAGTGCAATGAAAGTGAAATGCAGTCTTGCCAGGGACAAGTGGGGGAGCTCAAATGACTGGCTTAGAGAGCTATTGATGAGACTCTTGGCCTTGTGAGAGATGGCTACACAGAACAATCCCTTTCTGGAGGGGTTTCCCCTCATCCCATGAAGCAAATGCAAATATAGAGTTTATAACCTATCATGGATTCTCTTATCATTTCAAACATAAATATAATAGTTGTAGGCTAATACATGCTAACTTTTAAGTTCCTGCACATAGCCTATAGCCATACATACACATTGTATGGATCACAATGCGTTGCATTAAATCAATGATTATGCACAATCAGCTTTCTATGCACAATATCCTGTCTGCGGCTTGCATTTTTAGTGGGTGTGTTTGGAATGACAATGTTGACTGAATAAGAAGTATCAGATTATTGGTTGATTCTTCCTGTTGAGGAAAGAATGAGTAACCACTTCTAACCTCTCTCTATCCTTACTATAGATAGCCACCAAATCCTATTACAATTATCCTGAAATGTCCTCCTCACAGAGACAAGCACATGCTGAAGCTCCCATACTTATGGCCCTCTGGAGAAGGGGAGGGTTTGTACAGACTTATTATACCCGCATCTATATATTAAGTGAATAAATCACAGATATGTTAAAGAATGAAAAATATCCAGAAGAGCACCTAAGGTGACTTACGGTGGAGAGTGGCCATAGCTGTGACAGCCTGTCGATGCCACGTGAGTCACTGACAACCGCCTGCATCCGTTGCCAGCTACTTCTGAGAAAGCCTCCTGCCAAGACCGAGCCAAGGACTAGCTAAGAATCTACTCTATCACACCTGAGCACTGATCCATCAGGCAAATGGACACTCTATAATCATGATATACTGCAGGGTAGTTTGGCTTGTAAATATAAAATCAAAATTGTGCTTAAAATGAGCCACAACTGGGGTGAAAACATATCTGTTGGTTCCAGTAACAAAGTACCGTGATCCATACAAGTATTGGTAATGCTGATTTTTCTGAGCAATTATGTGGTTAGTAGCAATGGGTAGGCCTACTTCCTGGTATTTTGATAGTTATATAGTTGTCATGGCGCCTAGTGGCAGCCAAGGCAGAGGGCTAATGTACATTCTGTACATATATAATCATATTTAATGCATGCAGAGTTGGCAGTGGGACAGTTTGTCATTGCACAGGAGGATACTTCTGAACAGGGCTTTAACCAGGGTTTGAGTTTTAGTGAGGTCCAGAAGGGGGTGGTGTTTTTAACATTGAAGCTAATTTACTGCATTCTATACAATTAAAACACTTTAAAAATGCTATTTGGAGAACAGCAAAAACAAGGAAAAATGACCCCACCCATTATCACCTTGGCTGCTGTGGGTTCTATCATCTCAGTCAATCTACAAAAGCCTATTATTTATACAATTGTAATGGTAAACCCCTGAAAGGGGGGGAAATATGATAAATGATTCACACTGACACATAGCATCAGCGACTGCTCAGTCAGTTGTAATGATGAATTGCTCTTTACCTAGATATCTATTTTTTTCAAATTGCATAGCATTCACATTTGTATTTCTAGGCATTACTAATGAAGCTCTGGACACACAGACATCAATGGAGCACATAGATTTGTTTTATTCATTAAGCTTTATTTAACTAGGCAAGTCAGTTAAGAACAATTCTTATTTTCAATGATGGCCTAGGAACTGCCTGTTCAGGGGCAGAATGACAAATTTGTACCTCTTCAGCTCGGGGATTTGAACTTGCAACCATTCGGTTACTAGTCCAATGCTTTAACCACTAGGCTACCCTGCAGCCCAATTACCACTTTCACAATAATTATTACAATATTACTTAAGATTCTGTATGAATATCAGTGATGTAATGGTAAAAAAAAATGGTAAGTAATGGATAAGACGAACAACCACCGATATAAACAAACACGCATTACATTATTATTGTACTGTGTTGTTTGCATTTTGATTATATTTTAATGTAGGCCTATAGGGAAGATAGGCCATGTGGAAACGTTCATATTGAAACATATCTTATTTTTTTTAGTTCCTAACAGGGGACCGGGCCCTGTCCCCAAGTTTGGGAACCATTGTATTAACCTCTCTCTGCTTGCTTCCTCCTTTTCTGTCTCCTATGCTTCCTCCTGCATGCATTGTAGCCTGCCTCAGCCTCACCACTGAGCACCACATCACTGTCTGTGTTTTGATACACCATCCAAAGTGTAACTAATAACTTCACCATGCGCAAATGGATATTCAATAGGTGCTTTTCTTTGCGAGGCATTGGAAAACCTCCCTGGTATTTGTGGTTTGTGTTTGAAATTCAATGCTCGACTGAGGGATCTTACAGATAAATCGTATGTGTGGGGTAAAGAGATGAGGTAGTCATAAAACAATCATGTTAAACACTATTATTGCTCACAGAGTGAGTCAATTTAACTTATTATGCGACTTGTTAAGCACATTTTTACTCCTGAATTTATTAAGGCTTGCTGTAACGAAGAGCTTTTAATTTTTAATTCATTTGATTATTTTTTCGAAAAACATCTGTTGTGTGTAGACCAGTAACAAAACAAATGTAAATTTAAGCCATTTTAAATTCAGGCTGTAACACAACTAAATGTGGAAAAAGTAAAGGGGTGTGAATACTTTCTGAAGGTACTATATCTATAAGTGACTGACTACCAGTTGTGCACTCATTCTCCGAGAGTCGGTTTTTGTTTGTTTGGGTGATGTCTGTAGACACGGCAGATGCGGGATAATTTAAAGATGGCCTTTTGTCCGGCATCTCACAAACACACTGTCAGCAGCACCTCTAGTGTTGCCTACTTCTCCAGTGAGCCGTCTCCGAGCTGGGGTAGTTTGTTTCACGTATCAGGCCCTCGGGCTGTGCAGCGAGAGGGCGGAGTGAGCCGTTTGAGAGCCGTTTGAGAGAGTGGTGAAAGGCAAATCCGGGAGACAAATCCAGGGGACGCAGGCGAATATAACGAACATTCCACTGTTCATGATTCCACTATTTCGCAAAGAGGCGTGATTAGCATTCTGAGCCTTGATCAAAGCTGTGACCAACATTTAGATATTGACCCATAATTCATTTTCTTTATTGTGTACAAAATATGTATACTTTTTTTATTCGAAAAATGACAGAAGTCCGGACCTCGTTGTCCTCATAGTTACGGCCATGCTTCTGAAGTAAGGAGGCTGTACTCTGTGGGGAGCTCAAACTTCACCGGATCCCAATACAGAGAAGCTGCAGACGGCGGAGATGCACTGATAACATTGAGCTGCCTGCCTGTCTGCCTGCCCTTGGACATGCTGACCTGACCACCATCTCCGCTGACCATCTAGCTATGAGCGTCTAGATCCTCTCATGACCGCAGCTGCCCAACCGCTGGAGGCTTCGAGAAGCACTCAAACAGATTTGATCGATCTGATCTAGCTACTGTTGTAGCCTATATTTCTGTCTAAATACTTGCTATTGTTTATTTTGCTGAACAAGCGCTTTGAGATTTTGTGAGTAATGAAAAGTGCTATCAAAGTTTACTAAATAATAATAATAATAATACACAATCAGTAGCTACCTTCAGGTAGTATCCATCATACTTGTGTTTGGTTTGATGAATCCTAAGGGGGGAAAGTATATATTTATGTAACAACTATTTTACTACAGTTCTAAGTAAATACCAAAGAACCCAAATATTTTGAAAGATTCCAGATGTAAGAACATTTTAAACACTTTTAACTGAAACCGCTTCAAAGAAAGGTGTTTTACATTACACAACAGAGACCTAGAGAGGGAGTCTGTCATTGTGTGATGCAGAGGGATGGATAAGACAAAGCCTCTGAAAAGCCTTGGCTGTAGCCATCGCGTGATGCAGGGATTGTCTCGGGCATGTCAGGATGAACACCCAGTCTGACCACAGTCATGGCTGCTGAGGTCAAGTCAATGGTCATGCAGCATTATGCCTATTGGCTGTGATGGCAGAGCTGCTGGAGGTCTCATTGGTCAACTGTGACCTGAACTATCACCCACACAGGTGAGTCAAAGGGCAATTGGGATCGAGTTATATGAAAGTCCATTTTGTCAACACTAACTAATGTGGCATAATAGCTGCCAAATGGTAGGACCTTTGCACCTTGGCCTAATCTAAATCCATGCTGCTTCACATAGAAATTAGTAATAACCTTGAGTGACTTGTTGCTTTGTACAAGAAGAAACAACACAAAGGAAAATACTATGCTGAACAGTTTGACTATTTCACAGGCAGGACACTGAGGTCAACATTCATCATTATACGCTTACATGACTTTTCTGTGAAAACCAGACTAGTGGGCCACTACCATGTGTCTTTGTCTTCTCTATGAAAAAACATGGCATTTATGTCATTGAGAACACGTTGCCTTCTTCAGCAAACACTCTATAAACTATGCCCTCACAAATAAAATCCAAAAAAATCAAAAAATAATTGCTAACTGACATTTATTCCTGAGGTGCTGATCTGCTGCACCCTCTATAACCACTGTGATTATTATTATTATTTGACCCTGCTGGTCATCTATGAAAGTTTGAACATCTTGGCCATGTACTGTAACACCCCTCAGAGCCTGGTTCCTCTCTAGGTTTCTTACTGGGTTCCTGCCTTTCTAGGGAGTTTTTCCTAGCCACTGTGCTTCAAATCAAATCAAACTTTATTTGTCACATGTGCCGAATACAACAAGTGTAGACCTTACTTACAAGCCCTTAACCAACAGTGCAGTTCAAGAAGAGTTAAGAAAATATTTACCAAATAAACTAAAGTAAAAAATAATAAAAAGTAACACAATAACATAACAATAATGAGGCTATATACAGGGGCTACCGGTACCGAGTCAGTGTGCGGGGGGTACAGGTTAGAGGTAATTTGTATATGTAGGCAGGGATGAAGTGACTATGCATAGATAATAAACAGCGAGTAGCAGCAGAGTACAAAACAAATGAGGGGGGGGGGGGGGGGGGGGTCGGACAATTTTATGGGCTTTCCTCTGACATCCTGGATTGTAGGATGCTTGGCACCAGTGATGTACAGGGCCGTACGCACTACCCTTTGTAGCGCCTTACGGTCAGATGCCGAGCAGTTGCCATACCAGGCGGTGATGCACCCGATCAAGATGCTCTCAATGGTGCAGCTGTAGAACTTTTTGAGGATCTTGGGATCCATGCCAAATCTTTTCAGTCTCCTGAGGGGGAAAAGGTTTTGTCGTGCCCTCTTCACGACTGTCTTGGGGTGTTCGGACCATGATAGATTGTTGGTGATTTGTGACATTTGCTGATGTAAAAAGGGCTTTATACATACATTTGATTGAATGATTGCTATGTGATATACTACCAAAGCACTTAATACAGAGTAATTCACTCATGGGCCTTGCGTGCGTGTGGTGCATTTAGATATAGTCTAGGTCGACAGACATCATTGGTGAGGTTGTGGGGGTGGAAGGAGCAGGATTAGCTTCCTCCTGACCTGATCTGTAGATCTGCAGAAACGTAATTACGTGAACAGTGATCTGGATACAGAGAAATCGCTAGCCCACATCTTGAGAAGATTCCAGGGCAGGGCATGCGTGTGCAAACAGGGAGCGAACGCCAAAGGATCAGCAAATACTCTGCCACAAAACACCTTTGTGACTCAAGTGTAAGGGTGTTCGTTGATACGCTGTGAAACAGTCATAAAACACCTGTATTGTTCTTCTCCTGCATTACATCCTGGATGTTTTTTACCCTCCAACAGTCCTGACAGACAATCTTTACCCACTAAAAGAGCACTGTCTGTTGCTGCCAAATCTCTCATTAAGCACTGCAAATGACAGTCTCCTCTTTGGCCCTGGAGCTCTCAGTGGAGTTGAACAATTACCATTGAGACACATTGGCTGTGTTTGTATTGAATTTCTAAAAAGGAACTAATAAGGTGAATTATAGACAACATACACCAAGTACATGTACAGAATATGTTACAGTACTTCGTTACTTTCTCAAATCAGATATGGCTATGGGTATCTACAACAGTTATTGTACAGTATTACCATATCCGTCCATAGTCTTGTACATTAAATACCTTTTTCACAGCAATAACAATTTACAATGTTCCATATAGATAACATATATATTTTCATATAACACTACAGATTACATTTTTTTTTTGTTCCCTCAGGGGACAATAAAGTAATTTGCATTTGAGGTCAAATAGATGTAGCCATGTTCTGTATTTAGAAACGACCCTTTGGATATTTTAAGATCCAACAAAGGAATCCATTCCGGGGACCCAGTCTAAGACCTTTGAGTATTATACTCTGCTAATCCACATTTTCATTCAAATATGCTGCAACACTAAATCCTTATATTCATACACAGAAATCCCTCAAAACAAAACCAAGAGTATGATGATTGATCATGACTCAATCTGAGCATGATGCTCTATGTTTATGAGTGGCGGCGGTTTCCAATACATTAGGTGAGAGGTGGGACTGCGGGACAATGGGGCTAGTACACAGGCTGAGCTGCCTCTGCTGTGTGTCTCTCTGTCCCAACCAGGCTCCATGCATGTGTGACCTGGACCGGCATGGTGCAGTCCTTGGGAACATCTGGCTACTGAGAGGTAAGCAGATTAATTGAAAGATCTGGATTTCCCTCATTAAGCCCTGGCCAGGTCTGTCCTCCCACTCAGTTACGTTTAGCTCTTGGTTTGCTGCTAAACTTCAAACAAAGGCTCCCAGGAAACGGACAGAAAAAAATCCAGGGAAGATTGTTTGTAGAGGTTCAATCAGGCAAAACACAGGGATTTGTCCAGCTATAATCTGTGACAGGAGTTTGGATTTACAGCAACATCTGAGAGGAAATGAACACGTGTGGAAGGCAGAGAACTGAGGCTTAACATCACAAATGTTATGGTGATGACATAAAAGAGAAACACCACAGTCAAACAGTGTTACGGTTCCACACTTGCCTCAAACTGACCTCACCTCAAGTCCAGTAGCATTATCGTGATCTGACTGCCAAAGGCTAAATGTAATCAACTAAACAAATTCATTGAGATGAAAGTATGCCTGTAAAATGTATGCCAGTACACAGCCAATAAAATTAATCCTATATAAAATATTTATTCTGAGCCAATAGCAAAATGGCTGACATACAGAACTTACTTCCTCTGAGGCATACCGGCCATACAGCAAAGAGCCCACAGCTTATAGATCTGATAGACAACGAGACAAAAAAGCAACAAGACAAACAACACACTGTAAAATTCCCAAGGAAAAAAAAGGAAATACCACCTCAACGCAAAGGATGTAAGGCTTGAAGGTTAGATTATTTCTGGCAAACATTATCACTGCTGCAGGCCGTCCTCGGAGGGGAAACTAACTCGGCAAGGAAACCCAAGAATGTCTTGATCAATATCAGGAGGTATTTATGGAAAAGTGACATGGGATATATTGGATTGGCTGTGTTTTTATATGGGAGATGTAGCTGGAACCAACCCACCACATTTTTCAAGGAGCTTCTGCTGAGTAAGGGACACAGTGGAGGAGTGCCATTTAATTTTACAGGCCATTGTACAGCAATACCAACTAGAAAATGGTTATATAGCCTTCTAAAGACCATTACTAAACCAATATCAAGCCTTATGTGTTTGCGTGTATGTATGTGTATATTTTCACTATTGATAAGGGATGTACCACTGGATTGTAATTAAACCTAAAATATGACACTTCCTTAGAAACATAATGAAACAATTTTCAATTATCAATAGACAGTGAAGCTGCATATAGACACACACTTTTTTAAATCAATATAACATTGCGGTATCAAGACAATTTGCATAGATTTCACTGTTCATTACTATGGTGACACACACCATGCTATTACCCCCCAAAAGAGGCTTTATTTAGATCATGTTGGCTCAGGCTACTGTTTCTGACTGTGATCCATGTAGACCAGAGCCCACTGGATTGTGCTCAGTGAGTTGCTGATGGTGGGATGGTTTCTCTTTGTGTGAGGGGAAAAGGGAGAAGGCCATGATTATAGTAATTAGTCAAATAGATGCGCCTGATTGGTCATCACGACGTACAGGCCAACCACAAGCTTGGTAATTAAGGTGACATGACCATGTGACAGATTCAGACGACGTGATGATTGGGCAACCTGTAATTAAACACAGTGTGTAAACTGAACTGATATTTAACCAAATAAACTAAACCAAATGTCCAAGGTATTCTGTTTTAGGGACAAACATTGGATCCTGCAATGGCTACATGCACACCACACACTATCGCATGGAGAAGAACAGACTGCCACAGCATACTTACACATGTTTTTTTAATGTGATGTTTGTGTCATCTGCTAATGCAGAGCTAATTTGCATATGACATACAACTATAATAATTTGGTATTTTGTTAGGATCCCCATTAGCTGTTGCGAAATCAGCAGCTACTCTTCCTGGGGTACAGACAAAACATGACATCATATATAACACTAATAGACAAGAACAGAACTACATACATTTAAAGGCACACATAGGCTACATATCAAGACATACACACAATATCTAGGTCAAATAGGAGAGAGGCGTTGTGCCGTGAGGTGTTGCTTTATCTGTTTTCTTAAACCAGGTTTGCTGTTCATTTGAGCAATATGGGATGGAAGGGAGTTCCATGCAATAATGGCCCTATATAATACAGTGAGTTTTCTTGAATTTGTTCTGGATTTGGGGACTGTGAAAAGACCCCTGGTGGCATGTCTGGAACAGATGACCCTGTTCGTCTCATGTGCTGTAGGCCTACAGCCTGCCGACTGCCGTCAAATAAATCATATTACACTCACCACCCTCAAGCCATGCAATCAATTGTACACTCTTAGAAAAATGGGTTGTTCAGCTCTCCCCATAAGAGAACCCTTTTTGGTTCCAGGAACCCTTTTGGGTTAAAGGTAGAAACATTTTGGAAGGGTTCTACATGGAACCGAAAAGGGTTCTACCTGGAATCAAAAGGGTTCTACTGGCAAACAAAAGGTTCTACCTGGAGCCAAAAATGGTTATTTAAAGGGTTCTCATATGAGGACAGCCGAAGAACCCTTTAAGGTTCTAGATAGCACCTTTATTTCCCTAAGAAAGAGTGTATGATTTTTTAAATGAACACCATTTATTTTTTTTCAAGTACAGATATAGGATGTTAGTTTGACCAAATTCTCACAGCAGGAAAATAATCCTGCAGCAATGGATCATAATGGTATGGATTATAATTAATGAACATTTTTGTAGAGGTTGAAACATTTTTGTTAGGACAAATCAAGGTTAAAAATGTTAAGTGGATATTACAAACTTTAGAATCCTTTTTAAACCTTGAATACAACCCGCTGGGCACAACAAGTCATTTCAACATGGACATTTGGGTAAGATTTGGTTGAGACGTTGATCAATGAGCTTTCAACCTTTATTTATCCACTCAAAAAGACATACAGAAATTTGGTGAATTCTCAGTGTGTTATCACTATGCTTACAACCAGACAGTCATGGCCAAAAGTTTTGAGAATGACACAAATATGAATTTCCACAAGGTTTGCTGCTTCAGTGTCTTTAGATATTTTTGTCAGATGTTAATATGGAATACTGAAGTATAATTACAAGCATTTCATAAGTGTCAAAGGATTTTATTGACAATTACATGAAGTTGATGCAAAGAGTCAATATTTGCATTGTTGACCCTTTTTTTTCAAGACTTCTGCAATCTTCCCTGGCATGCTGTCAATTAACTTCTGCGCAGTCCATTCTTGCATAATCAATGCTTGGAGTTTGTCAGAATTTGTGGGTTTTTGTTTGTCCACCTGCCTCTTGAGGATTGACCACAAGTTCTCAATGGGATTAAGGCCTGGGAAGTTTCCTGACCATGGACCCAAAATATCGATGTTTTGTTCCCCGAGCAACTTAGTTATCACTTTTGCCTTATGGCAAGGTGCTCCATTATGCTGGAAAAGGCATTGTTCGTCACCAAACCGTTCCTGGATGGTTGGGAGAAGTTGCTCTCAGAGGATGTGTTGGTACCATTCTTTATTCATGGCCGTGTTCTTAGGCAAAATTATGTGTGAGCCCACTCCCTTGGCTGAGAAGCAACCCCACACATGAACGTTCTCAGGATGCTTTACTGTTGGCATGACACAGGAATGATGGTAGCGCAGGGGATTCATCAGAGAAAATGACTTTTTCCCATTCCTCAGCAGTCCAATCCCTGTACCTTTCACAGAATATCAGTCTGTCCCTGATGTTTTTCCTCGAGAGGAGTGGCTTCTTTGCTGCCCTTCTTGACACCAGGTCATCCTCCAAAAGTCTTCGTCTCACTGTGCGTGCAGATGCACTCACACCTGCCTGCTGCCATTCCTGAGCAAGCTCTGTACTGGTGGTGCCCCAAGCCAATTTCAAGTCTTGCCATAGATTTTCAACCCATTTACAACAAGCCCAAGCTGTAACTAGGCCATTCAGGAACATTCAATGTCGTCTTGGTAAGCAACTCCAGTGCACAGTTGTCGGAAGTTTATAGACACTTAGGTTGGAGTCATTAAAACTCGTTTTTCAACCACTCCACAAATTTCTTGTTAACAAACTATAGTTTTGGCAAGTTGGTTAGGACATCTACTTTGTGCATGACACCTGTAATCTTTCCAACAATTGTTTACAGACAGATTATTTCACTTATAATTCACTGTATCACAATTCCAGTGGGTTAGAAGTTTACATACACCAAGTAGACTGTGCCTTTAAACAGCTTGGAAAAATCCAAAAAATGATGTCATGGCTTTAGAAGCTTCTGATAGGCTAATTTACATCATTTGAGTCAATTGGAGGTGTATCTGTGGATGTATTTCACGTCATACCTTCAAATTCTGTGCCTCTTTGCTTGACATCATGGGAAAATCAAAAGAAATCAGCCAAGACCTCAGAAAGAAAATTGTAGACCTCCACAAGTCTGGTTCATCCTTGGGAGCAATTTCCAAACGCCTGAAGGTACCATGTTCATCTGTGCAAACAATAGTACCCAAGTATAAACACCATGGGACCATGTAGCCGCCATACCGCTCAATATGGAGGTGCGTTCTGTCTCCTAGAGATTAACGTACTTTAGTGCGAAAAGTGCAAATCAATCCCAGAACAACAGCAAAGGACCTTGTGAAGATGCTGGAGGAAACAGGTAAAAAAGTATCTATATCCACAGTAAAACGAGTCCTATATCGACATAACCTGAAAGGCCGCTCAGCAAGGAAGAAGCCACTGCTCCAAAACTGCCACAAAAAAAGCCAGACTATGGTTTTCAACTGCACATGGGGACAAAGATCGTACTTTTTGGAGAAATGTCCTCTGGTCTGATGAAACAAAAATAGAACTGTTTGGCCATAATGACCATTGTTGTGTTTGGAGGTAACAGGGGGAGGCTTGCAAGCCGAAGAACACCATCCCAACTGTGAAGCACGGTGGTGGCAGCATAATGTTGCTTTGCTGCAGGAGAGATTGGTGCACTTCACAAAATAGATGGCATCATGAGGAATTTAAAATAATGTGGATATATTGAAGCAACATCTCAAGACAATCAGTCAGGAAGTTAAAGCTTGGTCAAAAATGGGTCTTCCAAATTGACAATGACCCCAAGCATACTTCCAAAGTTATGGCAAAATGGCTTAAGGACAACAAAGTCAAGGTATTGAAGTGGCCATCACAAAGCCCTGACCTCAGTCTTATAGAAAATGTGTGGGCAGAACTGAAAAAGTGTGTGTGAGCAAGGAGGCCTACAATCCTAACTCAGTTACACCAGCTCTGTCAGGAGGAATGGGCCAAAATTCATCCAACTTATTGTGGGAAGCTTGTGGAAGGCAACCTGAAACGTTTGAAAAAAGTTAAACAATTTAAAGGCAATGCTACCAAATACTAATTGAGTGTATGTAAACTTCTGACCCACTGGGAATGTGATGAAAGAAATTAAAGCTGAAATAAATCATTCTCTCTACTATTATTCTGACATTTCCCATTCTTAAAATAAAGTGGAGATCCTAACTGACCAAAAACTGAGAATTTTTACTCTGATTAAATGTCAGGAATTGTGAAAAACTGAGTTTAAATGTATTTGGCTAAGGTGTATGTAAACTTCCGTCTTCAATTGTAATTTATTTGTGACATGTTGACATAATCCTGTAGTTTAAATTTCACGCTTAAAACAACAGTTAACTTTTTTTCAAATCCAATGTCTATTCCGTGTAGATTCCATGTCACAATACGTTGACAAATAAGGTTGATTCAACCAGTTTGTGCCCAGTGGGAAGTTTGCATTTTCAAATGAAGATCCTACATTTGTACATTTAAAGCACATTTATGGATCGCATTATCTTGACTTTCCAGTGTTCATTAAAGAGGATCATCTCTGACTCATTCAATCTGCACCCTTCCAAAAAGTAGGAAAATCACATTGCAGTAGATCAAACTATTGTACAACAAATGAAGTCGCCTTTGTTTGGCAACTGAGTAATATTGAACAACCTCACCGAAGAGTGTAACTGATGATTCACATCTGAAAAGGTCCAGATGGACCTCTGCCATAATGGAATGAATTTCTCTCAAAGTTGGTATAAATCTGGGATAAAAAGGTGAGTCGTCATTTGAAAGGTTTAACCAGCAGTTTCTAAAAAGAAAGGGGATGGCTCATGCTTAGAATTTTAACAACTGGCTTCTGTAGTGGAATGTGAAGGGCATTTAAATGACTTAACACCACAATGTATACTGTATATGAAGTGACACATAGTATGAGAAGTGATGGGATTATTGCTTCCTTGGAGATAGAAAATCAGCTAATTGTAGCTTTTAATATCAAGGTAGTTGCAGATTGAGGAGAGGCGAAGAGGGATGAGAAATAGTTATATAAATGGCAGCAAATTACCACACAGATGCCTGTGGCATTTTCCTGCGCCGCACACTGCCATGCTTGGGTACACGATCTGAAGGCAAAATGGATTATGCTGAGAGGTGCAGTTTCCTTGCCAAGACTCAAAATCCCTCATCCAATATATCAATAACAGGATAACATCCTTGATGTGAATATACTCATATATACAGTAAATGCCCAAAATATCAAGAGCACTTAAGTTGGGTAATGTGACAGGAAATCAATCCATTTCCATTTGAAAATGGATAATAAAGTATTGCTCTGAGTTGACCAGGTACCCATGTACATTTTGTTGACCTTTTCTATCCAGTGTGTTAATTGAGGTGGATTGAAAGATGCCTCTCATTTTAGATTGAGAGGTAGACAGCACTCAGTGGGAGATAGATTTCTGTTCAAAACAATCATGTGCACGCAAAATCTTTGGAGAACAGTTTCACCATGTACAACATTCCAATCTAGTCAAGGCTAAAATAACCCTGTACTGCTATAGTGCATGTCCAGATTGCAACAACTGAGCCACATGAGTTACAGGTGAAAAACCTGTACCTCTATTTGAGAATAATTCCCTATGACATATTCAGCTCCAATTGAAGGTCAATTGACATAAATGGGTGAAAGAATCCAATTTAAAAGACAACACATTTGGGAAAAACGATTATGCTATCCAAGCATTCTGTCTAACTTGCCAAAGGGACAAATTAATCTCACTCAAGCTTTTTAATCATTCTTCAAGATTAAATTGAGCGTGATAAGGAGACATGCTCCTGCCGTCTGCACTATCTCACAGTCATTAACTCAAATTAACCAGTGGGCACTCAACCTGTATCTATTCAACAAGTACTGAACAGGAACTAATCATGAAGAGAGGAGACTGCTTTTACGTCATTTGTTAATCTTATAGCAGCAGCCAACCCAACTGCAGTAATTGCTTAACAGCTCTACCGCACACGTGACCCCCGCCCGGGCCGGTCGGCATATTGCAAACCCAGCTCGCTGTGAGCCAGACGGTGTGCAGCCTTCACAACAGTCTATTTGCAGAAGCAGCCTGGGTCAAACCCCCAAAGAAGATTAAGTCTCACTTCCATCACTCCCTACAGTACTGAGCCGCACAACCAGGCCTCAGCAAAACTAGGGACACACCCCATTATGGAGTAGGCCTACCTGTATGAGAACCTGATTGCTGTCATAGCATATAAAAGTATATTAAAACTGACTGATGTGTAGAATTGAGGAGGTGGTGAACAGTGGTAGGACAGGTAGGACTGGTAGGACAGGGCAGGACACAGTAGGCTGTAAGCAGCTGACACTCACATGGAAGTCACACACGCTCTGTGTCAAGGAGTTATTCACATTTGCTAAAGTTTCCAATGTTTGTTTGTGTCATTGGAAAATCACACAGAATTATCTTGAGACCCGTTGGAAAGTTGTTTCCAATATTTTCAAAATAAAACATTTTGATTCTATACGCATACCAAATCAAATACTGTGCTACAGGTAATAAACTGGAAATAATGTTTGACAGTATTGAACAGTAGCCTCACAAAATTGTGAATGACACTTCTTCTGGAGTAGTAATTTGATTTGGTCAAGCAAGGCCCCTTTCCGTTCCTGTCAGCAGTTGTGTGTGATGTAATGACAAGAGCCCTGAGTGGATGCTGTGTCATTGTGCTGACTCACAAAATATAACTGACTGGGAGCCAACCATAACATACTGTTGTGACAGGCTGGGTATACCCCATGGCCACTCCTCCGGTATCTCGAGTTAGCGACACACACAGCCAGTGTCCTTCCCTGTGCCTTATGCTTTTCCATGTCCTTTCTCGGCCAAAGGAGGCAACACACCCTGGCATTACCCCTGTGCTTTAAGCACTCCCTAAGCTCCATGTGCTAGTTAGTGCTACCCCCATGCTTCCTTCCACAAGCCAACAGGAGCTTAGTGTCTGTCATTGGGGGGTAAGGGATGCCCTATCTTACTTCACTGTTCACTTAATCGTTACAAATCACCAAGCTAATTTCACAAAGACCTTTGGTCTGATGGCACTGCACCCATCTCTGGGTAGTCAGGTTTCAATGTTACAGTTAATAAATACAGTACATGTATGTAAAGTGGAACATGTTTCAGGTTTTGGAGCCCGTCAGCTTGAATTACATGATGTCCATAGTGACTCAAATATTGCACAAGGACAAAATTCAATTAAAAGGATTGCCCAGTCGGCAGTTGCCCATCTGATTGACAAAATCAACTCAGCATTTGTCTCCATTCATCCATGTTTCTCCATGCAGGCCTATATTAAAGTCATATGATGTGACCACTGGTACAATTACTACCTTGCCTAGTCAAGGAGCGACCTGTGATGTCACTCTGATGAATGCGATCAGGAACTGACGCCAACCCTCTGAGCAGACCCTAGACAACCCCTACATAACACGTGTAACCAATGTTCATAAAACACACTGCAGTCAGTTGAGTGTCCTGCCAGTTTACTGAAGCAGGATAATGGGGACTGACCCGTGTGTGAGCCAACAGTGGGTTCCCCTGACCATCTGTCACCTCCAGCACCTCCTCCTAAAACATTTTCCTATCAGGCCTACTGCTAAAACTCCTAACAGACACTAAGCACCTCCTCTTGAATTAGGTGACTCAATGTTATTAAAAGAAAATAAAAATGTGTACACTGCACTTACTTATATCACTTGTGTTTATTAGCATAACTAAATCTAGTCTCCCTAAAACTCCAACATGGTTCTTCAGAAAACCTCCTGTTTATACCATTTGAGGTTGGCAGTGGACTGAACCATTAGATGCTTTAGATTTTGCCCATAGAGAGGACAAATGTGCAATTGTGGGAATACAATGCATTACACTTCCCCACTCTAGTAAAAAAAAGAAGATAAAAGCATGCACATTAAACCGTTACTAATGGGTCAATTGACTGCTTTTCTTGGACTGAATTCTGGGAAGCATAGTACACATGGTGTACCATTGAGAGTGTGTATGCAAGACAATAAATAAAGCTGCTGTCTGTAAAATATTATTTAACACTTTATCACATTAGACAGATTCATATAAGATCTTAGTCCTGGAGACATAGATCCAAGAACTAACTTGAACATGAATACCAAACCATAATACCTAACCTTACACTACAGGCATTTGGTGCAGGAGTTCATATGATCAACTGATCAGCGTATACTAAAATTAACTACACTAAAGAAAAATATAAACACAACATGTAAAGTGTTGGTCCCATGTTTCATGAGATGAAATAAAACATCTCAGAATTTTTCCATATGCGCAAAAAGCTAATTTCTCTCAAATTTTGTGCACACATTTCTTTACATCCCTGTTAATTAGCATGTCTTCTTTGCCAAGATAATCCATCCACCTGATAGCTGTGACATATCAAGAAGCTGATTAAACATCATGATCATTACACAGGTACACCTTGTGCTGGGGACAATAAAAGGCCACTCTATCATGTGCAGTTTTGACACACAACACAATGCCACAGAGGGAGCGGGCAATTGGCATGCTGACTGCAGAAATAACAACCAGAGCTGTTGCCAGAGAATTTAATATTAATTTCTCTACCATAAGCCTCCTCCAACATTGTTTTAGAGAACTTGGCAGTACATCCAACCGGACATCCAACCGAACAACTGGAGACCATGTGTATGGCGTTGTGTGGCCAAGCGGTTTGCTTACGTTGTGAGCAGAGTTCCCCCATGGTGGCAGTGGGGTCATGGCATGGGCAGGCATAAGCTTCAGACAACAATCACAATTGCATTTTATCAATGTCCATTTGAATGCACAGCGATACCATGACGAGATCCTGAGATCCATTCTCGTATGATAATTCACTGCCCCATGTCAGAAGGATCTGTGCACAATGCCTGGAAGCTGAAAATGGTCTAGTTCCCAGCATACTCACCAGACATGTCACCCATGGAGCATGTTTGGGATGGTCTGGGTCGACGTGTACGACAGCGTCAACCAGTTCCCGCCAATATCCAGAAACTTCTCACAGCCATTGAAGTGGAGTGTGACAACATTCCACAGGCCACAATCAACAGCCTGATCAACTCTATGCGAAGGAGAGGTGTCATGCTGCATGAAGCAAATGGTGGTCACACCAGAAACTGACATTTTTTTTATCCATGCCCCTACTTTCTTCTTTTTTTTACAGATGCATATCTGTACTCCCAGTCATGTGAAATCCATAGATTAGAGCCTAATGAATTCATTTCAATTGACTGATTTCCTGATATGAACTGTAACTCAGTAAAATCTTTGATATTGTTGCATGATGCGTTTATATTTTTGTTTAGTATACATGTATTGGTTAAGAGTGCAAAATACTGTGCATCAATATACAGCATGTGTGATATTATTCATATACTGTATTTCTTTAATGTATCATCTCAACTGTACAACACACAGAGCAGTATGCACTAAGCACACATGAACCATAATCTTCCGGGTTCTTTCTTATCTGATTACTTCATAGGTTAAAAGAGGATTAAGCTGCTGGTGGCACAATTTCTCCTCTACTGTTTTGATTGAGTTGGAAGTAAAGAGATATCTAAAGACAAATTCAAATTGGGACACAAGATCTGTTATTAATAAACGAATTGATCAAATTCCATATATCTGATATATTGAGATTCACTTCATACCGAGTTTTGCCAGCAGCTGAGCTGAAGTTGAAAACGGGTTAAGGAGGTCTAGCCCCTACAGTACTCCCCTACTTTACTGCAACCAAGATCATAAATTATGAGACTACATTATGAAATTAGAGAGATTCCTGCAAGCAGCTATGATACCATGGGATGGGATGGATTTGGACTGACCCATAGTCAGTAGGCCTAAACTCAACCCAGGTCAACGCTTTGGTCTTACCTTAGCAGCAAGAGAAGAGCTAGGCTTCTCGAGGAGGTCCCACAGCTTCTGTCTCTTGTCTGGACAGCAGCCTTCTTCCGGCTCCTCCCCGTCCTTTTCTCTGAGCGACTCGGCCTCCCTCCTCAACTCCTCGTTCATCTGCTCCTTCTTCTGGTGGTACCTGGCCTGGCAGCAGGATTCCAGGTAGATCTCATCTATACCCCAGTAGTCGAGCTCCTGGCCGAAGGACAGGGCGCACATCTCCTCCATCATGTGCAGCTTCCCTGTTCTGTAAAAGTTCAGAATGGAGGAGAATGCCCCTGGGTGCCTATCGAAGAAGTATTCATTATCAGTCAAGCTGTAATCGTCACAGATTTCCATTAAGGTTTCATGGGTATTGCAGTCTCTGAGTTTACCCAGCCTGGTCCTGGGGAGACGGTCCAGGGTCCTCCATAGGACCTCGTGGACCAGCCCCCCAACATTGATGCGGACTCTTCTGGATCGAGCCTTAGTACGGATGATGTCGATCGGCTCTGGTGGGAGTGAGCCTACAGGACGTGAGTTGCTTTTGGGGATCCCAAAGCTAGCTCTCTCCGCCATGATGGTCACAGTTCAGGTGTTATGCTAGGTCAGGTCAAATCCACTGACCCCTCAATTAGGATTGGGCCCAACAACTTTGAATGTGAGAGGAACTTCAAACCAGTTTCCCCATGGCTTCAACTGAAAGAAAAAAAATGAAAAAAACAGGGACACTAATTTTACCATTAGTTGAGGACAAATGTGCATCTGAATGCATCATCATTTTTGAATACCTGGTTTTAAAATATCCCCATCAGTTTATAATGACTACATGTAAGCAGTGACATCATTTACTAACTAGTGCTCATCAAGCCTGGTCATGGGGACCCACAGGGTGTGCATGCTCGTTGTGCCCAGTAGGCCTCAACTAATCAGCTGATCAACACGCCCTTGACTAGTTAAATCAGGTCTGTTAGTATAGCATGAAAATCCAGACTGAATTATTATCCTTAGCGTGACTCAGTCTAGATTTCCAGGCTAGTGTTATTACATGGCTGGAACAAAATCCTACACACCCTGTGGTTCCCCAAGACCAGGTTTGAAGAACAATATAGCCAATCCATTAAATAAATGTTATGTGAGCTCATGGTATTGCAGAACCACCCTGAAAAGTTATTCTTTATCAAATAAAATAAAGAGTGCTCTATGCATTGAAGGCAGTGGACCTAAGATTTAATTGTGTTGGCTTAAGTTAACCATAAATCTCACCGCAAGTAGCCTATTACACTTAGCTACACTCTTAGAAAAATGTGCTATCTAGATTTTAAAAGGGTTTCTTCGTCAGTCCACACAGGAGAACCCTTTGAAGAACCCTTGTTGGTTCAAGGTAGAAACCTTTTGGTTCCAAGTATAACAATTTTGGGTTCAATGTAGAACCGTTTCCACAGAGTGTAGGCTACTGTTCATGACTTCATAATAGCCTCCAAGCTATTTATACAGGGCACTCGTTTTAACCAATTTACACTAGATTTGGAGGGTGTCACTTGGAGGGTAAATTTTACCCAACTCTGTCTTGATAGGTCTTGATAATAAGGCACTTTATTATAGCCTAGGATACATTCTAAGAGGTAACATAGTTGTACTTTATCACCCCAAGGTTACTTATGTAATACACAGAAAACCTCATTCAAGATCAAATGGAACCAATATATGATTTGGTATCCTACCCAATATACCATATCAATTCAGTAACCTGAACTTTTCGAACATCTTATCTGGTAATCAGATCCTTACTGATCCTGTATTTCACTGTAATCAAACATAATTTATTTCACATATAGTCTATTATGAACGTCTTTGCATTTTACACAACCTAAATAATAGAGCAGTAGATAGGCTAAAAATATAAGATATTATTATTTTTAAACAACATTTCAGAAAATATATGAAAAGTGAACATTTCAGAAAAAAACGGAGTCTAATATAGCCTAATAACAATCCGTGGCCTACCTTTTTGTATCACTCTTATCTTTCAAACCAAACTCCTCTCCCTCGAAGAGAATTGAAGAGGCAGGTTATCCGTGATTAGGCTACCCTCCCATCCGACTAGTACCGCAAGCCGTCTGTAACTGGAGTAGAGGATATCTTCCACATTTTATCTTTGTCACATTTAGAAATAAACAGAGAAATATCGTCCTTGTAGTGAGAAAATACTACTACTACCAGTAGTAAAACTGCAAACGACACACTCCATGGGGATATGATAAGAGGTTGTCCTCGGATATCGAACATGTAAAAATAAACGGATGAGCGCACCATGGGGCTATCTGTATAGCAAGACGCACAGGATCGAGTAATAGGGGGGAGCTTTTTTCCACCCGCTGGCTGCAACACAGCCCGGAGGTGAAAGCTAATTGGATTGAGATGTACATCACCAAGGACAGCTACAGATCAACGAGAGCGAGCCCGGGTAGATCTACGAACTCTACTCAGTGCAAGACCTGTGTCAACGAAGGAGGTTGCATGTTGTAATGTTCTAGTGTCTAGTCAAGCATTCAAAGTTTTTCTGAAGACTTTGATAAGAAAAAAAAGAAAAAACACTGTTGCGGTTGAATGAAAATGTTAGCCTATACATTTCGACTTTTGGAATAGACTAGAACAACTTCCTTTTCCTCATATAGTTATGTAGTGTTACATTAGTCAGAAATAGGCTAGTATTGCCCAGACAAAAATAAAGCATAAAGTATTACAAATAAATCAGTAAAGTACATTTGTATATATTGTATAAGTCGTTATGGGAGCAAGAAGACCAGAGAAGAACCAAACCAACACTGTCCCCAAGGGCGAACAGGATATTCTTGGCTCCATGAAAATGTTAACTACGTAACTACCTCAATTATACTGAATGGAACATCTTTATACAAAATTCAACCAAGTAAGGCTCGTTATAAAATAATGGGATCAAAGAATCCGTGCTTGAAAATAACCACAACATAACTATTTTTACAGTTCGCACATGATGAATTCCAATGCCCTCAGTTTGTTCCTTAAAACAGTACTTTATGACTTGTTGTCACCTTGGATGAATGATATGATAATGTGTATTTTGGAGTTGCCTGTCCAGGCTCACCAGACCAGTTACATTACCAGGCTGCGGCAGGGACATCCCACATCCTCAATACAATAATAGATTGGGACTCCTCGTCCTTCCTTTGTACATTGGAATATGTAGACCATTATCAGCCAGGGAACCTAAATATCTCACGTTAGAGGTTTATTCTAGAAGGCTATTTCTGGTGAGCAGCCAGATGCAATCTGCCGCTGCCACCTCCAGCCAAGGGGAGGGTACCCTTTAGTGATGGGTCGTACGCCGCAACAACGGCTCTTTTTGAATCGCTCTTTTTGGTGAAAGTTGGGAACCGAATTACATATGTGAAAGAGCCGTTTATTTGGCTCCCTGATTTGCATACTGTACTGTTATTATTGCTTTTTGAGATTCAGACATGGATTATCTGCAGATAAATTATTAAAACATCATCTGAAGATGGTAATTCCTCATTGCAGGAACAAAATATTGAGGAGAGAGCCACATTCTGTTCCACACCATATTAGATTTAGGCATCCAATATTGGCCTACGCTGCCTCTGTAGCAGGTTGCTGGCAAGATAATAGGGACAGATCATTCTTCCCTAAGCCAAATGACAAGTCACGACAGTTTTCCAGCAAAGGCTACAGTAGTCTACTGCTAGTATGAAAACAGCATTGTTGCCCACACAATGTTTAAGATCTGACTGATAGTGGGGACATTGATGACTTCATAACGGAGAAGAGAAATAGCTGTTTCAAAAGTGACCACAAGAGGGGGTATGTTGCTTATTCAGAGAACAAAATATGTTCCACAGTATAAGCATATAAACTACTACTGTTCTCTGTAAGAACATTATTTCGCATTGACAAAGTTTGACATTCAATCCAGTGGCGTACTTACATTACCACTAAACAAATCTGTCTGATTTTCCATTGACTCTTGTCTTACCCCAGTAAAATTAATATGAAATGATAGTAGAAAATTCCACTAAATTAAATACCTTCCATTATTATTTCATTAAATACCTCATAGTATCATACATTTTAAAGCAATGTTTCATGACATTTATGACTAAGAACTCTGTACAGATGTAGGTTCTTAATTTGATCACCCTGTTGCAGGAGAACATGTAGTATATTTAAGATTTAAAAGCCTTCTGAAGTTTGTAATTTCCACTTGGAAATTTCAGACTATATTTTCCATTACGAAAAATGTATCAACCCATAGAAATGTCCATTAATTATAATCCATATAATAATTCACATTCCCTGTTGCTGCAGGATTATTTTCCTGCTATAGAAAACTGGTTCAAATTAAGATCCTACATGTGTATGTGTTGGGACATTTATAGCTCAACTATATTGGCAATCAATCAAACATAGTAACACATTTCCAATTAAAAACACAATAAACTAGATGATGGCCAGGGACCATGCTAACCAAACAAATATTGACTGTGATTGGACTCAATAATAGAGGTCCCTATCTTTATTGAACATATTCTTGAACATATAAATGGTTCATTGCCCAGGTTCCCAAAGAGAATTGTTGCAAGAGAAAACATGAACGTCTTATGAAAGCCATCATATAAAATAATTTAAAAAAAACAACCACGAAGCCCGAAAAAGAAAGGAAATTCACGAGAACCAAAATGTGTACTTCAACCATGCTCTACCAAGGTTTTCCAGCACACAGCTTTGACCTACTACAGTAGCTATGTTAGTCTATTTGTATTTCCAACAATGTGTAGGCAGGTTGCTTAGGATTCAAACCTTCTCAAACAGCCTAATTCATATGCTCCCACAATAATATGATTTGTACCTCATACAAGGTAATGTATTGAATTCTTTCCACCCCACACTAAGACATTACTCAATTTTCAAGCTTTTCTTATTATTATATTCAAGCAAGCTTTGTTTTTATACTTACAAGACCAGCAGGCTTGACTGAGTGAGCTGTTTTGTCTTGTAGTAACGTGGTGCCTGCCTGTAATTCCTTCAACATTTATTTTATGTCATTGAAAAATAAAAATAAATCATAACATATGTTTTCATCACCGCCAACATAAAAGGCGGTGGTGTGTTTGACACAGTCACTCATAAAGATATAGAGGTCTATAGGGTCTGTCTGCATTCCTTATTTCTATAACAGTTAGCTTAACATTGACATACTGTAACCACTTGTTTTTAAAACATGGTCCTGTTTTATCAAATGGGCAATTCATTACCTCTGTAAAATGATTATGTAGCTTAAAATTGTGTATTGTATTTACTTTTGCAATAAAGATGACGCTACAATAATACACATTCACAAACAAAACAAAAAACATCAATGGCAGACCTGTGGGCGAAAACAGCGCGTTGATGAGAAGTCGAAGAAGAATAGCAAGAATCGTGCAAACGTACAGGCAGGCCACAAACAGGCAAATAACAGGGCATTGTAACAGTGATGTGCAGAACAGCGTCTCGGAATGCACAACTCGTCTGTCCTTGTCACAGATGGGCTATTATAGCAGACGACCACACCGGGTTCCACTCCTATCAGCTAAAAACAAGAAGTTGCTCCAGTGGGCATGTGACCACCAACACTGGAGAATTGAGGATTGAGGAGTGGAAAATACTAGATGGTGTACCTAATAAACTGGCCACTGTGTGTACTGCGTACTTTACCCATGCTCTACCAACGTTTTCCAGCACACAGTGTTGAAGTACTACAGTAGCTATGTTGGTCTATTGTACTTCAACAATATGTAGACAAGTTGCTTAGAATTCAAACCTTCTCAAACAGGCTAATTCATACTGTGAGGGATAATGGAGTTAGAGTGTCATGCTAAAAAATATACAAATATTATATAATATATATGTATAATACAGTTGAAGTCGGAAGTTTACATACACATTAGCAAAATACATTTAAACTCAGTTTTTCACAATTCCTGACATTTAATCTGAGTAAAAATACCCTGTTTTAGGTCAGTTAGGATCCCCACTTCATTTTAAGAATGTGAAATGTCAGAATAATGGTAGAGAGAATGATTTATTTCAGCTTTTATTTCTTTCATCACATCCCCAGTGGGTCAGAAGTTTACATACGCTCAATTAGTATTTGGTAGCATTGCCTTTAAATTGTTTAACTTGGGTCAAAGGTTTCGGGTTGCCTTCCTCAAGCTTCCCACAATAAGTTGGATGAATTTTGGCCCATTCCTCCCGACAGAGCTGGTGTAACTGAGTCAGGTTTGTAGGCCTCCTTCCTCGCACACACTTTTTCAGTTCTGCCCACACATTTTCTATAAGACTGAGGTCAGGGCTTTGTGATGGCCACTTCAATACCTTGACTTTGTTGTCCTTAAGCCATTTTGCCACAACTTTGGAAGTTTGCTTCCAAATTAAAGCTGAAAGAAATAATTATCTCTTCTATCATTCTGACATTTCACATTATTTAAATAAAGTGGTGATCCTAACTGACCTAAGACAGGGACATTTTACAATGATTAAATGTCAGGAATTGTGAAAAACTGAGTTTAAATGTATTTGGCTAAGGTGTATGTAAACTTCCGACTTCAACTGTATGTCAACCTGACACTATTCAAATGGACAGTCTGGTGATGATAGCACGCGTTAATTCCAAAATGTTTTGTTCATTCACTCAGTACTGATTGAATATTTATTTATCTTGCTTGTAAAGCATTTTTTTTGTCTAAAACAGTTTCATTTTATAGCCAACCAAGTTAGCAAGCATGGCAAGCATTTTCTATTGACTGCGCACAGGTTGTACAAGCTAGCAAGCAATGATCATTATGATGTTGTTGTTTTAACTGGATGCTTCGTGTGCAACTCGCACTCCTGCTACTTTCTAGTTGTGGATGGTGATTTCCGGTTTTTGGGAGCTTGACTCTGTGTTGATCAGTCACTGCAAATTTGGATTATAATGACAAGACGGAAATTGTATTGACAGAGGAGGGAGCATACTGAATTAATGCATAAGGCAAGGGATATAATTCAGTGGAGAGTCCTCAGAGGAGGAAGGGGAGGACCTTCCTCCTCAGTGAGTTTCATAAAAATAAAAATAGTGTCGAAGAAGGAGAGTGATGGAGTGCTGCATCATATGACCTGGCCTCCACAATCACCTGACCTCAACCCAATTGACATGGTTTTGGATGAGTTGGACCGCAGAGTGAAGGAAAATCAGCCAATAAGTGCTCAGCATATGTGGGAACTCCTTCAAGGCTGTTAGAAAAGCATTCCAAGTGAAGCTGGTTGAGAGAATGCCAAGAGTGTGCAAAGCCGTCATCAAGGCAAAGGGTGGCTAATTTGAAGAATCTCAAATCTAAAATATATTTTGATTTGTTTAATACTTTTGTGGTTACTACATGATTCCATATGTGTTATTTCATAGTTTTGATGTCTTCACTATTATTCTACAATGTAGAAAATAGTAAAAATAGAGAAAAACCCTGGAATGAGTAGGTGTGTCCAAACATTTGACTGGTACTGTATACATATTTTTACTTTCACTTACTTAGCTAGCAAATGCAGCTAACTAGTTTAGTCTACTCAAACACCCAATTCAAACGGATCAAATGCTATGTTAGCTAGCTGGCTATGGCTATCCAACACTCTTCCAAGTCAAGGTAAGCTTTTGGTTTTATTCATTTATTGCCACTAGGGTCCGCCGGTATAACTGCTAAACTGCATGCTGTACACTGCAATGCATGATTGTAGCAGGTTTACTACCGCATTAGTTCTAGTTGTTATGTTGACTATGACGTTAATATGACGTTAATATGTTGACAACGATGTAGGCTGTGTGTAACGGTTAGCTGTTATGGTATGAAAGTCTGGATTGGAAAGTTTTTTTTCACCCGGTCACCGGCAGCTGTTGTATTGTGCACTGAAGTCCACAAGAAAAGGAAAAAGGTGAGAGGAGGAGAGAGTGTAGAAGCGAGAAGGATTTATATATACAACAAGCAAAGTGATCATGTGGTTTATACTGTATGTGGCTGCTAGTTCTGTGCTTGCTTGTGATCAGCGGTACATTCATTCCAGCCAATTCTGTAGAAAAACATTTCTTCAACGGAAGAAAACTGAATGAAACGGGGAAAAATATACCTGAATTTGTCCACTTAAAACTCTCATTTGCAACTGTTGGACTAATGATGACAACTTAGGTCAGCTAGATGCATGCAAAAGTGTGCAAGGTGTTATTGAATCTGTCACTGTCTGTCACCTTGACTACTCAAATTTCTCTCGACCTATGCATCTAAGTTGCTAACTTTCATTCGTCGGCTACGTTGTAGCAACCTCATGATGGGTATAGGGAAAATTGAAGTATCATGTCTAAACCTATCAATGTAACATTGAGCTGGGTGAATGGAATATGAATGACAGTCATCCAATATGCTGTAATATAAATAAAGCCATGCCCATTAAAAAAAGTCCTCCCTCATCTTAAACAGCAGTGACTGCCACTGATAGGATTTTCTTCGGATCGTCTAACAGCCACATAATTTTTTTACATTTAACTAGGCAAGTCAGTTAAGAACAAATTCGTATTTACAATCACGGCCTACACCGGCCAAACCCGGATGACGCTGGGTCAATTGTGTTGCTATGGGAATCCCAATCATGACTGGTTATGATACAGCCTGGATTCGAACCAGGCTGTCTGTAGTGACGCCTCAAGCACCATCTTAGACCACTGTGCCACTTGCGAGCCCCTGTGCATGCATTAAAAATTAGCAGTGTTGCAGTTTTACCAAAATTTGGTGCATCTAACTGATTATAATAGCAGCTCTGATTACACAGAAGTGTCCAGGTCAGCAGTTTAGGGGGGGAAAGGGGGATACGTAGTCAGTTGTACAACTTCCGCAATTAACCCGACCCCTCTGAATGAAAGGTGCAGTAGGCTGCCTTAATCAGCATCCACATTTTCGGCACCCAGGGAACCCACTGGTTAACTGCCTTGCTCAGAACGACAGATTTTTACCTTGTCAGCTTGGGGATTTGATCCAGCAAACTTTCGGTTACAGGCCCAACACTCTTAACCACTATGCTACCTGCCACCCCATGTTTACACAGATTACTTCAGCCATATGAAAAACCTTCCATAGCAAAATATACTTACCTAGCTAGCTAGTTAGCTACCTTACTTTTGCTTCTCACCCAACTGGTGATTTCTAGCTAGCTACAGCTGCTAGCCTACAGCTGCTAGCTAGATTTTAACTTAACACTGAGCTTCAACCAATGCATACTATAGTCGAACCAACCAGCACAACTATAATATAATAAAATAGTTCATAAAAGCTAAAGTCAGTAAATGACAAAAGAGTTGTGAATACATTAGTTGTATTTTTTTAAACAGCAGATTTTGTGTAACAGCAAGCATTGGGGAAAAAACGCTATATGTTAAGTTTTGAAACATCTAGGATCACAGAGCTAAATTAGCACATTTGTAAAATCCATGTAGATTGAATATCAGCTTTGATAGAAAATGATGTCATTTCTTGGTTTTTAATCATTCTTTATGGTAATGGTATGTAATTATAAGATGATGTGAAAACATAAGTGAATAGGACCATTCCATTGTGGTCATTACACAATTAGGAACAAAGAAAGAATAATTTAATTTATTTGAGTTTACTACTGGAAAATCATAGGACCATAGTGCTGTAATGAGCCTGTGATTCTCATAGGTTTACACTAAATAACAAAGTTACCCCTCATTTTCAACTAATGTTGTTTTTCAGGAAGGACTGTTTTTCCAATTAACTCGCAATGGACCAGATGCATTTACATTAGGATAATAACCCTCTCCAGTGTCAGTCCAAAGTCTGACCAACCAAGAGGCAATGTCATTTGATCTGTTTGCCAAATGTCTCTATATAAACCCCCTCTCTAATAACAGCAGACACTAGAAAGCTCATCTCACACCCAGAGAACATAAAGGTAAGAACATAATGTATTATATCTTATTGGTTGGTCTCATTGGTATAATAAAATTAAAACAAACCTACTATAATATTTTACAGCAGGTTATGCAGCCTGCTGGATGTGTTTATTTGCAATACTGTATGTTTTTTATGTATACTCCGTGCTTAGGCATTGACAGATATTTACTGTAGATATTAATATGTATGTTGAAATTGAAATTCTCTGCTCTTACACCTTTGCAGAACATACTATTATTCTATGCATTCTGTCACAAGCCAAACCACATGTAATGTTGAAGTCCTTGTGGAAATGTGGACATGAATAGAAAAGCTTGACAAGCCCCTTAAAGACAGGCCTGATGCAGGACAAGACCTATCAGTCTGTGATGTACGGAGATGATGCTACACAGATTTCTGACAAAATATTTGAGGTAAGTAAAAAACAATGTACATTTTATACCATATCTTTTTTAATAGAATATGAAGGCTATCATTTAAAAAAATATAGAAATATTTATTGTACTGTACATTTTTGATTAAACATATATTTTATTCTGGGTTTAGAGCAGATTCAAAGTTATGAATAATGAATAATCTGACTAAGAATTCAGTTTGTAGATGTGGTAGTGTAGACCATATCGTAATAGAGTACTGTTCTGTGCTGATGTTGCCACAGTGGGCTCTACAAGGTGACTCGGCAGAGTTGGAAAAGCACTCAGCCCACCTGGGTGTCCGTGACCATGCCAATGCCAGCCCTCTGCACTATGCCACCTCACACGGGCACATTAGCACCATACAGCTTATTGTGCAGTTGACTGGTCCAGATGGTAAGACTTACACATTTACTTATGTATTTATGTTAATATAATTATTATATTAATAAAACGTGAAACTATTTTTTATCATTTTTATTTATGCAGTGGTACCACGGGTCATAGGGAATATATTCCTTATTGTCCCCACATTATCCCGCAAATCTGGACTTTTTTAGTTTTATAAATTGTATATTATTGATGTATTGAAAAAAAAAAAATCTTATCTGTGACCTTGGTGAAGAACTGAGTGCCAGTGATGAGGAGGGCAACACGTCATTACACTGGGCTGTGCAGAGGACCCAGAGAGAGAGCTGTGCTTGCCTTCTGGACCTGGGAGCCAACCCGAACATCCTCAACCGCCGCCTCATGTCTCCCCTACACATGGCTGTCAGCCTCGGACACAACACTCTCATCGAGGTCCGTCCCCTACCTGACCCCCCATTCACCTCTACTCTAGTACACCGCAATTATAGCACACCTCTATTCTTTAATACACCTCTATTATACTTCTAAACTTCTAGCTAGCTCACCTCTATGTAGGATGCTATTATTTATTCAGTCTAATAACAGATATTACATGACATTTGGGGTGGCAGTTAGCCTAGTTTTTAGAGAGTTGTGCCAGTAACAGAAAGGTCGCTGGTTCGAATCCCAGGGCCGACTAGGTGAAAAATCTGTCATTGTACCCTTGAGCAAGGCACTTAACCCTAATTGCTCCTGTAAGTCGCTCTGGATAAGAGTGTCTGTTAAATGACTAACATGTAAGAAGAAAAGTCTAATGTATATGATACTATATTATATGTAATTGTGTTTTTCCACAGCTATTGCTGTCTCACAGCAACACGGATGCCAACCTGGAGGGAGACCTGGGGAACACACCTGTAATGTTGGCCTGCTGTGTTGATAACCATGAAGCTCTCCATCTACTTGTGTGTGAATATTGAATATATGGCCACTGTATAATTTTCGAATGGTTTGTTCTTGCATGTTTGAACAAGGAGACGTGTGTGATTAATTGTTCATTATTGGTGTCCTACATTTGTTTTTTGTAATGTAACTGCTACTAACTGCACTAATTTCACCTGCTGTTCTCAGTTTAAATATGGAGCCAGACTATGTCAACAGAACAAGCTGGGGCATTATCCCATTCACGCAGCAGCCTTTGCAGGGGCCAAGAAATCAATGCAGATGGTTCTTCAGAAAGGTAAATAAGAAACATATGTCTCCGAGCCCCAATGTCCCTCCTACTGTACATATTGTTTTATATTTTGGTAATCAAACAATATTCATCAGATAATTCTTACTCACTAATTTTCTCTGCTGAAGGTGAGGAAGTAGGTTACTCAATTGAATCGCACATCAACTATGTGGACAAATCATTCAGTACTCCTCTTCATCTGGCCGTCCGTGGAGGCAACCTGGAGGTGATCAAACTCTGCATAGAACAGGGAGCTAAAATGGACCAACAACAGGTATTTCAACTGGTGATGATGAAGTTAAGAAGCTTTTGACATGTAAATAATCACTCAAACTGCACCTACAAATATCATATACCGTATACTCATGTGTCTGGATTTCAAAATCTACCACAAAAATAACTTTGGTTCTTCCTCAGAACCATAGACAAAAGCACATATATTTAGAAGGCTTCTGAGTAATAAAAAATACCAATTAGAAACCTTAATGATCATTTTCTTCCAATAGAAAACAATGTAAATATCACAGGCATTCATTTGAAAGGTTCTTAGAACTGAGATTCATACAATGTGGTACGGTAAGTAACAACAGGTTATTATGCATCCATAATCATCCACCCATAATTAGTACATTATCAGTTCATGTTACTCCCACGAGACATTGGAAGATGACCACTAAATCTAATCTGTAATCTGTCATATCCTGACATCATTTCGAATTGGTCTGATTGATTGTAATCTATTTATTTTTTACTGAACCTTTATTGAACTAGGCGAGTCAATTAAGAACAAATTCTCTGTCGTGTCTTTGTGCTTCGCTTTACAGTGTGACAAATCCACAGCCCTCCACTTTGCCTGCACCCAGGGAGCAACCGAGGCCGTCAAACTCATGCTATCAGCACATGATAGAGTCTGTGATGTCATCAATCTCACAGATGGCACTTGCCAAACTCCACTGCATAAGTAAAATACTGTAGTGTACACCGTATGTATTTTCATTGGACAATGTTTTGGGGTAAAAATGATATCCCGCTTTCTTAATTTTTTATCATGTTTTTCACCAACAGGACAACAATATTTGACCATGTTGAATTGGCTGAATACCTCATTTCAAAGGTAAACAGAACATGAAAAGAACCACCTGAAAGAGAACAGAATGAATATTTCCGGTGTTTCATAATCTTATCCTATTCATATTTCTTCTTTGACAGGGCGGAGACATTAATGCCATTGACTGTAAGGGTCATACCCCACTGCTTTTGGCAACAAGTTGTAGCGCATGGAAAACAGTGAACCTTCTTCTTACACATGGTAAGTATCTCAAAGAAAGGCGTACGGTATGTCTCCCACATTTAGTTTACACTATTGTATGATTTGTTATAACCATGTTCATGATCTCCTATTTTAGGGGCTAATTTGAAAATAAAAGACAAACATGGCTGCAATTTCCTTCACCTTGCCATCTTGCAGCCTAAAGGTCTGACAAACCTTCCTCCAGAATTCTTAAAGGTAATATTCTACCATTCATCGACCTGACAGAACTTTTAATAACAATGATGAAGCCTCCAAAATGACCACAAGGTCCATGTTCATTTTTAAGGCATAGTCATAAGTTCTCAATATTGCAAAGATGAGCTCATATTTTTATATTCTTGTGGGGATCTTGTAGGAAGATGTAGTGCATTACTGCCACCTATTGTAGAGAAGTTGAAACAAACGCAACACTGTTAGGCATTGTATTGAAGGTAAAATATTGAGACCATGCATTTTCTAGTAACATGTAGAATCAAACCATCACTATTTGCAAATCATTGTTCGATCTAGAGGACAGTTTACACTTGGTTTGTTAAACTCCTGAGGTGACAAAGTTCTCATATCATCTGTTCCTACACAGTGCAGCAGTGTGAGAGAGCTCCTGGATGCAGAGGACAATGAGGGTTGTACTCCCATGCACTATGCCTGCAGACTGGGCATTCCAGAGTCAGTAAAGAACCTGCTCAGACTGAACGTCTCACTGGACCAGAAGTCAAAGCAGAAGAAATCTGCACTGCATTTCGCAGCCGAGTGAGTTACTTCTGAATAAATTCAACCCTCTAAACCTTTAATACATGACTGACCAGTTGACTTACCTTTAAAGCAGCAATCAGCAGTAGAAACGATAACAAAGCAGCCACCCCTTCCCTGGTTTGGTAAAAAGCTGAGGGATGGGGCTGGAGAAATGTAATCGCTCTCAAATGGAGGAATGGATGCAAGGCTTGACCATCTATGATATCAACATTATAGTTTTAACCATGTTTTGGGGCTATATAGTGTTTGTTTACATTTTCTTTGTTTACAAACATTGGAGTAAAACACGCTTATATTTTGCATTCTGATGGGGTACGACAGTTGAGCTCATAAGTTATATTCTTCAAGAATCAATGGGTACATATCATGAATGTATAAGTCCGAGAATGGATGTACATATATTATAGAATATTTGTCTTTGATAACATCTTCATGAGCAATCGTTTCTATCCCAGGTATGGGAGGATAAACACCTGCCACAGACTCCTGGAGAGCATGACCAACACCAGACTGCTGAATGAGGGAGATGAGAGGGGAATGACTCCCCTCCACCTGGCGTCCCGTGGCGGCCATGTTATAGTGGTGGACCTGCTGCTGCGGAAAGGAGCGCTGTTCCACAGGTACAGTACTTCAGACCTGCTACACACACACACACACCATTATTACCCTCATCAGCACCTGTAGAGGTCCCCAACCTCAATTACACTACGGTCTGTTGAGTGAAAACCAGGGTCTTTATCTTTTTACTACTTTTCCCATTTTGAATCAGCTGCAGTACTAATGAATGTTTACTGTATGCCATTGCAGTGATTATAAAGGTTGGACATGTCTACATCACGCTGCAGCAGAGGGATACAGCCAGACCATTATCATACTCCTGGCATCAAATATCAAACTGCTGGACAAAACAGATGAAGACAGGGTTTGGTTTCTCTCATTTTCTACATTCCCTTACCCTGAGGTGTGCTCATCCTTGTCTTTTTCCTTTTTATTTTGCTTAAGGGTTGTAAGATGT
The DNA here is from genome assembly GCF_045791955.1 of Oncorhynchus clarkii lewisi. Classification (NCBI taxonomy): domain Eukaryota; kingdom Metazoa; phylum Chordata; class Actinopteri; order Salmoniformes; family Salmonidae; genus Oncorhynchus; species Oncorhynchus clarkii. Next base: position 23,520,733 of record NC_092166.1, on the reverse strand, counting down.
CTATGTTGAAATACAGAGGAAGTATTCCACTTATACAGATATCATTCTTCTTTCTAAAAAAGTTCATCTAAATGTTATAGTTGCAGGTACATACAATCCTCTGTTCTGATTTCAAAGTGCTATGTTTTACTGTTGGTGCAGAACACAGCGTTACATCTGGCTGCCAGAGAGGGCCATGTGGCTGCAGTGACACTGCTCCTGGACAGAGGGGCCCAGCTAACGCTCAACAAGAGTGATGCCTCCTTCCTCCACGAAGCTGTTCTCAACGGCAGGAAAGACGCAGCCATCGCTGTCATCCACAATGAGAGGTTGGTCCAATGTTGTAAAATACAGTGGATACTTATTCTCGTAACTACTTACAGTATGTGCTGTTATGATGCTTTGACAGTACAGTGATGTGTTTGACGATTGGTATTGAGTTGAATTGCATGACAATGTCATGTTGACATGTACAGTATAACCTGCTTGTTTCAGATGTGCTGAGGCTATGCTATTGTTCGAAGTGAAGTCAACTAAGCGATGCGTTGTCATGGACATGATAGAGTTCCTGCCAGAGTCATTCAAGGTTAGTTGTATCCAACAAACTATGCATGAAGGAAACTATCATAAAGGAAATGGATACAAATCTCTCCCATTTCCCAGTCAATGTTGCAACGATGCAGTGTTTCTCCACAGCATCTTTTGGACACTTGTGTAAAGGAGTCAGATGATGACATAAATAGTACCAACTACTCTGTAAGTCTGTTCTCTCTATTCTATATCTGATATGACTTATTTAAAACTCAGAATCATTATTGCTTAATCAAATTCTAAAAAAAGTTCCAGTTAGGGTATGTGTTGTAATATAATACATTTTTTTTTATACGACAGATCGAGTACACTTTCAGATGGCTACAAGCTCCCATGCATGTCATTAAGCTTGCAAAAGCAGACAAAAGCTTTGACTTCCAGCCTCTCACTGCTCTGAACGTGAGTACCCACTGTAATACTGTAGACTGAACTTCACAGTTTTCAAACGTGGTATGTTGCTCCAGAGTTAAGGGCAATGAAGTTACCCCAACTAACATTTCAAAACAAAACGGTACAGTATCAGGAACAGGTCATAGGTGTATTTGTCATTCCCACAACACAACATTGCTGGATAAATGAAAGGAAAACATAATTATCTGATGTGTTGTCAAAGTGTGTGTATTGTTTTTACTAGTACATGGTGAAATTTAACCGCATAGAGCTTTTGACCCATCCTGTCTGCAAGAAGTATCTGGAAATGAAATGGTGAGTGACAATTCTAGACTGCATATACCTGTATATAGTGTACGAACGTTAGCATCATACTACTGTCTCCAACACTGTAAATATTGGCACCATCAAATGAAAAGTTGTGTATGCCATGCTACTGAATATAGTAGGTCATATTCAGTGGGGAGAACAAGTATTTGATACACTGCCGATTTTGCAGGTTTTCCTACTTACAAAGCATGTAGAGGTCTGTAATTTTTATCATAGGTACACTTCAACTGTGAGAGATGGAATCTAAAACAAAAATCCAGAAAATCACATTGTATGATTTTTAAGTAATTCATTTTATTTTTATTGCATGACATAAGTATTTGATACATCAGAAAAGCAGAACTTAATATTTGGTACAGAAACCTTTGTTTCCAATTACAGAGATCATACGTTTCCTGTAGGTCTTGACCAGGTTTGCACACACTGCAGCAGGGATTTTGGCCCACTCCTCCATACAGACCTTCTCCAGATCCTTCAGGTTTCGGGGCTGCCGCTGGGCAATACGGACTTTCAGCTCCCTCCAAAGATTTTCTATTGGGTTCAGGTCTGGAGACTGGCTAGGCCACTCCAGGACCTTGAGATGCTTCTTATGGAGCCACTCCTTAGTTTCGCTGGTTGTGTGTTTCGAGTTGTTGTCATGCTGGAAGACCCAGCTACGACCCATCTTCAATGCTCTTACTGAGGGAAGGAGGTTGTTGGCCAAATTCTCGCGATACATGGCCCCATTCATCCTCCCCTCAGTACGGTGCAGTCGTCCTGTCCCCTTTGCAGAAAAGCATCCCCAAATAATGATGTTTCCACCTCCATGCTTCACGGTTGGGATGGTGTTCTTGGGGTTGTACTCATCCTTCTTCTTCCTCCAAACACGGTGAGTGGAGTTTAGACCAAAAATATCTATTTTTGTCTCATCAGACCACATGACCTTCTCCCATTCCTCCTCTGGATCATCCAGATGGTCATTGGCAAACTTCAGACGGGCCTGGACATGCGCTGGCTTGAGCAGGGGGACCTTGCGTGCGCTGCAGGATTTTAATCCATGACGGCATGGTGTGTTACTAATGGTTCTTTGAGACTGTGGTCCCAGCTCTCTTCAGGTGATTGACCACGTCCTGCCATGTAGTTCTGGGCTGATCCCTCACCTTCCTCATGATCATTGATGCCCCACGAGGTGAGATCTTGCATGGAGCCCCAGACCGAGGGTGATTGACCGTCATCTTGTACTTCTTCCATTTTCTAATAATTACACCAACAGTTGTTGCCTTCTCACCAAGCTGCTTGCATATTGTCCTATAGCCCATCCTAGCCTTGTGCAGGTTTACAATTTTATCCCTGATGTCCTTACACAGCTCTCTGGTCTGGGCCATTGTGGAGAGGTTGGAGTCTGTTTGATTGAGTGTGGACAGGAGTCTTTTATACAGGTAACGAGTTCAAACAGGTGCAGTTAATACAGGTAATGAGTGGAGAACAGGAGGGCTTCTTAAAGAAAAACTAACAGGTCTGTGAGAGTCGGAATTCTTACTGGTTGGTAGGTGATCAAATACTTATGTCATGCAATAAAATGCAAATAAATTACTTAAAAATCATACAATGTGATTTTCTGGATTTTTGTTTTAGATTCCGTCTCTCACAGTTGAAGTGTACCTATGATAACAATTACAGACCTATACATGCTTTGTAAGTAGAAAAACCTGCAAAAACGGCAGTGTATCAAATACTTGTTCTCCCCACTGTACAAAATATATGTTCATGCATAGTCACCTGCGAATACTCACCATATAGTTTATTTTATCTGTTTAGGAATGCCTATGGTATGAAAGTGCACCTGCTAAATCTGGCCATCTACTCACTTGGTCTGGGGCCTCTGACACACATCATTCATACACTGAAGCCTGTCCTCAACACCAATGTCACCAATACCACGTCACCGTCACCATCACCATCAGTCAGCATGGTGACCACATCCCTTGACGAGGTGCAGTTTAAGATCTGATTACATCCACAAGACATTAGACGTATTTTTAAGTGTATGTGTCTCACACACCTGTTCAATAATAACTTCTTCATCTTGACAGCAATGCTACATAATCACCACATGCATGGTCCTGATTCTTGCCATGAGTCTGTACGCAGTTGGCAAGGAGCTTGTGCAGATAGTTCAGCAGGTAATCCTAGACATCTAAAGCTGTTCTAAATACTGTAGCCCTAAGCCATGATATGTGATTTATCTGGTAGTGCGAATCAACATGTCAAATATATTGTAACGTTAACCCAACACCTGGCGACCTTGTCAAGGGGTTTGGATCTCTTTGCTTAATGGCTAAGGTGTTGGGTTGACAGTTTCTGGAGCGGGGTTCGAGTCCCAGTCAGTGCTACCCCCTGGAATTTGCTACAATATTGAAAAATAAGTTGATGTAATTTGTTTCTATTCAAGGGTTCAAAGTACTTCTATGATGTGACCAATGCATTGGACTGGGGTGCTGCCATCAGTTCTCTGTTGTTTGTGATCCCTTTACTGATGGACCTGAAGGACACATGGCATTGGGAGGCTGGGGTAGTGGCAGTTCTTCTATCCTGGATAAACTTTCTGCTCTATTTCCAACGGTATGGACACTGAAAGTTATTTTTGCCACAAAATAGTGTAGGTTTACTGAGACCCATCTTTGAAGTAACATTTATATAAATTGATGAAATAAATGTATTGATCAACAAAAGCAATTTTAACAAATACATTTACTCTTGGTCCACAGGTTTGAACGTTTTGGGATCTACGTGGTGATGTTTTTAGAGATTGCAAAAACTCTTATAAGCATCATTGTACTCTTCTTCTTCCTGCTGCTGGCATTTGCCTTGGCGTTCTATGCCCTGATGCTAGATCATGTATGTTTACAGGACCATATAGATATACAAATGTGATGATTGAACATTGTATTGTGTCTGTGAAAAACAATGTCTGTGAAAATCTGTTTAAAATGGCAGATAACTTGTACCTGTATTTGTATAATGCATTCCTACAATTACTTGTTCCTACATTGTTGTTCCCAGAAACTTTTTGAAAATAGAGCTAGCATACCGCTAGTAATCATGCAAACATTTGTCATGATGGCTGGAGAACTCAACTACCAAGAAAATGTCCTGAAGCCATTTCTGGGAGGGATTCTGCCGTTCCCATATTTGACCTACTGCATTTTTGTTATGTTCACCTTTGCTGTGCCCATTCTCCTCATTAACCTAATGGTAAGTCCTAAAATGCTACATGAAGCCATTTACCTATACTCCCTTTATAAACTACTGATGCTTAATTACAACTACATATTGTGTGACAGATTGGTTTGGCTGTTGGTGACATAGCAGAGGTACAGGCGAATGCTGAGCTGAAGCAAATTGGAATGCAGGTGTGTTTTGTCTTCTTTGTTGTGCTTTTTCAAACTCATAAAGCATTTTCAAAATCTCTACTAGTGATTGACTGGCAGGATCTTAAAATAAGACATACAGTGCGTGAAAAAATATTTACCACCTTTCTGATTTTCTCTATTTTTTTATACTGAATATTATCCGATCTTCAACCAAAACCTAATATTAGACAAAGGGAAGCTGAGTTTACAAATAGCAACAACAAAAAAGTACACTTATTTTATTTATTTAATTAACAAAGTTATGCAACACCAAATTCCACTGTGTGAAAAAGTAATTGCCCCCTTACACTCGATACCTGGTTGTGCCACCTTTAGCTGCAATGACTACAACCAAATGCTTCCTGGAGTTGTTTATCAGTCTCTCACATCGCTGTGGAGGAATTTTGACCCACTCTTGAATGCAGAACTGCTTTAACTCAGTGACATTTGTGGGTTTTCAAGCATGAACTGCTCATTTCAAGTCCTGCCACAAAAATAGAGAAAATCAGAAAGGGGGCAAATACTTTTTCACGGGACTGTATATTATAAATCATTATTCAACAGATTGAGCTTCACACTAGTCTGGAAGAGAAAATGCCATACTGGTTAATGAAGAGGGTTGATCAGATCTCACTCACTGAGTACCCTAACAGAGCCTGTGACGGAAAGGTATGTCCCTTCTGATCATTTTTTTCAAGAATATGTTGCTAACTGTCATTTGAATGTTTGTATAAAATTGAAGGGCTTTCAAACTAAAGAACATAACAAATATTTTGAGATCTTCTCAAAGGACTTTCTTTAGTTTAGAAATTGATGATCTATAACATTTTTGAATCACTTAGTTTAAAGGATTGTTTAATCAACTAATATTCCACATGGAAATATTATTGGAGAGACGTGGAGGTTGCCCAAGCCCATCATAGGACACTGTTAGTATTTGGTATGGGAGGCGCTTGGTAAACAACATAGTCATGAATAGTTTGAATCTCCTTTAACAGAGAGAAATGTTATTTGCAATGCTGGGTATGGCGCATGAGAGAACCACTCTCAACCTCACCTCCCATCCACCTACACCTATGGAACAGGAAATCAGTAAACAGAAGTACAGGTAAGTACTTAGTTCACACCAGTTGTTTGTTTGACCTTATTTAAATACAAAAGCAGAGCAATACACTACAAGTATTAACATTCAAATGTTTATCTGCATTTAGTTTATCAGTATTAAAAGATGTATGAGTATTTAGTGCATTCTGCAAATGTCTTATTAAGTGCTTCCATTCTACACTCCTTTTGAGACTATTCAAATAGATCATCTATTCATTCTCCAGGTTAAAGGAAATGTCTAATATTATTGAGAAGCAGCACAACCTTCTGAAGCTGATCGTTCAGAAGATGGAGATCAGTTCAGAGGCAGAAGAGCACGACGGTCCTCAGCTGTTCCAGGGCTACAGGGACAAGCCCCTCCCCTGTCAGAGCAAATGGAACCCTCTGCTGAGGGCACTGGCAGCCAGGAAGTAACAGCAACATATATTATCATGGGCTGTTTCCTACTAAATGCACTGTACACAAAACCATGGGTTGGATTAAGAAGGAATGTCGGGGTATGGTATCACCATTGTTAACAAAAGAAGACTTGGTGCATCCTCCTTGATTTGGACTATTATTAATACACATAACCACCCCCCCTGCAACTACCACCACCCTTAAAACTTATCATATTTTCACCCCTGCACATCACCCATCCAATATTGCAGTTAAACTAATTGACATAGTGTTCCTTTACTAATGCACATTACAGTATGTAAGGAAACACAAGTGTCACGATTTAAAATAATTTCAATTGTAATTTGCATGGTTTTCTGAATCATTTGGTCAAACATAACCACATGGGGATGTTTGCTCTTGGTATTTTCGAATGGTCATAAGATAGGATATATACTAGAAAAGTAGTCAGGATTATACATTTATAGTATGTGTGCATGCTTGATAAAGAGCTTTTAGCACCCCATATTTAAGTGTCCTTTAAACAATATTACTTGTTAAGGGTGTATTAATGACATGTTGTTTACGTAGCTGACTAGAAGGACAAGGATCTGATGTGTATACTGAATCCATTATGTTTTTCTCTTTTTGGCATCCTCTGTGGGCTCGGGCATGGGTTTCTTCCTCTTGTTTTCACTGTGTCCTGGAGAGAAATACATTTTTTTTTTTAAAGGACAGCTTATTTGAGTGTCAATCCAATGAGTCCAGGACCCGTATTCACAAAGCGTCTCAGAGTAGATGTGCTGATCTAGGATCAGGTCTCTCCATGTCTTATTCATCATGATTTAAAAGGCAAAAGGCTTTGTGAACACAGGCCCATAACTACAGTATGAAAACTATTGATAACACATTATTACACTTTGAGAATTGAATGCCTACACATGTTCTCCAATCAATGAATCTTGTAAGTAAAACAATAGCCCACTGTACTATTATGGTAATGTTTGGGGGGTCATGTATTAAAATGGGTTCTAACCTGAAGCAGGGCTCCTTCCCTCCTCTCTGTCTGGATTGGGACTGTGGGAGGAAGTCTGGGAGGAAGTCTTTACATGATGAGGAGGACGGGAAACAGGGGACCGGGAGGCGTGTGCACTAGAGGAGTGTGCAGTAACAGTTTGTCTGCACTCCTCCTGTTGGACTGCGGCATTAGGCTTTGTCCCTGGAGAGAGGAATGGGGGTGTTGTAAGTACCAGTTACCTCCTACAGTACATACAGTCTTCAATAGGAAACCCTTCAATGGATTTCCATGCATGGATCAGGACAGACATGGAAATAAATGAACCTAAACAGGTGCAACCATCGATGGATAATGTTGAACTGGACAGTTAATTGAAAAATGCATAAAAAGGGACATGGCAGAGACGTTGTAAAATGCTGCAAAATCTTGCAAAATAAGCTGCATTATTTTGGGGCATGGAAACACAGGAGAGAGATACATGCTGTATCGTGTGTGTAAGAGAAAGAGATCAGTCTGTTGTTCTATATTGCATCTTTTTTTTAATCCTCAACAACGCTAAATATTTCCCTGTAAATAATAATCCCCAGCGCCGGCACTGGGCATAAGAGTTTGTTTTTAGGAACTTACTGTTAAGAGTTAAAATACAAGGTGTAATTTCAAAATGTGGTAATGTATCAGCAGTTTTTCTCTTGTATTGTAATGTCAGTCACTCAATTAAGATGTCAGCTTAAAAAAATAAAAAAAAAGTGTCTAACCAGCTATCTACACCTTGTAGTAATCATGGCCGAATTACTGACCAGGCACACCCAGGACATGTGCCCAGAGGCCCTGACCTCCAGGCAGCCCTAATTGATTTTGTTAGTCACTCTCACTCAAGATATCATATGAATATTCCATAAGTCATGGCAAAATGTGTGGAATTTCAGGAAATTTGCTTACATTTTTTTTTGAAAATTATCTTTAAAACTGCAACATTGTCTCTGTACCCCGTAGCAAAATGTGTAGAATTGCAGTAAATGTACATAGAAATAACTAATAATAATTCTCTCCTCTGTTTTTAGCCGCAAGGTGGGGGGGGGGGCACCTAAACCAAATCTCGTTTAGGCCCCCAAAAACCTAGGGCTGGCCCTGGCCTGAAATGTAAAAACGGAGAGTTGATAATCTCAGAGATACAAGTGAATGAGGCGAAACAATAAATGCATGGAACTTTGTCAAGTTGCCTTTACCCAAACTACAATAAATTAATTATGGTCCTAGTAGCTCTCATGCCACTTTATTATGGACTCAGCTGACCCATTGATATTATGCACATGGCAATAATATCCCCCACTGATTATGCCTTCACACCACAAAGATAAGTAAATTACTAAGCCATTTCAAGCAAAAGACTAAAAGAGAGAGCACACATAGAAAGATATCTAGAAGATAGAAAGCACGTCCATGCAGTTAGTACAGTAGCATGCACTCACACAGAGTGACCTATCCTCTGTAATTAAAGTAGCATTTAGCAACTCATGACGATGAATTGCTTGTTCTGTTAAAAGAAACCGCACACCACGCCACCCAAGACTGTTCGTCCCATCCCCAAAAAGGATGAAATTCATATTTATTGATTTTAAATTGTTTTACAAAGTACACAAAATTTGTTGTATATTCATATATAATTTATATAATGAATCATTAATTTGTGCATGGTTATGCAATAATAACATTAAGATTGAGGAACATTTATTGGCATACATGCTGAAATGAACAAAAAAAAACACAAAATACACTCGTATTAGAACAAATAAAATAGCATATTAACACTTTCTACACGCATTTTACAAAAAATGTTTTACTAACAAAGGTTAGACAAGCAATTAGGTCGTAAACAGGGTTTTAAAGCAAGGGTTAAGTTTTCCAGTTCAACACTCATATTAAATGTCCAGACGAAAAAGCCAAGTCATGCTTTATCTAAATGCACAATGCGTTCCTTGTCCAAAACACTATCAAAGGCAATAAGCCCATGGAGACTGCAATAGAGCGAAGTGCATACAGAAAGACAGTACAAACAAAAGTTGTCTGGTCCTAACTTACCCAAACGCAAGTAAAAACACACCATCCTAAGCCAAATTGTTGACAGCTCCAATTCATAAATACATTAACAAAATGCATAGAACATTTTATTTTCCTAATGGACATCTTGACCTACAAATGCTAACAAGGGAAAAACCAAAAGTACATACATCCAAACAATGGTATAACATTGTTTTTTTAAGCTCAAGTTTGTGCTGGTAATGTTCCAGGAGATTACTTGTTATCCAGTCGCAGTAGTTGTTCCTTACCATTGATGGTTAGTGATCTTAACTGTCCGTCTTCTTCCACCTCTACTCGTTCCTGTCCATTCTCCACAATTCTAAAGTATGGGGGAATTTAAGATACATTTTAGTGTTCCTTTTCTAAATCAATGCACTTCTAAAAGAAGCAATGGTAAAGGACACACTATCATCAGATGCTATCTAGCCTAATTGCAACTAGCCATCTACTGTTCTATTCCCCCTTGAAACCATCACAATTAAAGACAAAAAATATCAACTTCACTGTGTGGTTAGAGAGCTACTACTAATCTAAAGTACCTTTTTGTTGTGATTTTCCTGCCGTTGATGAATTTGGTGGAGGTTGACACAGAGCGGAAGTTGCCCATCCCACCACCTCCACCCCCACCTCCACCCCCACCGCCAAAGGAGGTGGAGAAGGCAGTGAAGCCGCCGTGGCCGCCGCCTCCTCCCAGATGACCCATGTGGCCCATGTGGCCCATCTGACCCATGTGACCCATCTGACCCATGTGACCCATCTGACCCATGTGTCCAAAAGAGGTAAAGCCTGTCAGAGAACAGAGAAATGGCATTCACTCATGGATCCATAACAAACATATCTAAATGCTATGGATTGATAGCTGTAGGGGAGAGAGGGGTAAGTTGTGCCAAATAATTAGTGAAGCCCCTTTATTTCTAGGAAATCATACAGAAAAATGAATCATGTCACAAAATATTTAGGAAAAGGTCATCATGGAGAGTGTGAAGGAAGAAACCACATGAAAAAAAGTGGTAAGCAAGTTAGGTCCAATAAGAAGATTCTCAAAAGTCAAATAAATGTAGTGTGTTTTAGGTTTCATGATGTTTTTATCTAAACCAAAGTAGATCATTTTAAGACCGTTTTACACATCAGCATGAAAGTGCATCCTTGTAGCTGTGTGGGCTAATATAGTCAGAATAGTTACTTTGGGGTAAATTGTTGGGGCTAATCGATATACTCCATAAAAAATTGTCAGTTTTATACATAATATGGACAGTATTTTGAAGACATTCGTGTGATTAGTGGGTGAAATTGGGGAGAAAATATTTATATAAATGCCTTCCTCGGTTGGGTTTGTCTTAACTGACTTGCCTAGTTAAATAAAATGTTTAAAAAAAACATCCTGAAATATATGTAGATATCTTTGTTAGAAATAATACAATATTTCTCTTGATGTAGTGATACCGAATGTAAAAAAAAATTACTAAACTCACCCCTACACAGTTTGACAGTACAGACAGGACCTGGTAATTAGTTACATGTAATAACATAATTTAAAGGTTTGTTTCTTTGGAATACATGTTTTAAAGAGGGACCAGTGTTTCCTGACCTGGTTCAAATGCTGTAAAACCTGCACCAAAGGGTGGGAAGCCTCCGAATCCCCCGAAGAAGGGACCCCCCGTCCGACTCCTGCTCACCCCCCTGTGGTGCCTCCGCCCTCCACCAAAAAACTCATCCCCAAACGGATCCCCTCCTGCATGAGAAGAAAAGAAAAACCAAGAAGAGAAGAAAGACTTCAGTTTCCAGATGATAACTCAAGCTATAAACAATGAGAAATAGACTGCAAGCTGTCAGCTATAGGTCAGCAGGTAGGTCGCTAGTTCGAACAATTGAGCCAACAAGGTGAAAAACTGCCGATGTGCCCAAGGCACTTAACCCTAATTGCGCCAGGGTTGACGTTGCTAATGGTGGACCCTGAAACACATTTCTGAGGGTGTCCAAGGGAGAGTTGGGATATGCAAAAAACACATTTCCATTTCAGGACAAATGTACAGTGCCTTCAGAATGTATTCATAACCCTTGACTTATTCTACATTTTGTTGCGTTACAGCCGGAACTCAAAATGGATAAAAATTATATTTTATACACAATACCGGATAATGACAAAATTAAAACGTGTTTTTAGAATGTATTGAAAATGAAATATAGAAATATCTGATTTATAAAAAGTATTCACACCCCTTAGTCAATACATGTTAGAATCCCCTTTGGCAGCAAATCTTTCTGGAGAAATCTCTAAGAGCTTTGCACACCTGAATTGCACAATATTTTTAACTCGGGAACATTCACTGTCTTCTTGGTAAGCAACTCCAGTGTATATTTTGCCATGTGTTTAAGGTTATTGTCCTGCTGAAAGGTGAATGTGTCCTAGTGTCGGTTGGTAAGCAGACTGAACCAGGTTTTCCACTAGGACTTTACACGTGCTTAGCTCTATTCGGTTTCCATTTATCCCAAAAAAACTCCCTAGTCCTTGCCGATGACAAGCACACCCATAACATGATGTAACCACCACCATGCTTGAAAATATGAAAAATGGTATTTAGTGTTGTGTTGTATTTACCCCAAACATAAGTTAATTTCTTTGACACATTTTTTTACAGGTT